>NW_006299220.1:1379498-1396718 GCF_000327345.1 Myotis davidii | reverse complement strand
TTACTGGTCTGGGCACATGCCTGTGTTGTGGGCTGGGTCCCTGGTGGGAGCATGCAGAAGGCAGCAGGATCCAATGTTTCTCTCCCCCCCCCCCTTCCTCTCTCTATAAAAATCAGCAAAAAATATTTTTTTAAAAATATTAACAAATAAAGATTCCTACTCTGACAACTACTACTCACCATTACTTTAGACAAGTGATTTTCAACCTTTTTCATCTCATGGCACACATAATCTAATTACTAAAATTCTGCAGCATATTTTTTGCCAATCTGACAAAAAAAGGTATAATTTTGATTCATTGACAGCTATTGTGTTAGCTGTTGTCATTTTTTTATTTGACAATCCAAGGGAAAAGAAGTCAGGGCCCCTGACTAACCAGTCAGATATTACATGTTTTGAAAATTCTTGTGGCACACCAGTGTGCCTCAGCACACCAGCTGAAAATTGCTGCTCTTAGATGATCTAACCGATGCAATCAGAGGAAAAGAATAAGAGGTAAATACTGAAAAGAAAAAAAATGCTATTTGTAAATTATATGATTGCCTATATAAAAAAATTCCAGATCAAGATAGTCAATTAAAACCTTAAAAAGACAATAACAGATAAGTTGCTAGATATAAAATAAGTATGTGTGTAAACTGGTTTCTACTGTCAATGAACTCACAATTTGTGCAGAAGACTTATGTGTAGTCAGAAATAACAGCTAGAGTTGTCAGAAGACACTGCCTTCGCTAATTTAAAATAGCAAAGTTTCTTAAATAAATTGTTCAAATTATTAATCTGTTTTTTAAATCTTCGATGCCTGCCTATCAAATGTCTATGCTGGGATTAGGATAAGTCACAGCCTGAAAGTTCCTCAAGTAGCAAAATACTGCATTCTTCATCGCCAATTTTTTCCTGTTGTTCAAGAAATCTCATAATAATTCCATCTACTGGGTAAGGAGTCAACAAAAAGAATTGTTCTACCTATTTCAGTATGGGAGATGAGAGAGTAAGAATGAGGCTCACTGTTAATAATAAACTCCTTAGCCCCAAAGATTTATAAAGATTCCTAGTAACAGAATATTTTTACAAAAAAGTTCCAACAAAAGCAAACAAAATTATATATATCATCCCTACAGGCCTGTAAAACCTAGTTAGTCATACAAGACTTACAGTATTAAAATAGGTAGACCGAAGGGAAAAAACTATAAAATTAAAATACAGGATTGAGGAAAATGCGGTCACATTCAAATATGATAAAGGCTGAAAAAATACTCCACCACAGTCACATCTGTGAACAAGGCTTGGGGGATGGCCAATGGGAGAGGAAGGAGGAGAAAGCAGTGCAGTCCTCTCTCACCCTCAAGCCCTTGACTCTCCATTACTGAGACACTTTTGTGTATAGGAAGATGACTCCACAAAGCAATGCTCTGAGTTGCCATCAGTTCCCTGTGATAATTTTACAACTGGGAGATTAAGAACACAGGAATCATCCCCAAATTTTGTTTCTGCAGTTATCCTCCCCTGTTCTGCCTTGTCACTCTCTCCATTCAATCACCTGGAGCATTCAGACATGCTCTGAATTATAGCTTTCCTACTTTTAAGCATACAAAATAAGGAATCTATTTCACAAGCACCAAGGAGGATATGTACCTTAAAAAAGGATATTTATTTTTAAAGTATGTATGATTATGTATACATATACTCATATATAAATACATAATCATACATATTTCATATAATCATAATTTATATACAATCATGCATATTTATACATAATAAAATCACAAAGTCTATAATATTGAATTACACATATTTATGTATATAAAATCGTTCATTTATTTACTTATTTATTCATGGTCCCTGCTTTCAAGATGCTCAAAGTCTAGAGAAGAATAAAACACAGGCTACTGCAATTGTGTCTAACAATTCTTTGCCTCTAGTTTTGCTGCCTTTCAATCCACCCAGGAGCCTGGATGATCTTTCTAAAAAGCCAGATCTCATCAAGACCCTCCTTTCTTTAAAAGCCTGCATTGCTATTGGAATAAAATGAAAACTCATGAGCATGCCACAAACCCACCAAATCTAGGCCCTGCTGCTTCTTGCAGTTTCATCCTTTCTCATCACCTCACCATCCTCCTTTTCCTCCCTCTTCCTGGATCCTACATTCCCAGCCACACTAAGAGACATACATTTCCTTGAAAGAACCTGGCTTTGCTTATGGAACTCTCTCTGCCTGGAATACTATTCCTTCGATTCTACCTGATAAAGCTCCATCTTGCAGGACATTCCAAGCATCACCTCTTCTATGAAAGCTTTCATTGACATCGACAGAAACACACACACACACACACACACACACACACACACACACAATGCCTTTATCATTCTCCATAGTATTGCAACACCATTCCACCACTGTGTCATAATACTGTGTACCACACTATTCTGTGTGGTATTCAGATCCCCACCTCAAAACTGAGGCAGTGAATCCCAGCTGAACGCTGGGAAATTCTCCTTGGCTAAAATGAACTTTTTTGCCTAGGGCAGCTGAAATTTCATGATTAGTCAATAAAAAAGGTGGACTACAAAGGCCCCCTTGTTTCAAAGGGAGAAACTGTGAGGTGCCACCCTGATCCAGATCTCCTGGGAAGACTGTATGGTAACAGTTCAATTCCTTGCACTGCCCAATTCCCTTCACTTCACTTTCCTACAGGGATACATCCGTGTACTCCCCAGTAAACTCTCTTTCAGAATGTATTTCCCTGGGATCTTTACCTAAGACACTCTGTTTTACTGGTCAGTGGGATGTATGCAAAAATGATGTGTGCAGTTGTTGCATCTTGTCCTGATAATGGATAAATGTGCCCTCCTTTGTCCTGCTCTGCCCTCCCACTGGTTGTGATGTGGATGTCATGCCTGTGGTTTGGACGTTCTTTGACCATTTGGACAAGGCCAGTACCTTGGGATGGCAGAGCCTATGTCCAATATCAAGGAGCTGCTCTGTTAACATTGGGCTCAGAGTGTTAAAGAAAAGAGTTCCATTTCAGTTTTGTTTAAGTCCTCATATCTTGGAGTCCATTTTATAGTATTCTGAACCTTAATAGCAACAATTGCCAAACGCTACTTTGTCTAATCAATTTTTTAAATGCCAATTTTTTCAAATCTGCCAAATGTATCTATTAACCAAGATATTTTTTCTTTTCCTTTTTTATAGAGCTGTCATAACTTATGGCTCTCCAATAAGAGATGGTGGAAAGCCAGGATTCTAAGCTCCCCAGAACGCCAACCTCTCCCCAGCGTTTAGCCCCTTCCTAGTCTCCCCACTCTCAACAGTAGCAGCTGATGTTGTGCTTGACTGACTCTTCCTTCCTCAGTCGGGTGTCTCTATCTCTACCCTGGCTCCTTTCAGCTGCGGGAGCACACAGGTGGGGCAGAGGCAAACTCAGTGAGGCAGCCGGTCAATGTTTCTCTCTCATCTATGTTTCTATCTCTCCTTCCTCTCTCTAAAATCAATACGAACATATATTTTTAAAAAACACCTGCAGCTAAGGGTCCAGAGTGACAATAATTGAAATTCAAGGCCTACCAAGGAGGAGGGAGTACTGGAAAACAGTTAAACTTTCAAGTAAGCTCTGAAAGCATATACCTTAGAAGTAAAGGTAAATTCTTGACTGAATGAAAGAGATCTGCCCCTACTCTGTTTCTCAGAAGGAAAATTAAATTCTCTCTGAATAAAGACAACATTATGCACAGCCTCAGTTTATCTCTACAATTCTTCATAAACGGTGCTGTTATGGTGAAATTGTATCCCCCCAAATGCTTATGATTAAAGCCTAACTCCCAGTATCTCAGACTGTGACTGTATTTGGGGACGAGGCCTTTAAAAAGGTAACCAAGTTGAAATAAGGCCACCTTGCAGGGCAGTGAGACACCAGGGATACACAGAACAAAAAACCATGTGAGGACACAGTGAGAAGGCAGCTGTCTCAGTGCCAGGGAGAGAGGTCTCAGGAGAAATCAAACCTGATTGCACCATGACCTTAGACTTCTAGCCTCCAGAACTGTAAGAACATACGTTCTATTGGGTTTAAGCTACCCAGTCTGGGGTAGTTTGTTCTGACAACCCTAACAATCTAGTACAAGTACCAGCAGTTAATTTTTAATAAGGAAGAAAAAAAGACAGACACTAACCACAAACTAAGGGGGGCGGGGGGGGGGACCCAACACAGAAAAGACACATGGAAATGCAAATATTGAAATTAGAAAACATATTTTGAAATAGTTATTATTACTATGGTCAGAAAGTGAAAAGAATAAAAAAGAAAGTAGAGACATTCTAGAAAAATTTTAAAAGACAGCAGTTGCAATGAAGATGAGTTTAACAGCACATGAGACACCGCTGAAAAGGAAGTCTGAAACACATGAGACAAAAGTGGTCTCAAGGACAAGAAAGTCCTCAACTATGTCAATGGTGCTAATAAGTCAAGAAAAATAAGCATTAAGAAATTCCTATTGGATTTAGCAACACAGTGGTCACCGGTAACCTTGACTGGAGCAGTTTGGGTGAACCGATGAGAGTAAAAGCAAAATTGGAGCAGGTTCAAGAAAGAAAAGGACAACAGGCATCAGAGACTACAACTACAGACAACGATCTTGAGCAGTGTTATTCTAAGGGAAATGGGAAAATAAGACAATGGCCAAAATGAAGTGGGATAAAGAGAGGCCTTTTTGTTTGTTTTTTAAGGTAAGAGAGAAAGAAAAAGATAAATCCCACCTCTGTGCTACCTAGATTCATCTGGTAAAGAGAGAAGGAAAAAATTCTGAAGTGATGTAGTAAGTAAATGGAAAGAGATACAAACTGAAGGGCAAGAGAAGAGATTAGCCTTAGATAGGAGCGTGGACAGTTTACCCATAGTAACAGAGGACACAGCCTATGTGGACAGACGTGCATAGGGAGGTGGATAAAATAGAAACTCGAGATGTTCTCTGCAGAATGCTTTGATTTTCTTAGTAACAGACAAAGTAAGGTCATTACCCAAGGGTCATGGTGAAGGAGAAAATGTATAAAGTTTAAAGAAAAAGGGAAAGTAATTAAATAATTGTCTAAGAGAGTAGAGGAGAGGAGACTAGAGAAATATAGTGTTACTGCTGAGCAGCATTGAAGGTTCCAAATAATGTCAGCCTGCAAGATATAGAGGAAATAATACTAATCTAGCTAAGGTAAGGGGAAAGAGGAGGAGGAGGAGGAGGAGGAGGAGGAGGAGAATGATCAAGATATAAATGAGATAAACTCCCAAGTTCTCTTCAAACTGCAAGAGGAAACATGAGCTGTGAGTGAAGAGAGGCCAGTTCCTGAATATGATAACTCAACTGTAAAGAGAGAAAAAAAAGAGTGTTACTGCAGATTTTTAAAAACAACATGCCTGTTAAATTATTGGGTTTTCCAACTTTAACAATTCAATGAAAAAAGAAATGTTCTCTCCCTTGAATTTTCCATTATTGGATTTTTTCTTTAGTAAAAGAAATAAATGATTAATCATCAGACATCATCACAATAAAAAGTTTCTAAGGAATGGGCTAACTGCGGAACATTTTGGGTTTGGTGATTATTTCAAGATATTTTTCAAATGTCTGCGGCTTTTCCAAACCCAAAACACGTTTTGTGCTTTACTAAATCTCAAATAAGGTTTTGCCAAGTACTTTTATACATTCAATTTTTTTAATTCATGTGTATTTCATGTGAAATTTAATTCATATGCTTCTGATTTACTTATACACAAATAATCGAAACTTTGTTTTATAAGAACTATTTGATGTCCACAGACACATCATATATTGTGAAAAGCACATTAATAATCTTTTAAAGCTGTTTTTCCCAGAAATAGGCAGGTTTTTATCTTTAATTTAGTTAAGCTTTTCCTTTCCCTCCTAATTTAGACCCCCAAAGTAACTATAATATAAAAGCTAGCATTTTTTAAATTACAAATGAAAAACATTCTGGGTTTTTTCTAGTAATATGAATAAAGAAAACTGAGCTTTTCTTACCTTTTTTTGCTATCTTTTCATTTCCTTTTCTCTACAAATCATTATTGAAAAAATATTATGTGTGCTTAATAGAAAATTTTAATGCAAAGGATTTAATCTCCTAGAAAAAGAAAATGACAACTTTGGTAAAGTCTGTGTAGCAAAAGCAAAGATAAGCAATATATTATATATATAAAAGACTAAGCGACTGAACAACCAAACAAACAACAACTGGTCAACAGGTCACTATGATGCACAGTGACCACCAGGGGACAGACGCTCAACCCACAGGATTGGGCTCCCTCCTGTCTGGATCGGGCCTGCGGGGATCAGGCCAAAACCAGCTATCTGACATCCCCCAAGGGGTCCCAGATTGCAAGAGGGTGCAGACCAGGTCAAGGGACCCCACTGGTGCACAAATCCGTGCACTGTGCCTCTAGTAATTACATAAAGAAGTAACACTACAGCACCATATTATCACTGCTAATGCTAAAACCAAAAAGACAATAGGAAAAATTGATAAAAAGCAATTGTTGTTTGCTGGTTCTCTAAAATAAGATGTAATCAAGAGACTTATTTAAAATATTTTTATGCAAACTTTACCACTTCATTTTCTCTTTCATCTCTCTCTCTCTCTCTCTCTCTCTCTCTCTCTCTCTCACACACACACACACACACACACTTTAAAAATGAGATCTCAATTTGTTTTAAATTTTATTTTCTTTTATTTTTTTCCTTCACTGTTTATCTACTCCATGCCTTCTTCCACCTTTACCCACTGCCTCCACCCCCATAATCACCTCACTGTTGTCCATGTGAGACCTCAGAATTTAACATTTGACATCATAGTATGATCCTTTTAATCTTCTCTTCTGAAAAACCTGGAAGAAGTATACAAACTCTCTTCAATAGGTTCTTTGTCTCTCTGTAATAAAAATATCAACAATAATAAAAAGTTTATAATGTGTTTGAAAATTTAATTCTGTACAATTATTTATATTTCTACATTAATTTATCCTTTAATATTCCATTCCTCAGATGAGAATTCTTTCTATTCCTACATTACTAGAGTTTAATTCCTTAACCTTCTATTCCTTTGCTTAAGTCGTTCATTCTTTTTTTAAAATAAATTTAGTGGTTCTAGGGATACAGATGTAACCAAAATTGGCCCAAAATTATTTTTCTGTCTTTTTGGAGCTTATGTTCCAAAATGTTATTATAATATTAACTAGACAGAAAAGATAAGTAATAGTAAATCACTTAAAATTAAATGTCATACTTAAAGATATACTTAAGTGGATTAGCTATCACTTTTGTACTCAAAAGTATGTCATTCTTTAGCTCTTTATAATTTCACATGATATTTGTGCCCCTTCCTAATTTTTGCATCCAAAAAATATCATGAGTAATTATCAGGACAAAAACCATAGCCCTGACATCTCTATGAATATTAAATATCTGCCTGTACTTCATACTATTATATCAGATCAAGAAACTATTTAAAGGATGCCACCTATGAAGTCTTAGAGAAAATAAATTATCATCACAAGCACACACAATTCTCAAATAAGTATCACATTTATTTCATAATACAAAGTTTGGGATATCAAATTTCCTCAAATTTATTCTTCATGTATGGATTTAGAAACACTTTGCCATTAGAAAACATAGCTTGTCTGCAGTACTCAATTTAGAAGAAGGAAATTGAGAAATTTGCAGAACATTACACTTCAAAAGAAGAAGAGGCATAAAAGTACACTCCACCCAATAACTACAAATTATTACTCTAAGTAGAATTGAACAATAGTATGTTTTTTGCTTGGAATTTCTGGCCTGAGAGCCCTCTTATCACATATGTTGTAGGTAAATTATCTATTTTGTAGTCATTCAGTGTAGCAGCAGGAGTGAGGGCTGTGGGGTCAGTCTGGATTAGAACACCATTTTGACCACTTTCTAGCTGTGTGATTTTTGGCTGGGTCACCTTAACCTTATTAAGATTTATAGGGTTGCTGTGAGAATTTAGTGTACCAGATCCTACCTGTTTCATCTCATTTAATCCTCATAACAATCCTGTAATAATTCAATGAGTTACAGCCTGCAATAATGTAGTAAGTATTTTAGAGTTGAAGAAATGATTTAAATAAAATGTCCACCATAGTACTACCTGGCACATAATACACATTCATAAGTTATTTGAGTTTGCGAGTGCCTTGTATGCACAAGGAGAGTAAATGCATATGCAGCTGTTCAGTTATTTAATACTTGTCATGGGCTTCATAAACACTGTTTATCCTTTTTCAGTCAGTTTGCATCACAAAAAGATGGTTGTGAAGTCTCTAACCTTCTCCTACTTCAAAGTAGCTTCTTCTATCCTTTCACAAGTCAAAAACAACCAGGCTTATTGTAAAGACTAAAGACTCATCAGCTTAGTCATCTCTCATTCCAGTAGATTCCTTTTACTGTCTCAGGGAGGGGCGGAGGGGAAGGACCATCTTTCATAAAGAAAGGTGGATGGGCTTGTTTTCCCCCACATTCCCCTTCCTTCTCCCCTTTCAGTAATTTTTATTGTTCATTGTGGTAAAAGCTTTAAAGAGGATGAGTGACTCTCAACTTTTAAATGCACACAATAGTTGTTAGTTGGTTAGGATGGAAGAAAAATACCCAGAGAGAAAACAAAAGAATCCTCCCCTGGCCAACAGACTAGAGCAGTGACGGCGAACCTTTTGAGCTCGGCGTGTCAGCATTTTGAAAAACCCTAACTTAACTCTGGTGCTGTGTCACATATAGAAATTTTTTGATATTTGCAACCATAGTAAAACAAAGATTTACATTTTTTATATTTATTTTATATATTTAAATGCCATTTAACAAAGAAAAATCAACCAAAAAAATGAGTTCGCATGTCAGAGGTGACGTGTCATAGGCTCGCCATCAGTGGACTAGAGCTTTCCTGAAAGGACCTGGGAGGACACTAATGAAAATGTCTGTGTTATTTAATTGTTGCTCTTCTTATTGTTTTCATCTCCATACAACACTGAATTCTTAGTCACTGACTCACAACATAAACCGATGTGCCCACTGAGCATCCCTGAAGAATTGAAATGTTAAGACAAACAGCCAGGCAACTCTCTACACCTAGCTCATTGGTGCTCAGAAGGTTAAGTCTCAGGGACTGTTTTCACTCTGAGCTTCCTGATGCTTGAGGACCACCTAATGGTTTCCCTTTTCTACAGGTTTTTCCTTCCATAATTACAGTACTCCTATGTTAGGTTAGATGGTTTCACTGGTTATACTATCATACTTGTATGCTAAGTTCAAACTCTTTGTTTGGCAACTTATTTATCTGGAAAATTCTCCTTTTCTGTAAAGAGTTGTCTTCATATTTATAAATATTTTTATTTCTTAAGACCCATATGAACTTCTAATTCATTAACATAAGGTGGGTCCTCTACCTTTATGCTTACTTCATACTTGAGATTTCAAACTTGTTAATAACAATTTAAAAGTGAACTGACTGACAGTGAGCAAGCTTTGGGCATATATTTTCAAATTTTAGCTTTATTGTCTAAAGAGTTGCTGAATTGTTGATATATATTTATTAAAACAAGAAACATTAAACTTCTATCTGTACACAGCACTATGTTAGGTTCTAAAATATAATAACATGTTTGAGATTTAAACCAAAGTAACTGCTGCAATGACCATGTATTATAAATAGCAGCAAAGATAGACTATGATCACTTAATAATATGATTGCCTATAATGTAATGATTATTTCTCTCTTACATTAATACTTTTAAAAACCTTAATATTCTAAAATCCTCTGTAATCCCTGCAATATTTTAGTTTAACTACTTAATATTCTATCCCTGTATCTAGGATACAAATTAATTTGCTAAACTAAACAGCAAAATGTGAATATAACCTTATTTCTTTTAAAGTTGTGGCCCTACCTCCCACTTCTGTAGAATATATTGTAATTACCTAATAAGTATCTGGTTTCAACATGCAGTCATCCTATTTTCTTCAAGCAGCTAAGTAACTTGTTTTTATGTTTAACATTAAATGGTCTAACAGTTTATTACCAATATGAAGTTTAATCATAAAATTTAAATTATCTTCATAGCTGGGTCCAGCTCTCTGGCAAAAGCAATAACCATATTAAAACTTTATGATTTACAGAAAACTTAAAATAGTTCTTCAAATACATAGCCCTAGCTTGTTTTATGAGATGAGTATTTTAACTTTCTAACTTGAAAGACCATTTAATTGTTCAATTTTCCACATCATTTCATAGAGACAAGGACCAATTCTCCATCTGGACAATATGTGCAGTGCTATTTGCTGCTCACCTACCCAAGCATAGAGTGAAAATTTATAAGCTGGTGTTAAAAGCAATGAGTGACTCCTGTAGAAAGATAATGTAAACACCAACTAACATTATATCATCAGAATAATGGTTGCTTGAGTGGACACAACAAATAAAAAGAGACCTTGAGAGCCTGCCAGTAGGTTTTGCTCCCTCCCTCTTGAGCCAAATTCATGCTGGTCCTCCCCTACCATGCTTCTTGATCCAAGCATTTTGTAAGACCCTACAAAGCTTCATAATTTTATGGGTTAGGCTGTCTGGTGGAATTCATTTTGTAACTTTGGGTCAGGCCCATCTTTTTATTTACAAAGTCTTCATTTTTTGTTAATCCTCACCCGAGGATATTTTCCATTGAATTGCTTTTTGTTGTTGTTGTTTTTTAGAGAGAGTGGAAAGGAGGAGGAGAATCAGAGAGAGAGAGAAACACCAATGTGAGAGACACACATTGATTGGTTGCCTCCCACACAAGCCCTGACCAGGGCCAGGGATCGAGCCTGCAATGGAATTGAATCCAGGACCCTGCAGTCTACAGGCTGACGCTCTAACCACTGAGCAAAACCTGCTAGGGCTATAAAGTCTTCATTTTAATTATTGGAGGAATGAGAGCTATAAACTACTTTTTTGCATATATCATCTTTTTTTTTACTTTGGTTCATCAGAAGGAAACTATAAAACTAAAACTATATTCTATTTACTATAGAAGGATTAAAACATACCACTTGAATATTTACAACAGGTGCCAACACCAGACTAAAGAAAGATTCTGGAAATTGAAGTATGTTTTCCCATTGTGATTCTTGTGTCTAAACAACTGGCAGGGAGGCTGTGATCTTATGCAATATAAAAATATATTTTTATTGATTTCAGAGAAGAAGGGAGAGAGAGACAGAAACATCAATGATGAGAATCAGTGATCTGCCGAATCCCGCCCGCGCTCCACTGGGGATCGAGCCCACAACCTGGGCATATGCCCTGACGAGGAGTCAAGCTGTGGCTTCCTGGTTCATAGCTCAATGCTTAACCACTAAGTTACACTGGCTGGGCACTAGCATAATTTTATACCACTCTGGTTCAATGCAGATATAGAAAGAACACTGACAAAAGGAGAGATTCTCAATGCCACTAGAGCCATCACCTAACTTAAGACATAAATATTTGTTGAAATTGTCATGATCTCACTTGGCTCCTGCTCAAAAGAAGTTAAAAGGGAGGAAGGACCTTTGGAATCAAAACCAGGCAATAATACAAATATATTTATTAGGTCTTTCTTTCTACAGATTTCATGTTGGACATGAAAATTCTCCACATACAGATTGATTGATTAATGGCTCTAAACATAAAATTTGTAAGTCCATACTGAGATAGAGAGAAATTGATAGATAGTAAATTTGATAAGGAATGGGATATTTACAAGTCTCGAAATATGTCTTTACAGAACATTTATTAATTACAAAGAGTAACTAATTAAAAAGATAAGTTCACAAAAACCACCTTAATGAAATGATCAAAGTGAATCTATAATGATAAAACCATAATATGCTAATTAGACCAGACGACCTTTTGGATGAAGCCACGGCAGTGGGGGCTGAGGTAGAGGCAGCAGCCATGGTGGTGGGGGCTGAGCCCCTTGCACAAATTTTGTGCATTGGGCCGCTAGTATATCAATAATGGGACAAATAGAAATTATGATGTGATACAATGAGAAAAACCCTGAACCACTTTCGTGATATTCCTGCCAAAGACACATAACTGAATCTAATCAATAGAGAACAAGGAAAGTATATATTGAGAAAACATCACAAAATAACTGCTCTATGATCTTCAAGGTCATGAAAGTAAAAAAAATATAGTGAGGGAAGGTTGAAATAGTCTAAAGAGGCACCATGACAACTAACAGTAATGTGAGATTTTGACTTGGATCCTTTGCTACAAAGGGCATTTCCAAGATAATTCATGAAACCTGCATGGTGTTTCAGGAACAGATGGCAATAAAGTATCAGTGTTAATTTCCTAATTGTATGGCTTTATTGTGGTTCATTTAATAGGCAAACTGTTGACAGTAAAAGAAAATGCACTAAAGTGCCCAAGGGTGATGGCAACTTCTCCCAAATATTTGAGGGGGGGGG
Organism: Myotis davidii; assembly: GCF_000327345.1. Classification (NCBI taxonomy): domain Eukaryota; kingdom Metazoa; phylum Chordata; class Mammalia; order Chiroptera; family Vespertilionidae; genus Myotis; species Myotis davidii. Next base: position 1,384,214 of record NW_006299220.1, on the reverse strand, counting down.
GGCTCAGGGGATTTTGTACTCTCAATATTTTTGTAAATTTGAGTTTGCTTCCATGTAAAACACCTTTTGATAAATAAACACACTGATATAAATTCACTGAAGTACAAGAACTTTTAGTACATCAGGAAAAGATAGAAACACAACTCTTGCAACAAGTCAGTAGTTGCTGCAAGTTACCTGGCAAGTTTTATGTAAAGGTTTGTAAAATAAAATAGGCTTTTATTGTTTGTAGCATGGCCATTTCATTCTGGTTGTCTGGTTGCCACCACCAGTGCTTTTCAAGTGGAGCATGACAACTTTGAGTCCCAAGATCCATTAGGGCAATCCACGTCTTTGTTTCCCTACTGGCATAGGAAACCTTTCTTACCATCATGATTTCATATTCAAGCTAATTTCTTAAAACCAAAATTGGCATTCCCTGGGTCTATTTCAGTACCAGACAGACAGCTTGTGACATATGTGGTTATAAGAACGTGTCATTAAAGTGGCTTCCAGGTTAATGGCCAGCAGCATTAAATACACAACCTAAAGAGGTATGTAATGGACAGCACTGGTGACATTATTTATAGAATGCAAAATCCCACAATCTAAGAAAACAAACAAAAAACAGCAACCTTGGTCTTAATGTCTCTGGTGATTAACTAATCATTTGAGAATTTTCAAATATATAAGTGTTCTAAATTAATTCATGATCTGATACAAAACGTATTTCTCAAACATGATCTAGGTCTAGGCCACTGCAGATATGAAACTACAGCTAATAACCACACAGACGTGTTCATACCTTTAAGGCATCTCAGAAGGTTCTGCTGCTCCAGCACAGCTCCCACCTCCAGCAGGGAGCTGACACATCACAGGTAAAGGCAATCTCAGACATTTTCAAAATTAATTTTTTTTTCCTATTGTGGTTTGCATCTTATCAAGTTCCCCCAGGCCAGGAGATACATTCATTTTATTTTTACTTAAATGGTATATATTCTCCATATATTTATTTTAGTCTGTCTTTTTCTTCCCTTACCAACACATTGTGCAGCAGAGGCCTGCTGCACAAAATTCATGCAATCTGGGGGTTCCCTCAGCCTGGCTTGCGCCCTCTCACAGTCTGGGAGCCCTTAGGGGATGTCCAGCTGCCACAGAGGCAGGAGAGGCTCTTGCCACTGGTGACTGCACTTGCCAGTCGTAAGCCCAGCTTCTGGGAGCGCACTGATCACCAGGGAGTAGTTCCTCCATTGATCATCTGCTCCCTGGTAGTCATCATAGTGATGAGTCATTGTAATGTCACACATAGTGTGCATCATAGCGACCAGTTGTTCTGCTGTCAGGCTGAAACTAGCTCTCTGACATCCCCCAATAGGTCCCGGATTGCAAAAGGGTGCAGGCCAAGCCAAGGGACCCCACTGATGCATGATCAAAACCAGGGAGGGACACAGAAAGTTGGCCGGCCTGGGAGGGACCACAGGAGGGTTCCAGGGCATGTCTGGCCCATCTCACTCAGTCCCAATCAGCCGGACCCCAGCAAGAAGCTAACCTACTGGTCGAGCATCTGCCTCCTGGTGGTCAGTGCATGACATAGAGAGCAGTTGAGCGTCCTTAGCATATCATTAGCATATTACACTTCGATTGGTTGAACGGCCGACCAGACAACTGGACAGTTAGCCGCTTCTGCCTGCCACCTTGATCACCCCTAACCATTCCTCTGCTGGACTGATTGACACCTAACTGCTGCCTGCCAACCCAATCACCCCCAACTGCCCTCCCCTGCTGGCCCAATGGTGCAAAACTGCCCTCTCTCCTCTGCTGGCCATCTTGTGACAATGTGGGGGTAGCCATCTTGTGACGACATGGGGACGGCCATCTTGTAGTGGCCATCTTGTGACGACATGGGGGGCAGCCATCTTGTGATGTGAGTGGTCAATTTGATATTACCTCTTTATTATATAGGATAATTATTTCTTGTGTCAAGAAACATTTTCAGAACCTGGATGCATAGAATTCTCTTGAATAGATGTACCTATTTTTCTTCAACTATTTCCTTGTTAATTGACAAACAGTTGACCCTTTTCATCTAAATCTCTTATTTCCTTTGGATAATTCCCTAAAAGTTGGAAGACTGAGGCAAAATGTGTACACACATCATGACTTCTGATAGTATTAACACATTGCTCTCCAGAAAGGTTTTAACAGTTTGTTCTCCCGTGAACATTTCCCCTCCCCATTCCCAGCACTGAATATTGTCATATGTCAGTGAAATGAATTGAATTATTAAATTATTAAATAATTATGCCTAATTAGGTAGGCCACTCCTTGAAAAAAATATGTATTGCTTAGGGAGTCAACATATTTTGAGCACCAGGGAGTTTTTGTTTGTTAGAACACTTTTGCCTTGATAGGCTGGTTATCTGCTTCTCTGAGTAGTACCTCCTGGATACTACTGAAGTTCCCAGAGATGGTTGACTGAAGTCAACTGCCCACAAGGCAAAGAAATACTTTCTTGGATTTCTTTCCGAGTTCTACACCAGTCACCTCAAGTATTACAACTCACTTCTTTTTGCCAAAATCAGCTCATTCACCAACTGTTTTTAATTAGCTACGGTTAAGATGTTGTTTGCATTTGCTGCCCCCCTCCCCTTTTTAGAAACACATTTCCAAAACAATTACCAATTACCTATTAGGCTGTAAGTCTCATGCTCTTTGCTAAGCCTGGGGGTAGAGATTTTTCTTTTTCTTTTTTTGGTTTGAGCTTGTTTTAGAAAATTTGTAAATCCATTTATTTTTTTCTGAGGAGTGGATAGCCAAATAAATATACCGTATTTGCCGGCGTATAAGACGACTGGGCGTATAAGACGACCCCCTAACATTTCCACTCAAAATACAGAGTTTGTTATATACTCGCCGTATAAGACTACCCCCTCTTCCGCACACCATAGGTACCACTCTTGACAGCATAGTTACTAAAATACTGTACATTCTTCTGATTATTCTACTTGGTTTTGGCCTTCTGAAGCACTACTATAAGAAACACATAAGATACAAGACAATTGTGTTTAGCTAATTAAATATATTTAAAGAAAAGTGTATTTAAATGTATGTGAGCTGACATCTAACATTTATTTGGGCTTTTCAAACTTAATCTTTTTCACATTGCCAAAATGTAAAAATTCCTCTCTTTACTATCCAATTATTATGTTTATTTGAAATATATTATAGTATAGAAGGTAATGTAGTATAAAGACATTGTAAATTCAGTGAGGGGGGGAAATTCTTATACTCCTCTTATTATCCAGTCCTTTTAACTTTAATATTTACTTTAGTATAATGAAAATCTCAACGTAATGTTGCATAAAAATCATTTTTTCATTTACATTTCTTTGCTCCTACAGAATATCCATTTGGAATAAGGAACAAAGAATCGTAATTTTTCATTAATTAGCCTAAAAGAATGATGCCTCGTGAATGGTTTTCAGTGCTATTACACATTCCAAACTAGGTCTGCAAAATAGTTTGGTCTAATAACACCGGGGAGGGGGTGGGGGTGGGGGGGGAACTCCTAGCAATAATATTAAATCAGGAAAAACACTTTACAGTTTATGAGGCTCCTCAGGATTCAGCTTGACTCTGTAATAACTCAAAAAAAATCATTTTAGTTTCAAAATGGACCTTCTATTCTTGTACACATCCATTCTTTTTTAACCTGGAGCTCCCTCACCAGATTATTTGAGAAGGAATGTGGATATTTCTTTTGCCAGAGCAAGTAAATTTGGATACCTTAGGGAGAAAAGGTTAGTTGCTAGTTGTATTTTGATCGATGACCCCATCTCTGCCCACTGTGGGAACCAGTGCCTGCAGGAGACGTACCCACCAAGCTCTTGCTGAGCTCTGGGCACAGCGGGCCAGCAGAATTGTGAACTGTGGAGTCAGAGAGAACTGTGCTCCGAACTCTGTATGCCACTCGCTGGCTGTGTGACCTTCACAGGTTATTTGAACTTCCTGTTTTTTCAGATGTAAAATGAAAAAATAGTAATACTTTCCTGACGGGATGTTGTGAGGATTAGGAAACAATGCATATGATGCAGGGTTTAGACATTATATGCACTGTAACATATTAGCTATGTTTATAATCCTTTTCATGTACTCTCTGTACTCCAGAAAACATTCACAGAAAGCAGAGGAACTGGGTTATATTCAAAATTTACGTTCACTAGCCTGTTTCAAATTTTATCATTTCTCTTCTTTGGCTATTTATGATATAAAACTTTTAAAATTACAGTATTTATATACTTATTTGTAAGATTTAAATGTGAGGTGTTTTTATACCTTCTTTAAAAAATGAATAAATAAAACATTCGGATTTTATTTACATCTTTATTTTTCTTGGAGCTTTCCCCACATGACTAGAACTCCAATGTCTAAGGTCTGTGAGGAGAGTTGATTTAGCCTACCTTATTTCATAAAAATCCAATGTCTCCGTCTACATGATGACAAGTATATTATTTTTAAATTTTCAATTTCAGTACACTCACTGCTTGAAATCACATAAACTACCTTATAAGGCAGTTTTGAAAATTAAATGACAACATTTATTCAACACCTAGTACAGTGTAAAAACACAATAAATGACAGTTATTAGTTATTATTGTTTAGAGCCATGGCAATAGGAAGACTCATATCCACATTTTAGGCTACATAACATTACTCTTTTGTTTTGTGTGACTAGTA
>NW_006299220.1:1368097-1378261 GCF_000327345.1 Myotis davidii | reverse complement strand
TACTTTCATTCAAAACTCCAACATCTGGAAAAATTAATCATAATTTTTAGCATGTTGGTCCTTAGAGGGCTCATGAGAGTAGAGAAAATAAGAATCTCTTAACTGTCATTTAGACAGTTAAGTAGTAAAAAAAAAAAAAAATAGTCTTTTTTCCCCCTACATTTGTAGTTACAGAGGGAGAGGAAAAATTAAATATGTACAGGGAGCTGCCTTTGATTGGCATTTACGATGTCTTGCAAATCATATATATTCTACTGGTACTTGCAGCCTTAGCAGGAGTATTCTCCCAGTAAATTCTTAAATGCTAACTTCAGGGCAATGTCATTCTTCCTGTTAAATCCTCTGAATCTTTAGTGACCATAGATCATGGTAGTGTCCATATTAGGAAGCAGCATGAGGCAGCAGAACGAACAAAGACTTTAGGTTCAGACAGGCCTATTTCTTTTTATTTTCTTTTTTATTGTTTAAGTATTACATAGGTCTCCTTTTTCCCCCACCGACCCCTCCCGGGCCACTCCCACCCCCCAGGACAAGGCCCCACCGCCCCAGTGTCTGACTGCAGGCCTATTTCAATCCTAGCACTGTCACTTACTGGTTTTGTTACCTCAGGCAAATTGTTGAACTCTCAGATCCAAAGTTCCCTTATTTGTAACAGAGGGCTAATTTGGGATAATGTTGCAATTTTGAGACTATTAAATGGAACACGCTACACACATTCTAGCATATTCCCTAAGATATACTAGATACTCAATAAGTGTTGGTTGGGAAAAAATGGAATGAAAATCTACCTGTATCAGCCCCTTGTAAAAAAGCAATGAAGAGCACTAAGGATTAATGTTTGAGATTAGTACACTAAGCATAACAAAGAGTTGCCCCAAACAGAGCATAAAATACCCACTAAAATACTATAAGAAACTCACACGAACATAGGATGTGAAAAGACTCAGGTGCAGCCCTAACTTGATCACTGCTAGAGAGTGATGACTGAGTTCTCAGGGTGAGGCCCATCCAGTGTCCTTGGGTTCCCTTTTGTGGACACAAAATCTCATTCCCTGTGAAAATAATCCCCAGTTCTAAGAATTGGTCTGCCAACACTGCTCCAAGAGCAGTGGCAAAGTCTAGACACTGACAGAAGGCATACAAAGATGAATCCATTCTATTCAGCCAATTATTCAGTCCAGTGTAAAAGCCATGGCCCAGGTTTCATTTCTGATATGACTATGAGTTTTATGAAAAGAGGTATGATTATACGGAATTTTGGTGTAGACAGCCAAATTGATGTGAATGAACAGAGGCGAGAATATAAAGCAATCATAATCCCAACACTTCCTTATTTTGAAGCAAACACTTCACATATCTGAGCATCAGAATCCTTGAGTGTGAATTGGATGCAATTCTACTTTCCCTGAATGCTCCACAAGGTAGTTCTAAAGTGTAAAAGACTGTGTACTTAGAAATTCTCCAAAAGGTGGGACTCAGTTTTGTTCTTGTTTTGGGAAAGAAAAGCAATGTCTTAGAAAATAGTATGGAGGAAGCTTCAGCTCTAGAGATATTTAAGCTTAAATGCATCCAATTTAGAACACTCAGAGACCTTGTTATTTAGTCCAAGGGACTGACATAAAAATAACTCTCATAAATTATGCGGTAGATGATAAACAAAATGCTACAGAAACACTCTGAATTATGCTTGAGAGATCATTGAAGAGGTGACATATGAGGATGTAGGAGTTCGCCAAAAGAATGAATGTGGAGGATGTCTGTGTGCAGGTAGGAGGGGTTAAAGGGACCATGTGAGCAAAGGCATAGGGGCATGAAAGCACACAAGATGTTTGGGGATCAGCAAGTATTCTTGTTTGGCCACAGCCTAAGATACATGAGAAGGAGTAGGTAGAGACTGGAAAATTCATCTAGGATCAGAGTTTAAAGTCATACAAAGGAATGTGACCTTTTTTCATTAGGCAACAAGAATATCGCTCAAGGTTATTAAGCAAGGAAAGTGACAAAACCAAATTCCTGTTTCAGAGAGCTCACCCCAGCAGCAATGAGCAAAACAAATCGAAGACCACTGCAAAGGACTTTACATTTATTGCCAAATATGTGTCACTTAAGTGCCTTGCTCCAGGAGGCCAGGAAGAGAGTGTGTTTTGTCCACTGCTGTATCTCACTGGGGACACAGTGCCGAACACAGTATCTTGTTTATGGCAGGGCTTCACAAATTCTTATTTAATCCATTCATTGATATTGGAATGATTGTGGAAAAATATTTTCAGATGTACCTTAACCTTACTTAACCCTTAATGCTACAATATGTGATACTATTCTCACATATTTATATCCTAGTCATTTTAATATTCCCAATACCTGGCTCCCTCTCCAATATATAATAGAAGTCCGGTAAATCCTTATGAACTGTACTGAACACAGAAGCATTCACAAGACCTGCCCAAATGGACACACAGAATGTGGTGCTACTATTGACCTTTAGGAAAATAAAAGTGTCCAAATTATTGCTGACACATTTCATCTTGATCTGAATTTTCAAAACAGGTAGGTCTACTCCTGAAAAGTAAAATAATCACCCTCAAGAATCTGTGTTTTCACTGGTATGTGCACTATGAGGTACAAAAATTAGACAACTCAGTTAACGAGACAATAGCTGAAGGCCATTATTGACCCAATGGACTTCTTTCTAGAAGTAAGTGAGCACAGTATTTTAATTTCCAAGTTGTGATGAAAACAGTACATTTAGAAGCGGAGCGGGGGGGAGAATTAGTGAGTTTGAAAATAAATATGAGTAATATTAGTTGCCATTTTTGGCCTAATAGCAATTTCACATAAATCAAGCTAATGTTTAGTCAATATAAGTCTGCTATGCTTTTGAAAATTCTTCATGACAATGTGTCCAAATGAGTCCAAGAAAAAAAAATAGACACTACTCTTTCGTGCTGTATGTGTAAAATAAAATTGACTATTTCAGAAAGCTTATTACAGATTAAATTCTAAAATTTATTAGTAATGTTAAGTACATTATGGTGTTGAGCCAAATTTTATTTACTTTGTAGAAAATATTTTGAAAACTTTCAATAAAATTCTATATAATAAAAGGCTAATGTGCAAATCGACTGAACAACAGAATGACCGGTTGCTATGATGCACACTGACCACCAGGGGGCAGATGCTCAATGCAGGAACTGCCTCCTGATGGTCAATGCGCTCCCACATAGGGAGCGCTGCTCAGCCACAAGCCGGGCTGATGCTGGTGAGCGCAGCAGCCTGCCTCTGGAGCAGTGTTAAGGATGTCCAACTACGGCTCAGGCCCGCTCCTCACAGGCCATCAGTCAGACAGCCCCTGAGGGTTCCTGAACTGCAAAAGGACGCAGGCCGGGCGGAGCGATCTCCTCCCCCCTGGAGTGCACAAATGTCATGCACTGGACCTCTAGTTTCTATATAAGCTAAGAATTCTTGTAGGTCATATCTACACAGGAATAAATCCAGCAGCCAAAATTTGAAAATGTCATTAAACTGAATAGTCATCATTACATAGAACAACAAAACAATGTGGGTTTTTTTTTGCAGAATTCAGTCAAATTCAGTTGCATGTGTGGATATAACCACATTGTGAGAAAGACTTGCAAATGATAATAAGACTTATTACATCCTAAAATGGCTTTCCCCAGAGGGCAATAGACTTGGCAAACAAATTGGATAATTTATAAACAAATAGAGCATAGTGGTCCAAGAGTTGCTGCTTAAACAAAGAACAACTCACCAGTAGAAAAATATAAACACAATGCCAAGGAAAGAGGACTTTGGTTGGTTACAGGAAATGTTTCCAATAATGAAGAAGAGACATGGTAAATATGAGAAAATAAAAGCAAACAGCACACAAGTCTCATGGAACAAAAGAAAAGCAAGAAGGACCTCAGACTTAGTCTGCTCAGGCTACTATAACAAAGACCTGGGTGGCTTAAACAACAGACATTTATTTCTCTGGAGCTTGGGAAGTCCAAGATTAAGCTGCCTATGAAATGAATCACAATCCAGAAGCAGTCTGGACAAAAATTCAAGTAATCTTCTTCATTTTCAGCAAGAAGTTCAATGTCACCTTTGCTATCTGTGAAACTGAATTATAACCTTTGTTTTCCTGCTCCAGGAGGTTAATACTTCTCAGATAATCTGATATTTCTTCTTTATTATATATTTTTTATTTTTTGCACACCCCAGTGACAAGACATTACGTAATATGTGATCATCCCAATAAAGCCTGTACCCATCTAGCACCATGCCTAGTTATTAGAATATTATTGACTATATTTCCTATGTTGTACTTTACATCACCATAACTATTCTGTAACAACCAATTTGTACTTCTTAATCCCTTCACCTTTTTTGCCACCCCTCTCCCCACAATTCCTCTCCCATCTGGAAACCAACAAAAAGTTCCCTGAATCAATAAATCTGTTTCTGTTCTGCTTGTTCATTTTGTTTATAGATTTAATTGTTGATAGATATGTATTTAATGCCATTTTATTGTTCATATTTTTATCTTCTTTTCTTCTTCTTCTTAAATAAAACATTTTAATCTTTCATGTAATGCTGGTTTGGTGGCAGTGAACTCCTTTAGCTTTTTCTTATCTGGGAAACTCTTCATCTGTCCTTTGATTCTAAATCAGGGGTCCTCAAACCACAGCCCATGGACCACATGCAAGTACAAATATTGTATTTGTTCCCGTTTTGTTTTTTTACTTCAAAATAAGATATGTGCAGTGTGCATAGGAATTTGTTCATAGTTTTTTTTTTAAACTATAGTCTGGCCCTCCAATGGTCTGAGGGACAGTGAACTGGCCCCCTGTTTAAAAAGTTTGAGGACCCCTGTTCTAAATATTAACTTTGTGGGGTAGAATAATCTTGATTGTAGGTCCTTGCTTTCATCACTTTGAATATTTCTTGCCATGCTCTTCTAGCCTGCAAAGTTTCTGTTGAGAAATCAGCTGACAGTCTTATGGGAGCTCTTTTGTAGGTAACTAACTGCTTTTCTCTTGCTGCTTTTAAGATTTTGTTTGTCTTTAACCTTTTGCATTTTAATTATAATGTGTCTTAGTGTGGGCCTCCTTGGGTTCATCTTGTTTGGGACTCTGCACTTCCTGAACTTGTATGTCTGTTTCCTTAGCCACATTATTTTTTTAAATTGGTTTTAAATTTCTTGCTCTCTTTCTCCTTCTTCCAGAACTCCCATGATGCAAATGTTGATACACTTGAAGTTGTCCCAGAGGCTCCTTACACTATCCTCATTTTTTTAATATTTTTTTTCTTTTTACTGTTCTGGATGATTTTTGCTTTCTTATATTCCAAGTTGCTGATTTGATTCTCAGCTTCATCTACTCTACTGTTGATTCCCTGTATATTACTCTTTATTTCAGTTAGTGTAGCCTTCATTTCTAACTGGTTCTTTATTATGCTGTTGTGGTCCTCACTAAGTTCCTTGAGCATCTTTAGAACCAGTGTTTTGAATTCTGCATCTAGTAGATTGCTTGTTTCCATTTTGTTTAGTTCTTTTTCTGGAGTTTTGTTCTGTGGTTTCATTTTGGCCATTTTGGCTGCCTCCCTGTGTTTGTTTCTCTGTATTAGGTAGAGCTTCTATGTCTCCCTGGTTTGGTAGAGTGGTCTTATGTAGTAAGAGTTCTGTAGGATCCAGTGGCATAGCCTCCCCAATCACCCCAGCTGGGCACTTGAGGTGTCCCGATGTGTGCTATAACCCTCCTGTTATAGTTGGGTCTTGAGTCTTGATTACTATTGGCACATCAATGGGAGGGATTTACCCAGGCTGATCAGCTTCAAAGACTGGCTGTGACCACTGACCACTGATCACTGACCTCTAGCCACCTTGGTAGATCAGCTGTGCATGGACCCATCATATGGGATAGGACTTACTTTAGCAGGGCTCTGGTACTTGCTGACTCCACCCTTAGTGTATTGCCTATGAAGGTGGTTGAGTGGTAGTGCTTTGATGTAGTCTGAAGCTGTCCACTGAGTGTGTTGGCTCTGGGGCTTCCTGAGAGGTGCAGGTCAAGGTCTTCCCCCAACTATGTTCTACCTGGGGCCACCAGGCATAAACTACAAAACACTCTGCAGATGGCTATTACTTGTGCTAAGCTTGGAAGTGCTCAGGCAAGGCCTATCTGTGAGCCAAGGCTAGCTGCTGCTAGTGCTAGGCCTGGAACCACTTAGCTAGAGGCACAGTGTTCTCTGGGGTCAGATGGAGAGATTTTAGGAAAATCTGAAGCAATGAACCCAGACAGGCCATTCCTATGGTAAAGCCACTGGAAACAGCTTGGGTGAGCCCAAAAGTTTGGTGGGACTAAAATGTGAGTCAAATTAATAGTCTCAGATATGACACCCATCTATCTGCTGGCTCTGTGAGGGGAGGGCTCATCAAAGGAACAATGTTTTCTGCCAGCACTTCTGTCTGGGAGAAAACTGCCCCTCCAGCACTCTCCCTGATGCCAAGCAATTCAGTTCCTCCTTGTATGTCTCTGGTGCCTTTCAAATTGCTGTCCCTGTGCTGGAGCTCAGAGAGTGAGTCCAAGTAAGTCGATGAACGGGCCCTTTAAGAGGTACTGCCTGGGACTCCAACGGCCTCAGCTTCCCTCAGCCTCAATTCCCACTGTTTTTTACAACCAGAAGTTAAGGGGATTTCTATACCTGAGACTGGAACTATGGGCTGGGGATCCTGGTGTGGTACTGGGACCCCTCACTCTTCAGGGGGCCCTACATAGTTGAGGTATCCTTCTTTATTTTTATCCACCACACATGGGTGTGGAATCAACCTGTTCCACACCTTCACCCCTCCTATCAATCTCAATGTGGCTTCTTCTTTAATTTTGTAGTTGTAACGCTGAGGCTGACCAGCAGACTCTGAGTGACAGATGAATGGATTACTCTGACACGTTTGCTGTGAAAGAGAGGCTAAGGGATGGCCTGGCCCAAGGAGCCAGGCAGCCTTGATTGCCTGCCTCATTAGGCTTTTATTGGAATTTTTATCTTTAGATACAATCAGTAGGGTGAGTAATCTTGGGAGGACACATGTGTTTACATTGTCCTCTAGGCAAGGGCATCCAGGTATTAAGCATAAGGATTCCAGTAAACACCCAGGGGTCTGCACATGCAAAGACTTGTTTGGAATCGTCAAGAAGTAATTAGGGGCACTGCCTTCGACACTCCCTTAAGTCAGAATTCTGATAAATAGGCAGGTGGCCTTCCACACACTTCCCTTTTGCCAGAAATGTCCTCCTTACAACTTTCCAACCAAGTCTCTTGTGCTCACCAACATTGTAGGACTTCCACTGAGCTCAATTTCAGGTGGTTCTGAATAATGGTTATTCTGTAGTCTAGTTGTAATTTTTATGTGGTTGTGGGAGGAGGCGAGCAATACGGTTACCTATGTCACCATTTTGGCTGGAAGTCCTCTCTATTTATAATTTAAATATAAATATTAGTTCAGATTTTTCTGACTCTAAAGTCAATTAACATTGGCATAGCTATATATGTGACTTTTTTCCTCTGGTTTTTGTTCTTTAAATATTATTTTCTTAGGCTACATTTCTGGGAGAGGGAGAATTTAAGGCCAGAAGTGGGCCGTGAATAAGAAATTAGTCAAAAATATAGTACATGATATATATTGCCAATTTGTCAAAAGTGTAGGCAATTGCACCTTTTACTCCCTACCTCATATTAGAATGTTATCATTTTTAAAATCTTTACTAATTTTATAGGTAAAAATGAAACCTCATTCTTACCTTAATTTTCATTTATTTGATTATTAGTTGTCTCAAAGATTATGTCATATGTCTGTTGATCATTCATGTTTCTTCTTTTTTCAAAATATATTTTTATTATTTCAAAGAGGAGAGGAGAGAGAGAGATAGAAACATCATCAATGATGAGAGAGAATCACTGATTGTCTGCCTCCTACAAGTCCCCTACTGGGGATTGAGCCTGCAACCTGGCATGTGCCCCTGTTCAGAATCAAATCAGGGACCCTTTAGTCTACAGGCTACAGGCTGATGTTCTGTTTACTGAGCTAAACCTGGGGCCATCTTTTTTCTTTTTAGGAGCTTTTTCTGTCCATGTTCTTTAGCAACCTAAGATCTAGCATTAAGATCTCAGAAATTCTATAATTGATTTCTATACAACCTGTATATATTAAGAATAATACAATTTTATCATATTTGTTATATTTTTTCATTTTCATTTATTTTCCAATTTTATGTTCTTTAATACATAAAGATATCTTACGTACTTGTGTGTATTGAAATCTGTAGAACTTCCCATTTTCTATAGGAATATATTTCAAAAAAGAAACATTATCCTGCCCCCAGTTCATTTGGGGTAAAATAAATAAATAAATAAATAAATAAATAAATAAATAAAGGCATGCTTTTGACATACGTAATGTGAGATCTTGTTTTCTTTGACATGAAAAGAGTAATAAATCCTAAGACATGAACTAGTGCAAGATAAAGTTCAAATAGAAGAGTCCAAAACACAGGATAGAATAACAGCCATCTTCCCAGATCAGTCAGTTGACTAAAAAGAATCACTCGAAACCAGAAAAAAAAATTGCATGCCTAGTATTTTCCAAATCTAGGAATCTATCCACTATTTTTTCTGGGAAATCTTGCCCTTTCAAAAGACCACAAACCACTTCAAGGTCTTCATAATAATAGGGAAATTGTGCCAACCAAGCTTTGAAATTCACAGTACATAAATACAAGATAATAATCACAGTAGGGCAACCACACACCATCCATCAATATGGTTACTCAATTGATACCAGGAAGAAGACAAAGCTATTCTAGAGACAATGCCATTTCATTTTTCTATCTGAAAGCATTCAATATCCACTGTGAAATCTCAGCTCTGTCATGTAGGTTGGAGAAGTTGGGGCGAGATACAACCTTAAGCAGGAGCAGTGTAAGGATCCAAACTGGTGAAAACCAATAAAGGTCAAAAACAGGCTGAAAGGAGGCACATCAGAACCAGTAACCCCACCTACCATGTTGGGACCCAACACACCTTAGGGACCTGTTGATATAAAAATTCTTTATATATAAAGATACAGGACAATAAATAACTCAAATAGACACCATTTATGCTTTCAATATTCGGCCAAAGGCCTCCACTAGCTGTACTCTATGCTGGGCACCTTCAGGGGATATTATCCTATCTAATAATAGAGAAACATGGTAATTTGCCATACCTCCGCTACCCTTCCCATTGGCTAATCAGGGCAATATGCAAATTAACTTCCAACGAAGATGGCGGCCAGCAGCCAAGCGGCTTGAAGCGAACAGGAGGCTTGCTTGCTTCAGTGACGGAGGAAGCCAGCATGCCCCGCCTGCCTTGCCAGCTTCTGAGCTTGCAGTTTAAGAAACATTGTTACAAATATAGAAGCTAAACAAAACCCCAGAAACCTGCTTTCAGCCAGCTGGGCTTCAGCCAGTAGGACCACAACATTGTTTCAATTATAGAAGAAACGCACATCCCTGCTTTCAGCCAGCCAAGATCTCAGAGCTGGAGTGAGCAGGACCGCAACCCAGTCACCTGCCAGCCTGAAAACAGCCCTCAGCCCCTCACCCAGACTGGCCAGGCCCCTCAGTGGGGACCCCCACCCTGATCCAGGACACCTTTCAGGGCAAACCAGCCAGCCCCCACCTGTGCACCAGACCTCTATCCTATATAGTAAAAGGTAATATGCCTCCCAGCACCAGGATCAGCAGAACTGTGAGGCCTCCCGGCACCAGGATCAGCGTGACAGGGGCAACGACTAAATCCCCTGATCGCCCTGCAGCTCTGTGTGTGACAGGGGGTGGGCCACAACCTCTCTATTCACCCTGCTCTGTCAAGACAGGGGAAGGCGCCCCAAACCCCTGATCAGGCCTGCTCTGTGCCTAATAGGGGAGAGCTCCCCAACCCCCTGATAGCCCTGCGGCTCTGTGTGTGACAGGGTGCGGCACCCCAACCCCCTGATCAGCCCTGCTCTATGTGTGACAGGGTGTGGCGCCCCAACCCCCCCCACCCCACAGGCCCTGCTCTGTGTGTGGTGGGGTAGAGCCATAACCTCCCCATCGGCCCTGCCCTGAGTGTGACAGTGGCGGCTCCCCC
>NW_006299220.1:1347726-1367609 GCF_000327345.1 Myotis davidii | reverse complement strand
GCGGTTTGGTCAATTTGCAAATTGCCCTTTTATTATATAGGATAATCTACACTAATAAAGGAGAACCATGCAAATTGGTGTCACTCCGCTACGCCCACCAGCCAATCAGAATGACTATGCAAATTAAACCCACAAAGATGGTGGCTAATTAACCCAACAAAGATGGTGGTTAATTTGCATATGCAAGTGCGGAGTGAAGACTGAGGACAACTGAAGATGCTGGCGGCCATGGAGCTGAAGCTAGTAAGAGGCTTGGGTTGCTCCCAGCAACAGAGAAAGCCAAGCTTCCTGCCGGCCCTGGACTCCACTCAAGGAGTGGCTGGGAGCTTGGATCACTGGGGGCAATCAGGCTTCCAGCCAGCCCTGGGCTCTGCTCAAGGAAGGGCTGGGGGCCTGGCCTCCGCTCAAGGAGGAGCTGGGGGCTTGGATTGCTGGGGGCAACCAGGCTTCCAGCCCGCCATGGGCTCCTTCAAGGAGGGGCTGGAGACCTGGGTCGCCGGGGGTGACCCAGGCTTCCAGCCAGCCCTCGCCTGTGCTTGAGGAGATGGAGAAAAAAAAAGAAGTGTCTGGGAGCAGCTGGAGCAGAGAAGCCAAGCCTCATTGCTGTGGCCGGACCAAAGGCCTGGGTCCAGGGTGCCGGAGGAAAACCAGTGCCAGCAGCCAGGGGAAGGAAGGTTTATTGCACGAATCTTCGTGCAACAGGCCACTAATCTATATATATAAAAACCTAAGCAACCGTTATGATTGGTCAGCCAGTGCACTCCCCCAGGCATGATTCCTGGACCAGAGGCTTCAGGCCAGGGCAGGGGACCAGAGCCAGTGATCGGGGGGAGATGGGGGGCTCCTGTCCAAGCCTGACACCTCTGGCGGAGGCGTCAGGCCTGGGCAGGGGACCCCCATCTCCCTCTGATCGCTTGCTCCCCTCCCCGCCCAAGCCTGACGCCTCTGACCCAGGCTTCAGGCCTGGGCAAGGGGACCATCATATCCCCCCAACCCCCAGCTCCGCCCCCCATGCAGGCCTGAGGCCTCTGGCCCAGGCATGAGGCCTGGGCAGGGGACCCCCATCTCCCTCTGATCGCTTGCTCCCCTCCCCGCCCAAGCCTGACGCCTCTGACCCAGGCTTCAGGCCTGGGCAAGGGGACCATCATATCCCCCCAACCCCCAGCTCCGCCCCCCATGCAGGCCTGAGGCCTCTGGCCCAGGCATGAGGCCTGGGCAGGGGACCCCCATCTCCCTCTGATCGCTTGCTCCCCTCCCCGCCCAAGCCTGACGCCTCTGACCCAGGCTTCAGGCCTGGGCAAGGGGACCATCATATCCCCCCAACCCCCAGCTCCGCCCCCCATGCAGGCCTGAGGCCTCTGGCCCAGGCATGAGGCCTGGGCAGGGGACCCCCATCTCCCTCTGATCGCTTGCTCCCCTCCCCGCCCAAGCCTGACGCCTCTGACCCAGGCTTCAGGCCTGGGCAAGGGGACCATCATATCCCCCCAACCCCCAGCTCCGCCCCCCATGCAGGCCTGAGGCCTCTGGCCCAGGCATGAGGCCTGGGCAGGGGACCCCCATCTCCCTCTGATCGCTTGCTCCCCTCCCCGCCCAAGCCTGACGCCTCTGACCCAGGCTTCAGGCCTGGGCAAGGGGACCATCATATCCCCCCAACCCCCAGCTCCGCCCCCCATGCAGGCCTGAGGCCTCTGGCCCAGGCATGAGGCCTGGGCAGGGGACCCCCATCTCCCTCTGATCGCTTGCTCCCCTCCCCGCCCAAGCCTGACGCCTCTGACCCAGGCTTCAGGCCTGGGCAAGGGGACCATCATATCCCCCCAACCCCCAGCTCCGCCCCCCATGCAGGCCTGAGGCCTCTGGCCCAGGCATGAGGCCTGGGCAGGGGACCCCCAGACCCCGCCGATTGCTGGCTCTGCCCCTTGCCCAGGCTTGATGCCTGGGCCAGAGGCGTAGACCCCTATCCCCCTCCGATCACCTGATCGGCCCCTTGCCCAGGCCTGGCGCCTCTGTCAGGGGCCGATCCTGCGATTGGAGGGTGATGGGGGTCAACGCCTGAGGGCTCCCAGTATGTGAGAGGGGGCAGGCTGGGCTGAGGGACACTCCCCCCACACACACACCAAGTGCACGAATTTCGTCCACTGGGCCCCTAGTATAATGATAAAAAGACACTTCAATTGCACATTAGAATTTTGGAGGTGCTCACACATGCATTTTCTAATTAAATTCTTGAAACAAATCAGTGCAGAACATAGTCAGGAAACTAAAGCTGAGACAGGGAGGGTGGCAGAGCTCAGGTTAACGGCCACTTCATTCATTGGCCATTTCATTCTATAAATTCATATAGAATGATAAGAATTTTTCAGAATTGATTTTGGTATAGATCTGTCATCTTTTAGGAAAGACTGGCTGTCGAGGTCAGAGGACTCAGGAGCTTGTGAGAGGAAAGGACATCTGTCTTGTTGATGTGGCTTCCCCAGGAAAGTGGCTACTTTCTTAGACAAAGTTTGCCTCCTTCAAATTGTGCTTCTCCCTCTTGCTCAATTCCCAGTAGACCAGAAACAGATCATACCAGCGAAACAGAGGCAGCCAGCAGCCATCAGTCAACCTGGCAGTGAGCAGTCATTTTACACGCTTATTGCATCTCCCCAATATCTTTGTAAGTGTGTTTTAAAACACCCAGTTTATAGATGAGAAAAGCAGGAGAGAAATAGGAAGCTGCATCCTTGCCACTGCCCTGCAGGTTGCCAGGATACCCTGATATTTCTCTCTCCTACACACCGCAATAGTGCCAATATTCCCATTAAAAATATGGATACAGGTATACTAGTATGTATATATTTAGTGAACACCAGCAGTGTTCCAAGCTCTGTACTAGCCACTGGGGATATAATGAGGAGCATGACATAATGCCTGTCACGCCACAGAACAGGCAACACTAATATTCAAGGTGAATAGTGTAGCAAGGAGAAGTCTAGGTGCAGCAATGTGAGCTCCTGGCAGATGCACCCAGTCCTGCTGGGGAAAGTGGAGAGAGGCGGTGCTCCTGAGTCAAGGGAGACTTGCACCTTCATGATGAGTTCGAGTCAACCAACTTCCTCACAATCCCTTTTGAGAGTCCTTTTGAAAATGAAAACCCAAGCAAACCATTCCTCTTCTCAAAACTCTTTGGTGGCTCCCTATCACGGACAGAATGAAGAACAGACTCTTTAGCAAGGCCCACAAAGCTCTCCAAGTTCTGACCTCAATTCCCACAATATAGTCGGTCTCCTCCACAGTGGAAGCATCTTAGGGAGGCAGGGCCAATGTCCAGTTTAGGGTTCCATATCCAGGGCCCAGAATAAGACTGCTGTGTTATAGGCGCTTGAAGTTTTTATTAAAACAATGAATATATTCCTGAGGTCTGAGTCATTGTCCCAAAAGAAAAGGCCAATTCTGCTTCCCCTTACTTCTCAGGGTAGAAATGGCCCAAGCCTGTGAAATATTGGTCAGTGAGGAGAGAAGAGGGGTTAATAAGAAATGGACACATGGCTTCTCAGGATGCAGCTCCAACACCACTATTTCCTAGGGAAAACCCTATGAGCCCTATGAGGAATTCTTCCCAAGTCTTGACACAGGGAATCCCTAGCCAGTTTACTTGTCCTCTGAGCATAGTATTCTTCCCAATCCTACTCATTCCATCCCCAGGACCCCCGGCACAGTGTTCTATACATACCAAGCATTTAGAAAGTTCTGTGTGAATTTTTATCATTCTACACTTCCCACCAGAATGGGGTTTATACGGTTTATGATAGGGACACATTCTCCTGTACTGATTTTCAAGGAGAAAAGAAGAAATGCCTGGGAAGGTTTCTAGCCAGGAAAATATTTTTTAACCTTTTGGCCCCCTTCACCATATAACCTCTTTGTTATTGCTATTTCTTTGTGAGATGGCAGACAGTAAAAGAAGAAAAGGAGAAGAAAGAAGAGGAAACATTGGGCCTATGTGTACCAGGCAGGCACTGTTCTGAACTTTTCTTAATTTAATCCCCATCAGGATCACTCTTCACCACCCCTCTTTTGAAGTTGAGGAAATGTTGGTTCAGGAGCCTTTAGGTCGGGTCAGCACCTAAGGTCATGGTGAGAAGTCCAATGTCAGTAATTTGACTGCTTCCTTCTCACTTAGCCATCAAAAAACTGAGTAGAATAAGATTTGAATCCAGGCTTTTCTGACTCAAAAGCTTCAAGGCTATGCTATTCTGATGAGTCACAGTGGGCTGCTTTGGGAAACAATCACCTAAACTATTCTAGGAACTTCCAGAGTCTACCAGATATTTCACTTAAAAAGAGCTCCCACTATTTTCCTATCTAGAGTTGATCAAGTCTTCTAATATTACCTCCATATCATTTCTCTGTCCAATACCAAAATGTACCTAAAAGAACCAAGTTTTAAAAAACCCATGATCATAAAAAAAAAAGTTATTGTACTGAATATGCCTTTTAGAAGGTATGGGAAAACTCTAGTGTTTTACCTGAAACCATAAAGCAGACAGATCTGTATGATGAACAGTCTCCCGGAACTATTTGTCACTGATAACAGAGGCTTCCGTAACAAATGTTGGAAAGCACTTTGCAATGGCAAAGTGCTATATAAATAGTGGCTGACAATAATACAAAACTATGCCAAACTGCAATGGGATGGCCCTTATGAATTATATAAGCAAAAACAGGATCAAGCATAGCCGCCCACACTTTTCTATCTCTTTTACAAACCTCAAGTGGATGAGCAAACACTGTTAGACATTTCAAAGATAAAATTTTTAAACACAGAACATCCTTGGTTTTAGTAAGAGTTGAGGTAAAGGAGGCTTTGGGCCTAGTTTCATTGGCTGGGAAGGTGAGGCCGTCATGGTACCTAAGCAGCTACAGTTAGAGGAAGGTGTTCAGAAAGAAAGGCAAGACACACCATGTGACCTAAAGTGCTTAACACTTGCCAGAGCTTTTCACATCTGTTAAGCCACTTCGATTGTTTATAAGATCCTAATAGACCAAGGACTTAGATTTTTTCAAGTTCATCTAGTAGACTTCAGTGGAAAGAAAATCAAAGAGTTCTTTGCCTTTTTTTATGAGATCTCACCAAAGGCCAAGACAAAGCCAGACAGCCCATCAGACAGAGCCACCGCTTCTCAACATGGCTGCTTTTAGGGACAGGAAGGCGCTGAGCTCATTGCATTTGGGGATTAATTATAAAACCGACTGCTCTCCTCATCACTCTTTACAAATATATTTATTTTTAAAATATGTTTTTATTGGTTTCAGAGAGGAAGGGAGAGCAGATGGATGTTTCTCTCTTGCAGAGAGATAGAAACATCAATGATGGGAATCACTGAATGGCTGCTTCCTGCACGCCCCTCACACCCCAGGCATGTGCCCCGACAGGGGATCAAACCATGACCTCTTGGTTCATAGGTCAATGCTCACCTACTGAGCCACACCAGCTGGGCTTCACAGACATATTTATTAACTTGAGGGCTATTTATTAAGCACCTGCTGTATACCACACACTATGTTCATCTCTGGGACTACAGTAGAAAACAGCCTTTATCTAATCACTTGGCAGTGTTGCCACCCCATTTTCTGAAGAGGAGACAAGGACCCAACCCAAAGCGGCAGGGAATGAGTCCCAGCGCTGGCGTCCCAGCGCTCACCTGCCTCCTCCTCAGACAGGCTCCCATTCACTGAAGCAGGAGGAAGCAGTGAATTCACTCTCCCCTGGGGCTGATCTCCAGGCCATAGGGAGAAGCACAGGCCACGCCTCAGACTGAAGGAATTCTGGGAGACAAAGTGAAGAGCCAAATAGGCAGACTTCTCCCTCCAACAAGTGAATAAACTGCAAATTAAGTTGTTCTCAGTCCTAATTACTCAAATCTTTCACAAACGCGAACAAGCAACCTTTCTGAATTCTCCTTCATTTTTCATGTCCACGTCCATAGTGCTTTCTGCTCTGTGAGACCATCCCTCTAGTTCTCCTCCACTTTCTACATTCTACAAGCCCAAGCTTGGCTCTCCCCAAATTAGTATAAAATGTTCTCCTCTCCAGTTATTCCCTCTAGTAGCATTTAACACAAAGAGTAATTCTATACTGTATCTATGGGTTTAAATCTGTCTCCCACATTAAAATGCAAGGTCCACACAACCAAGGGTCTTAGTCCCTTTTTCCTAGCTCCTGACAGTTATTTAGTAAATATCATAGGTGGTCAACAAATATTTGTTAAATTACTGAATAAATGAATATATGTTTGCCTATATCCTGAAATTATAAACAAATATTTTCTGCACCCAACTACTGATTTAACATTGTACCTTACCCCTAGCCTAGTGGTAAAAATATCCTTTTATATCTCTTTTTCTGTCTTTTTAAAATTATCACCTTCTGATGTAAGATTATACTTATTTACTTACTTATTTATCATGCTTATTATTTATGGTTTGTTTTCCTCTACAAAAATACAAGTCTCAGAAAAGAAAAGATGGCAGAGGCCTAGAACTACACTTAGCTCATAGTAGATGCTCAATAAATATTTGTTAAATGAATGAACTAAAACTTCTCTCAGTCTCTTAGTATAAAGCACTGAAGAATACATTGGGGATTTTTTAAATCATGATTTAAATACTTTTAATATGTGATATAATGTGTGATACACATTAATGTAGCTGAATTTAATTTCTATAAACCTCAGTTTTCTCATGGGCTTTAGACTAACTGAATTCTAAGAAAAAAATTCAATGGTCAAAAAATAGATTTACTTATATACATATTATTACAATTGCAAAGTTGGAAAAGCAAATATTTTTTTAAATGTTTAACAAATATTTTTTAGTAGATTATCCAGGGTTACCAAAGCCTTCTATCTCTCAAGACCCAAATTAACTGAGGCCTTATTATTTCAATACCTGTCCTCCAAGATTCCTTCAATAAAAGTAAAATTTAAAAGAGGTATTTTATTGTCATAAATCTCATGTGTGACTAAATGTTTGGCTACATGCCCAAATGGATGAATCAATTCAGCAAGTATTTATTGAGAGTGTATTTTATGCTTTGCACCATGCTAGTCACGATGAGGTATTAAAGTAAAAATGCTGTTTACAGGGAGTATTTACTATCCTTCACTGAGGATACAAGGCACAGATATAAAACAATAAAAGAAAAGAAAAAGAAATTCTCTCTATACAGAGCCTCTTGAGAACATAATAGTTAAATTAGGTGCTATGAGGGTAAGAATGGGCAGGAATCAGTGAGAATAAAAAATTCAGAAAAAGTCCCAGAGAAAATGTATGCTAAACTTTTTTTAAAAAGAATAGATAGGCCATGACTGGTTTGGCTCATTGGCTAGAGCATCAGCCTGAGGACTGAAGGTTCCCAGGTTCGATTCTGGTTGAGGGTTCGATCCCCAGTGGGGTGCATGTAGGAAAAAAAAGAATAGATAGGGTATGTGTACTGCCTAAACTAATGGAATAGCACTAATAGAAGCTTTAATATTATGTAGATAATCATCAACTTATCAAAGAATGTAACAGCTTCCTCCTTTCCCTCCATGTAATTGAACTGTCTTGAATTATTTTGAAAGTCAAGTAGTTTGGGTGGCTAGGAATCCTTTAACTTTGCTAAAAATTCCACATTTCTGAAAAAGCTCATAAAAGACACTCTTAAAAGACCATAAATAGCTCAATTGCAATAACATTGTATTCATCTGCCAAGAGAAATTTCCATTTAATGGGAATATCAATAGTATCATCAACAAAGAACCCAAAATACTTAAGAAAAATCAGTCTGGAATCCGTGTAAACCAACTTGCCCCGTGGTGAGAGAGCCAACAGCACGGTAAATTGGCTCACCACTTGATATAAATACACAAACCTGAGAGACAGAGGCTCTTTCTGCCCCAGGGATATGACCAGACTAATAAGATCGCATCCTAAATGCACACAATACCAGGTCTACAGCCATTAGCTGTTTCAGCAGCTCAGAGGACTTATTGTACATTAGTCTTAGTCAACACTACCATCCCCAGCAAACAAAATTAATGTATCACGACTAATGATAGTTTGCAAATATAAGAGTAACTACCTTTAGGCTGTAGGGGAGAAAGGTAAAGTTATGCTTTAGTTTCCACACTATTTAACCCAGCCAACAAGAGAGGAAGATGGTTGATGGATTTGGGGCCAAAACTATGGTCATATATTAAAACTGTGTACTTGCCTACCCTGCTTTCCCATCCTGAGTAACCGAACATAGGAGAAAACCAGAGAGTTAATATTTGGAGTCTCAAATCCCTTGTTCTATCCTACACCAGAGAGATCCACCCACCTCCCAGATTGTTGTGAGAAGTGAACGTAAGAGTACAGACTCCAACTCACTGCCTGACATCTAGTAAGCGCTAATTACATATTGACTATTACTGCTACCACCATTAGCATTTCCATTCTCAAAGTGACTTCTTTTAAGGCTGACTTCACTCAAAGTCAATATTTTTAAGTAAATCAAAGCAATTAACTGTTTTAGGGCACTGTAGAAATTGAAATATTAAATTTCTTTAGTAAATTTACCTTGCTTGCTTTCAGAAATCTCACTCGCCACTTCTCAGATTCACTCTTATTCACCTATAGTTGTCTGTAATTACATGTCTATAAAGTAATTTTCTCCTCTGAAACAACTACCTTAAAAATAACAATTATCCAAGATGATTTCAATTTCTCCCATTTTGCATAGACACAGGCAGCATGGAATAATGAAACAAATAAAGATTAAGTTATCTGAATGAGAAAATTGTAGTTCCAATTTCATCTGTGTCTTAGTACCTGTGATGTAAGAGAGCTCTTTATAACATCTCTGATTGTAATCCTTTACATAAAAGTACAGATAAAAAGAACTGCTTTGCAAAGTTTGTATAAGAATTCTAGGAAATGTATGGAAGTATATAGTGAATGCTTAATATGTTTTAGCATTGTCATTGATAATAAATAGTATACTTGTTTTCCTTACTATTGATATGGGATTAACTGTATATGTAGGGTCTTACACTCTTGCCATATATAAACCTAAATATACTTGATATATTTAGATACATTAAGAGAGCAGTAGGGTTGTATAAATATATTGCTCAATGTGTTACTATTATGCTTATACAGTAATGACAATTTGTTGTGTGCAAATGAATTTTTTAGTTTGAATACATGACAAAAGAGCTAAAGCAAGTAGATAAAATTATTATGTTGCAAAAATCTAAATCTTGAAAGCTGGGCTCATGCTACAAGACATTAAATTGTGAGCAATGTGCTTTTTCTACAAAGTACTTGTGAGAGAAAAAATAGAAAATGTTTACTGGTTAGAAAATTTCTCTGTTGTCAAGATTATGAATACAAATATTTTTATCTGAAGACCGAGATGATTTTGCTGTTGTTTTCTTAAAAAGAAACCTTTTGGAAAACAATTTACCATATATCATTCTCCTACTTATTGGCTCTGGTATGTGCATTTATTGTGCTTTAAGTTGTATAATCACACCTACCCATGCAGAGTCTGTAACTGAAAACTGAACGGAGTCCTCAAATCAAATTAAGAGGCAGAATTTTAGCTGAACCAGAACCTTGCATTAACTACCAAATGCATGGTTTTTACATCTAAACAACCTTCACACAAAGCCTCCTACATAGTAAATTAATATTGCTTCGTTGAGTTTTATGGCTCAGCCAGGATATGACTCTGATAAGGTATTCCTCCTGGTGAGAGGAAAGCTTCTGAAGCTGCTGAGACAGGAACAATTTCGTCAACATTTAAATTTTATAGCTTCTAAACAATGTTTCAGGTATGCTAATGGCAGGTTAAGTCAAAATTCCTTCCCTACCCAGGAAACATCAAGTATGTGAAGTGAAGAAGGAAGATGGTACCTTTCTGAGAGGTCAGACTAGTCCCATCATTCTCAGTGCTCAATGACATAACAATGCAAGACATTTGGAGGTACATGATGGGTTTGAATATTTGGGACACATTTGTTCGGTTGGCTACTCAGAGTTCCACACTTAAAGGTAATCTAGAAGAGTTAAAGGATTCTGAGCCATGAGCTTAGCAGTATTTCAATATTTGGAGGAAAGTTTAGAAGTAGAAACTATAAAAGGAACCAGGATAAAATCTGTTTGAATTTCCCATGATTAAATTTACTATGGACTGAATTGTGTCCCTCCAGAATTCAGACGTTTGAAGCCCTAATCTTCAATGTCATGATATTTGGAGATAAAACCTTTATTGTGATTAGTGTAGATAAGGTTATAAGTGAGCGTCCTCGTGGTAGGATTAGTGCCCCTATAAGAGGAGACATCAGAGAGCATGCTCTCTTTCTCTGCACCATGTGAGGACACAGTGAGAAGACAGCCATCCAAAGCCAGAAAGAGAGCTCCCACAAGAACCTAATCATGCTGGCACTCTGATTGCAGACTAGCAGCCTCCGGAATGGTAAGAAAAAGAATGTCGGTTGTTTAAGCTACTCGGTTTATGGAATTTTGTTAGGGCAACTTGAGCTAAGACAATACTTTTCCAAAGGATGCCCCTGCTTTTGTTTCCTTCCTCCAAAACCACAGACTTACTTCATCTACTGTGTCAGGCACAACTTTGAAGGTGGCCCCTCCAGTTCCCATCAACCAGAATGCTGGGGCTCATCCGCTAAGACCTTTATTCTGCTTTTCCTACCTTAAGACCTCCTTGCATCTTATTCTATCTTTTCTTTAGGATCCTGCTTTGCACTTTTCAACATGATAGCAACCTGCCTGATAAATGTATCCTGGTCATAAGCCTCCTGCTTCACAGACCTTTCCTTTTCCAGCATGCCTGGGGATGGCTATCATTGGACGTCCTGGAAAAGACGCCCTAATGGTGGATACTTCAGGTATTGTAACAGCTTCTCTGGGGAGACATGACTGGGTAATGATACATGTAGATGCCCATCAAGTTATGCTTCATCTATGGGCAAAGCCAACCCTAGTTGAACTGATATTTCTAGAGTAAAAATGTGGGGGCTGAAAGTTTTCATCCTTTTAATCTTTAACACCTGCAACAAAGATCCTATTAGGCTTACATGAAGTTACGAAATAGACTTCACAGCCAAAGAGAGCTTTCACACTCATTACCCCTTTTAAACCTCACAATCATTAAAACTTTGTAACATAAATAATGCTATAATCAGTATGAACCTCATCATAAAGTTCTCAGCGGGAAATAAGGAGTTAAACAAGGGAATGGATAATCAATTGAGGCTGAAAAGAATATAGTTCTGGAGCATAGCAAACTTTCAAATACATGTTGAAATAATGAATTAATACTCTCAAATCCTACTGGGACCCAACAACAATACAGACATTCACCTGAGAAAGGGCAGAGTGATGGGCAAGCGTAAGCCACTAAGGCCACAGCATCAGAGCAGAGAGGTCCATCTCAGGTGATACAATGAGCAGGAGCAGGGGACAGTCCTGGAGGTCAAAGATTGGCCACAAATAAGTAACAGAAACTAGAAGTCAGGCTATAGTCCCAGCAGGTGACCCAGTGAAAGCCAGGTAGTAGGCCAGATCACCTGAAGCATGACCACCCATGATAGTGGTTCCATAGGAAGGCTAGAGTACAAAACTCATTCAAGGGTCCCT
Source organism: Myotis davidii (assembly GCF_000327345.1). Lineage (NCBI taxonomy): Eukaryota > Metazoa > Chordata > Mammalia > Chiroptera > Vespertilionidae > Myotis > Myotis davidii. Next base: position 1,355,945 of record NW_006299220.1, on the reverse strand, counting down.
TGTCCCAAGATTCCACCAATTCAGACACTAGTCACAGAAATCACAAGCACTATTAACAAACCATTTTAAGAACTGAGAGGGAACCCCAAACCAAAATATAGAATTACTTCTAACTGGCTAGTGGCTTTAGGGGGACTGAGCTAGCAGAGAGCAAATTACTAATGGCAGCTGAGCCAAGCTAGAGACAGCATAGATTTACAAGCATGTTATTACCCTCATTTTTCAGACGATGAAGTGAAGACTTAGTGAAATTAACTGACTTACATAAGACCACACAGCCAGGAAATGATGGGACCAAAAATGCAACCTAATACTGTAATATTCAAATTCTATATTTGTTTAGCATAATGGAACCTGCTAGTTACTTTCAGCTAACCTGCAGCAGACTTAAACATGACTATTCTTTCTGGTCACAGACATTATTTCAAATCCTGTTCACCCTTGCTACTCACAGTGTGGCCCATGGAGCCATAGCAGCATCAATCTGGAAACTTGTTAAAGATGAACCTCAGGCCTTAGACCAGACCTACTGCATCAGAAGCTGGTTTTAGCAAGATTCCCAGGTGATCTGTAGGTATACTGAAGATTGAGAAGCATTATTCTCTCCCATGCTGTCTTCTTTTCACACAAGTTTTTTTTTCCCTCTTGAAGGAATAACACATAACTTACAAAATAAGAGCAAAAATACTTTGCATCATGGAGAAAAAAGAGAGAAGCTCAGAGGAGGGTAGAGTTCAGAGGAGGCAAATAACTTCCAGCTGAAGAGATTTAGAGACAATGCATTCAACCTGATCTTTGAAAACGGGGTAGGATATGTACACACAGGCACAGGCAACCTGGGGTGTACCTTGCACAGGGAACAGGTCAAGAATCCACCCAAGGCAGGAGAGTGTAGAACATGTATGAAAATAGCCGGTGTTTCTGGCTGCCTGAAGCACAGGGGTGTGTGGAGAGCAATGAAAATATGTGCTTGAAAGAAAGATTAGGGACAGGATAGGGAAGTTATTGGCTACATGAAAGCAGGGCTTCATTGTGTAAAGATTGCCCTACAATTGAAGGATTTTGAGCAGAGAACTGACAGGCTCAAAAATTAATCTTTAAGAAGGTTCATTTACATAAGGTTGCAGAAATAGGTGTGGAAGACCAAAAAGGAAATGAGAACTCTAATAGCAGATGAAAAGTAGTAAGAGAAAAAAGTGTGGGGCTGGGGAGGGGAGAGGGGGGATAGCAGTGGGAATAATAGATGAAAGATTTAAGAGACATAGTATGGTAACCTTCAAACCAATGCAGCTAACAGGATGAGCTCTTCAGACTGCATACCCCCTTTAGCACCCACTTATTAATGCCACAGGGCTATATGTAGGCAGAAACTTACAGAACTTCCATCATCCTATATAATAAAGAGGTAATATGAAAATTGACCATCATGCCCTCACACAAAATGGCTGCCCCCATGTGGTCACAAGATGGCACCATCATGTGGTCACAAGATGGCCATGCCCATGTTGTCACAAGATGGCTGCCCCCATGTCATCGCAAGATGGCCACCACAAGATGGCTGGCAGGGGAGGGCAGTTGTGGGTGATCAGGCCATCAGGGGAGGGCAGTTAGGGGGGACCAGGCCTGCAGAGGAGAGCAGTTAGGGGTGACCAGGCTGGCAGGGTAGAGCAGTTAGGAAAGATCAGGCCAGCAGGGGAGGGTAGTTAGAGGCAACCAGGCCAGCAGGGGAGGGAAGTTGGGGGACATCAGGCCGGCAGGGGAGGAGTTAGTTGTCAATCAGGCCAGCAGGGAAGCGGTTAGGGGTGATCAGGCTGGCGACAGAGTGGTTAGGGGGAATCAGGCAGGCAGGCAGGCAAGCGGTTAGGAGCCAGCAGTCCCAGATTGAGAGGGATTTCCACAGGGATCAAGCCTAAACCAGCAGTCAGACATCCCCCAAGGGGTCCCAGATTGAAGAGGGTGCAGGCTGGGCTGAGGAACACCCCCACCCCCCTCCTGTGCACAAATTTTGTGCACTGGGCCTCTAGTTAAAACATAAACACTTAAAACCCAGCAGAGGCCCTGCAGTGTCTGACCCATTATAAATGCCCCCAAATTTGTGTTGAATATTGCTGAATATATCCTGAATATCGGGCAATAAGTCATATGTTCCCTGAGAGCCAAGGTCTGAAAAATAGATTCTCCACTTAGTGACTGTCACATTTGGTAGAATTATCTCCTTTCGTAGATTTCCTCAATCAAAATGGCATTTAACTCAAAATTAACATAGCAATATAAGTTTACATTAAAAATTTTCCAATTTAAATAAATGACCACTGTAGCAAAGTAGAAGCTCTTATGAATGTCTGACTGTCCTTAGTAAAATGCTAAAGTTTCATTTTCTAAACTTACAGCATTGAGGACTAGCCTGAACTCATTATGACCCCACTAAGGTGCAGATCAAAGTAGCAGGCATGCTCACTCTCACTTGGAGAAACACTATCTTGATTGTAATTACTACACCTTAAAATATCTATCTCTTCCCCTCTTCCCATCAACCTTTCACTCTCTCCTCTCTCCCTTCCTCCCTTTAATAATACAAAACCTCATTAAGAACAACAATTAAGATTACTTATTATCTCTGGACCAGGGTTACTCCACAAGGCAATGGTGACATTTGCGGTCAGATAAATCTTTAGGGAATATGACAGCAGGGATGGAGGTTACTGTTCTGTGAACTATAGAATCGTTAGCAGCATCTCAGGCCTCTACCCACTAGAAGCACTTTCACCTAGAGGGCTCCACTGGTTGTGACAACCCAAAATATCTCCAGACATTGCAAATGTCCCATGATTGAGAACCACTGCTCCAGAGCACAGCAAACTACAAGCACTTGATTCACACTGAGTAATGTCACAAATGCCAGGGAGACCTGGGGATTTCTTAGAAGCCTGAGAACCCTGATGTGCCTTTCTTTGTGTTTGTTATTTGGAGCAGCTTCACTGAATCAAACCACAGGCCTCCTAAATTTACTCTCCAGTTGATCGCTTCCACACTAGTGAGTTTTCCTGTGTCCCACAGAATCATCCAGGATTCCACGCTGTCCTGGGAAATGTTCACTTTGCATTGGAAAGTGGTATTGAAGTTCCATGCCATGGGAACATAGAGTCCCTAACTAAGGCATCTTTATAAGAGGTTGCACATATATCATCAATTAAAAATCCCTTAAATGATAACTCCAGAGTGGTGAGTAAAAACAAGAATAGAAGACTACACCCAGAGCATCAGGAATGACAGCAACCACAGGGCTGGGGAACTTGAAAAGAAATCAGCTAAGTACTGTAAATATGCCTTTTCATCAGATTTGACTCACATCGCCTCAAACATCAAGAGTTTCATCCAAAGCTCTCAGTGCAGTTTAACAGGAGCCAAACCACACAACTGAAACATTGGACTTCTAAAGTAAAGTGAAACCCAGAGAAATTTTGCCAGCTCAGACCAGAGCCACACTTATAAAGATGGCCAGATTAGTAAAACAGCTAGGGTGGAAATGGGGTTTTCAGCATTTCTCCATTTGCCAGAACTGGGTATTGGTCTTGCCAAGCCTTCAGTCATACATCAAGCGCTTGAAAACTTAGAATCCTTTGGGATTCTAGACTGCTATTCATATATTGTTTGTCTGTTATTGTGGGCCGCTGGGTAAACACTATGGTAAATTTTTCACAGTTATCCTAATGGTGATAGACTTCAGAATTTTGAAGGAACAGCTACAGACAATATTTCTTTTAAAAAAAATTAGTTGCACTATTATAATCTGTTTCTCAGATTATATGGGCTATTCAAATTATACACAGCCCATAAAAACTCAGAAATAGACACAAATAAAATAGCAAGAGTTGAAAAAGCATATTCCTAAATTGTTCATAGAAGGCAGCTGCAAAAACAGATAGTTTTTATTTGTCTCCCTCTGGATCAAGGCCCATGTAATTATTCCAATGGAAGTTCTCTCTATTCTATATAAAGGGTCACAAGCAATAGTTACTCAAAAAATAGACAAACAACCAGAATACACGTGTGAACATTCGAATGCATGGATTAGCAGATAAACCAGTGATTGGAATAACCTCTTCTTGTGTGGCCATGATCATACACAACATGATGTCACCACCTCAATTTCCATTAGGAAAAAAATGTTGGGAGAGAGATATTAGTGACCATTTTAATAGATTGTCTCCATTGCAAGTTTACTGTGTATTCACTGAGAAACATTTTCCAAATACCTTCTATGTGTGTGAGAGACATATTTCTGGCTTCAATGAACTTATGGCATAAAGGAGAGGAACAGATTCAGGATGATTACCTAGTAGAAAGAGTTATAAGGATTAAAAAAAACACACAATAAAACATAATAATAGGATAGATTTCCATGAAAGTTTAGAAGAGAGATTGATTCGTGCTGTGGGAATTAAACCGGGTTCCAGGAAAAAGATAACATTTGATCTGGAACTTCAAGGCCAAGCTCAAATGCATTCCTGAAGGAATCATTCACAATTCTTATTGTCAACATACTTTCCAGAAGTACTTTATTCAAATTCTAATGCAGTTTTTTCATTAGTAAACATCTCTCCATCCTCCTAGTAAAGGAAGACTCCTTGAGGGCTGGAGAGTGTCATTGTGATATTGCTGTTACCCCTGTTGTTGCCCAGCACAATACCTTCCTTACCACAGCGACTTAGTAAGCATTGTAGATTTGATCTGACCTGAATGAGATGTTTTGTTGAATATTGCTATTGTCTATGTGGTTCCCTGAAATGACAGCCTGCTTCCCCTTGTTTTTTCTCTGACCTTGGAGTTCTCACAATATCTCCTGAGCAATGAAGAACACAATCTCCAACTACTAGATGTAGAAGAGAATGAACATGGTTGCCCTATACCTTTAACACTCCCTAAAACTCATCTGGTTTCTCTCCTTGAATCACATCACCACAGGGGAGATAAAATAAACTACCAGATGAATGAACTGGGGAATAATTGGGCATTCTCCCCATTTTTCCTGTAGGGAGCTAGCTGTTGGCACAGACTTGCCCCCACATGAGGCAGTCTATCTTAGTCCAGCATAGCCTGGGAATGTTGGATGGGAAAATCTGACTAATCCCAGGATTAGATTTACAGACAACTTCAAGCTCACACTAAGCTATTTCTTCCAATTTTATTATTCATAAAGATCACCCTTTGTATTCAATCTATTCTTAATAGGATACAACCACTGCCTGACCAGGGATTTGTCTGCTTTGTTCAATGATTATGAAACAGGAATTTGGGGGCATAAAAAAAAACAGGTTTTAGGAAATTTTAAAAATTAAGGGGACCGTGGAAGAAACATAGGGCCACAGAGCAGCAGAAGGTATGTTTCCATAGAATAGGGAATCTGAAAAGCTGTAACAAGTACATTTCCATAGAATGAGGGAGCTGGGAACAGCAAAAGGTCTATATTTACAAAATAAAGAGAAGGAAGTCCTTCATCCAGAAGGAGGAGAAGAAAGCCCAAAGGGAATAGGAAAACTATAAGGAAGGAGTGGGGAGAACCTCACATGTCCCAAGTGAGGTTGGACCTTTGAGCTCAGGTATTACTATAGTAACCAGTCTAAGGGAATAGTGACCAATCAGAGGGGATATCAAGGCACCAAGATCTGCAGCCTTTATAAGCCACAGGGAAAAGGAACTCAGTGGGACCCTTTCCCCCTCCCCACATGGTAGTCTGTACTTGTTGTTCAATAAATCTCCACTTTTGCTATCCTATCTTCTGTCCATGAATTCATTCTTCAACTCCATCAGACAAAGAATCCAGGTTCCCATCCAAATATTCCTGTATCAATTATATCCCAGCTTCTAGAACAGTGCCTAGTGTATAATAAGCATTCAATAAATATTGACTATTTGTTGAATTAATTTGCTTAAATCTTGTTAAAGAGAGGAGGTACTCTTTATTGATCCTCATCAGAGGTCCCAAAATTACTTCAAGTAGATATTTAATAAATGAATGAATGAATGATTCTCTCACCAATCACAACTTCTATATATTTGCAAAAAATAACCTGCTCATTCTATTTTAAAAGCTACATGGCTTAAGACATACATCTTTTGCTATTTTCCAACATAATAGTTTTATTTAGCCAAAGAGAATGTTGAACTTTGCCTGTCACATTAAGTTACATAGCAAGTGCTCAGTGCTAAGTCTAATTAGCACCTCATCCCAGTTTCAGTCTTGACCTGCGGAATAGATTTCAACAGGGATAGATGTTCCCCTGCTCAGCCAGTGAATATAGTCTCATGTGCTGCCAGAAAGCAAGCTGTTCAGCCAAAAAAATAATGTGTGTGTTTTTAGCTAATAGGAATCTTGGCTCTACTATGAGATTCTAATCTAATGGTTTCCACTTTGAACTTAGTAGAAAGAAGATAGGAACAAGTCCTTCTAGAACCTGACTTGAGCAAGTAACACTGTGAAATAACCTTGCTATTTTATCATTTTTGCTATTGTGTTATTTGCTATGTAAGAAAAAAAATGGGAGGAAAATGGAGACAGGAAGAAAATTACTTTTTTCTTCTTTGGAAATGAATCATGAAGTCATTTTGATAAATTAAGACCAAAGTATTCAAAAGTTAATGTATCATCATGAAAAGCTTTAAGATAATTATTCAATGTTTTAAAGTATGGGTTTTTTTAAATATTTAGACTAATTTAAAATCAGCCTAATTTTCTGTTTAGAATAATTTCAGATCTCCATATGGGCAAGGGCTCTGATACAAATGACAAAAACTCTTTAAGACCTTAAAACTGATACGGCTTTCCAAGATGCAAATAAACAACTGAAAGTATGTGTAATGTATCTAGGTAGACAGTAGTATCAAGCTTAGTAAAATAAATGATTCTAACAAGAAGTGCTTTTTTGACTCACAATGCTAAGATATTTTCATTTGTTTCTTATGTTTGCTGTTATGGTTGTTGTTTTCCTATGATGAAGCATTTTAAATCCATCATTTGTCTTTCAATGTGTTTTTTGAGAGTCAAATTAGGTAGCCAAATATTCTTACACCTGCAATTTTATTTAAATTACAGAAAATTAGATGTGAGGTAAGACTTTTTTAAAAAAGGAGAAAGGGTAGAGTTGGTTGCATGAACAAAATAAGTAGGGGGTGGCTGAATTATCAGTCTGAGAAATGAGCAGAGAGCAAACAACAAATAAGAGGAAACAACTGAACGCATAGAAACAGGAGAAAAAGTAGCAAGTTCTAGAATGAAGAGTTCACTGAAATTGACCTGAAAGGAATCTCTCCTACCCCTTACCTCTGTCCCTATATCCCTGCAACAGCAAAAGCAATATCATTCCTCCAGGAGGATAGTGCTAATCAAATGCAGCAAAAGTCATTTATAGATGCAAAAGCCTACTGTATCTGGATTGATCCTCATCCATCTATTCCTTAGTATGACTCTCCCTTCCAACAGTGTTTGGCCCCAAGACTCCCATCATGCTTAACCATGAGAGAAACAGGACTGGACTTTGTCACTGTGGCTGATTAAAGATGTCCACAAGTACTTTGACACTCCTCCCATAGAAAGGTGGGGTCCATGGCCTCTGCCCTTGAGTGTGGGAGGGCTCTTGATCTACTTTGATCAATAGATTATGGAAGTAACACTGACAGTTTCTGGGCCTAGACCTCAATCCACTAACAGTTCTATTTCCTATGTCTTGGAACATTTGTTCTTAGAACCCAGAGACCACATCCCAAGGAAGAGGTCCAAATGGAAAGGAAACAAAGCCACCAGCTTTGTTCCCCTGCTGAGCTACCAGCTCACAGTCAGCACCAACGTGTCAGCCATACAATGGGCCATCTTGGAAGTAGATGCAGCAGCCACAGCCAGACTTCCCTAGCTGACACCATGTGGAAAAGAGAACAGTCATCCCTACCAAGCTCTGTCCAAGTTGCATATTTGTAAGCTAAATGAATACATTGTTTAAACCACTGCGTTTTGGTGTGGTTTATTACACAGTAATAAATAACTGGAATGGCCATCCAACAAAATAAGTACATTTTATGTTAACAAAGCATCTGTGAAGTTGAATAAAGGTTGAAGAATAAGGGACATTTCAGTATCTAGATGAAGTGAAGAAATTTTCTCTCTCGAGCTCTATCTCTCTCTCTCTATCTTTAAGGTCCTGTCCTTCAGTCTTTTGTTTTCATAT
>NW_006299220.1:1342218-1347672 GCF_000327345.1 Myotis davidii | reverse complement strand
TGAAGTGAAGAAATTTTCTCTCTCGAGCTCTATCTCTCTCTCATCTTTAAGGTCCTGTCCTTCAGTCTTTTGTTTTCATATTGTGAAAGACACACACACACACACACACACACACAAAATAGCCTGTAACCAGAATCTTCTGGTTACATGTGGTCTATTGACTCACATGGCTCTTTGAGACCTCAAAACATTAGAAAGAATGACTAAGCTAGGCAAGTAAATAGAGGCTCACATGTACTAGTCAGTTTGTTCCCAGTGTGCCTGTTTGCCATTTGTCACTGTAGTCTTCAGACAAGCCTTCTTGACAGGGGTCTTCCTTTAGAGGATGTTTAAACTGACCGTATTTTTATTCTAAACAGCTAGTACAAAACATTTCAATGAGCACCTTCCTAGACATTTGTGCACGGCCCCCTTTGTTTTCTTTCTTGTTATCAATTTGAAAATCAGCAACAAGAGGACAAGAATCAAGCTAATCTGGTAAATTCATTCAACAGCCTGTTTTGCTTCTGGTGTAGAAACTCTTGCCTCTTTGCCCTCACCACGTGGCGTTGAGAGCTTCCCTACGGCATTTCCCACACTGCTCTGCAATGTGTACTTATCCGTCTCCCTCATTGGTCTGCCCATGCCTGGAGAGAAAGAGCCAGACCTCACAGTCTATGTATGTCTGATTCTTAACAGTGGTTGGCATATAATAAGTGCTCAATATAAGTTTGTAATTGATCTACCCAGTAAAGTAAATAATATGCATATTAAAAGGTAGTCTAAAGTTGCCTGCAGATGAGCAGCCATCTCCTGGAGAAGAAATAAGAAAGTAGCATTTGTCTAGAGCTCTTCAAATGACTCTTTCTAAACACAAATATGAATCCTGTCCCTGACTCAATATATTTGGGTTATACTTTGACTTTCAGTTTTATGACTATGACCAAAATACAATATTTATTCTAAGTAATATTTCATTTTTACAAATTGGGGCTACTTCATTCCAACCAGAGCCAGAAGATGAATTAGACATGTGAGAAGGCTAGACAATGGATCTGCATTTGACAGGTTTCTGACTTCTGTTTAGATTTCTTCACCTTTTATAGCTAATAGTGTTTATTAAAATTGTAAAACATTTTCAATTGAAGAAAAATGTATTTCCAAAGGGTGATTCCCCTTAATTTTTAGAACATAATTCAATTTTCAGAGATAATTTCCATCAAGGAAAAAATGTAATGATGAGTTAGTGCTACAGTACTCTGACCCTTTCATAGAATAGTGAAAGTGAATTTAACAGACTTTTCTCTATCCCTATAAATAACTGCCTCGTTTTCTTTTGTACAATATTAATATTGCTTCCTGAGCTTTCTTTTGGTTATTATTAGCCAGTACATCTTTTTCCATACCTTTCATTTTCAAACTTTATGTATGTGTTCGCTTTAGATATTTGTCTTATAAGCATCACATAATACTGGATTGTTTTACTCCAATCACATAAATGTTAATAAATGTAAATATACTTACATTTATTGTGATTACTGACATATTTGGAGTGATTTCTACTCTCTTATCTTAAATTTTCTGTTCTGTGCCCTCTTTCTTTAATACTTTCCCTTTTCTTCCTTCCATTGGGTAGATAACTATTTCTATGATCCCCTTATTCTTTCTGCAGGTTTGGAAGTTTTAGGTTATAACTTTATTCTGGGTGCTACGTTTAATTTTTAAAATACATACTTGTGACAGAGACTGGCTAAGTATTTATAAAACCTGTTCCCTTTCTCTCCTGGAAACATAGCTAAACTATATGTTTCAGGCTTGCCTGAAGTTAGGTGGGTATGGCTATTGAACTGAGCTATAGTCAAGCCAATGGAATGTGAGTAGAAGTGAGGAATGCCACTCCTAAATTTGGTCCATTGAAAACCTCTGCCCCTCCCTCCCCCCACTTCTGCCCCTCTTCAGCCTTATGTCAATGCCCTAGGAGATTTTGGAGGCCTTATATTGAAAATAGAACATTTATCAGCCTGGTTCACCGAATGAACATATGAGACAGAGACATCACTACCACCTAGCTCTTCCACTAATTGGATTATAGGTATCAAGAAACAAATTGCCTTAAACCACTGAGTTTCCACAGGTAAAGTCGCTTCAATTAATCTAACATTTCATTGTAAATTTTCATTTAAACATTAGACTTAATTATTATCTCTGGTTGACACTTAAACAAGAACTTAATAAGATATAACTACCCACTCAACTCTTTCTTCATATTATTATTATTATTATTAATAAAGGCCTGGTGCATGAAATTCATGCATGGGGTAGAGGGTGTCCCTCAGCCTGGCCTGCACCCTCTCCAATCTGGGACCCTTTGGGGGATGTTCGACTGTCAGCAGTCAGACACCCCTCTCACAACCCAGGACTGTTGTCTCCTAACCGCTTGCCTGTCTGCCTGCCTGATCACCCCCTAACTGCTCCCCTGCCAGCCTGATTGATGCCTAACTGCTCCACTGCCAGCCCAATCACCCCCAACTGCCCTGCCCTGCCCTGCCAGCCTGATCTCGCCCCCAACTGCCCTCCTCTGCTGGCCTGGTTGCTCCCAACTGCCCTCCCCTGCCGGCCCCATTGCTCCCAACTGCCCTCCCCTGCTGGCCTGCTCTTGCCCCCAACTGCCCTCCCCTGCTGGCCCGATCTTGCCCCCAACTGCCCTTCCTTGCTAGCCTGATAGCCCCCAACTGCCCTCCCCTGCCAGCCATCTTGTGGTGGCTATCTTGTGACGATGTCACGCAATGCCACCTAAACTTTTATTATATAGGAGTTATTATTTAGAGCTTCTTTTTATAGTTTTTTCACAGACATTAATTGCATATATTTTTAGAAAATTATGCTTTCTCTTTCAATTCTTATACTACCCTATATCAGTGTTTCTCAACCTTGGCTGCACATTAGAATCACCTGGGAATCTTTTTAAAATCATGATTTCTGGGCCTCATCCTCCGGAAATTCTATTGCTTTGTTATGGGGGCCACAATATTAGTAACAAAGAAACAGGCTAAGGGACCCCACTGGTGCACGAATTCATGCAATGGACCTCTAGTAATTAATAATTAAGGATGTGGCATATATAACATGATAAAATTTTAAAAATAGAAAAAAAAATATGATACATTTTCACATTTGCCTCTACTCAACATGATATGGCTAATTAAGAAAATATAAAGACATTGTAATCATGAATACAAATTCAGAGGCACTATATTTTGGATAAAGCTTCAAAACCGCACTGTAACAACATAAACTTGGCCAAATCATGTCCTTGGACTAAGTTCCCTAATTCGTAAAATTAAGATATTGAACTAGGTATTTTCTCAGATTGTTTCTAGGTCAGATTCTAGGCCATTAACTTGAATTTGCAAATTAGAGCAAAATGACAGTGATTGGATTTCAATCCAAACACCACGTCACGGTGGCTTAGCTTCATTACTCAACGGAGGGCAATGAGAAATGTAGTGTCTGGAGTCTGGAAATATAAAGTGCCAACACTCTGCAAAGGAAAATCGGGCTTGCTCTCCGTTCCTGGTGATGTCTCTATTGCACCCACAACAGGTGAGCATTCTTGTGTGTGCACCTCCCCCTTTATTCAGAAACATCCACATACAAATAAGCCATTACCAAAACAATGTTGGGAAAATCAGACCATTGAGTGTCAACATCAAGCTCTGGCCTACTTCTGATGTGCAATTGAGTGAGCTGCCTTTGGTCATTATTCAAAATGTATCTCCTTTGGCCTGGCTAGTGTGGCTCAGTGGTTGATCATGGAGGTTCAATTCCCAGTCAGGGCATATGCTTGGACTGCAGGCTCCATCCCAGGCATGCAGGAGGCAGCCAATCAATGATTCTTTCTCATCATTAATGTTTCTATCTCTCTCTTCCTCTCCCTTCCTCTCTGAAATCAATAATATATATACATTTAAGTGTATCTCCTTTGAAAAAGTTGCTTACTCAGGACCCAATGAATTGAAGTTTTTCCCTTCCACTGTCAAGTGAAGGAGTGTTCTAACTAATCACCACCAAATTTTGGTGCAAGGAATGTTGAATTGGGCTAACTTCAGCTTTGCCATCATGCCTCTGTTAAGCAGCAATTAAATAAATTCTGTGGACATCTACTTCCTGGAACACTAAAGTCCTGCTCTGAAGCACATAAAGCCTTGTAGTTATTCTCTTTCGAACACTGTTCTAATGCAGAAGAGTCTAAAATTCAAAGGCCATGAGTCATATTAATTCCTTTATTCTATCTGAAAATTAAAGCTCCCAGCAAAGCAGTACCATTTAGCCTAATAATAATAATGCCTTCAGCCCCAATATTCAATATTCATTTTCATTAGTTACGGCATTCCATTTCTGCCTCTTTGTTCTCTGAACCTTTTATATTCCCTATCTGTATTCGTTTCCTAGGAGTGCCATGACTGAAGATCATAAACAAACAAGGTGACTTAAAACAAACTTATTATCTTGCAATTCTGGAGGCTCAAAATAGGACATCAGAGTGTCAGCAGGGCTATGCTCTCTCTAAAGGCTCTACAGCTAATCCTTCCTTACCTCTTCCAGCTTCTAATAGTCCCAGCTTCCTTGGTTTGTGGCAGCATAACTCCAATCTAGTCTATGAGCTTCCCCTAAGAGGTGGAGGCTGAAAGGATTAGAATGGCAGGATGGATGGGGACTAGAGAACTCTGATAGGAGAATTGTCCTCACTTCTTAGAAAGCTCATCAGCCTTGAGCTCTAATCCAGCCACATTGTGCTCTTTGAATGAGGTCTCCCCACGCCCCAAACAGCTAAATCATCCTAAGGGGTTGTGACCCTACACCAGGGTGGGCAACCTTTTTGTGAGTGCGTGCCAAAACCAGCAAAATCTCTGACTCAAAATTCTTCTGCGTGCCAACCCTAATTTTTTGAGAACATGTTACGCCTACTTGATATCTCTTAAGGTGTACATATGTGAAGAACCTTGAAGAAATAATAGAATTCATTAGGGCAAAAAAACACAGTATATGATGATGAAGCATAGAAATTGCTCTCCCCCTCTCTCGTCAATCCATGTCTTTGGTCTTTAAGATAACTTCTTATGTAAAATCATTTCTTTATCTAAGATGCACCTACACTGAATTTATCTGAAAAATAAAAAAGTCGATATTAAGAAAAAAATTGTAAATGGAAGATTATAAGAGAGGGTTTTGCGTGCCAGCAAAAGTTACTGGCGTGCCATGTTTGGCATGCGTGCCAGGGGTTGCCCACTCCTGCCCTACACCATCTGCTTGGTAGTGACAATCACAATTCTAATAATAACCATCATTTACTGAATGTTTACTGTGTATCAAGCATTTGCTGAGTCTTGTGTTACATTCATTATTTCATTCGGCCCTCACAAATGATCCTTAACTCTCAAATTGCAATGCCTCCTATCCATTCCTGCCATAGGT
>NW_006299220.1:1321981-1342114 GCF_000327345.1 Myotis davidii | reverse complement strand
GGGGGGGGGGGGGGGGGGATGAGAGGGAGAGAATGAACTGCTAGAGTTATTTATTCCTCCCATTCACAGTGGTGCTGCCATTTTTTCTCCTCACTTCCATCCCCATACACAGTGGTGTCCAGTGTATAGGGAATAACCTTGAGAGATGAGCCGTGTTCCCACCCAGCCTGCCCCAATGCAGTGATCTTAGAAGGCTAATATGGACACGCAATGGTCTTTCTTAGTCATTATGGATTCAGTTTTTCAATTGAAAGCACCAAAGCAGATGTGATGTTGTTCAAGAAACTAAGGTAATTGAAATGATTAAATAGCTTAAATGCTAAAACGGTGGTGACTAAAGCTGTAAACAGAAATTAAGATGGTTTCAGCCTGCAGTTAATTCAAGTATTTCAGAATATAAGCTTGTTATTTCAAGTTATTTTCCAAACTTGCCATGCTTGTTCTACTTACCATACTTGCAAAACTTAACTATTGGCCTCTATTGGTCATATTTTCAAAAGAATGTGGTTACAGAATCAACCACAAAAGGATAAAGTTTATCTTGTGACCCAGAGATCTGGGCACCTTGGCCTGGTTCCAGAGACCTGCTCTGCATAGTTTACTAAGCATCCTCTGCCCAAGGTGACCAATGCTGTAAATGCAGCCTACCTTCTTATTAGATGAAACCAGAAGGCTTAAGGAATGCCTCTCAACGTGTGTTGAAAAACCTGAAAAGTTCATTAAGTTGGAATCTCAGATTTAAAGCGGTCAACTGGACAAACTATTCATTCCCTGTAGCATTGCTGCCTGAGTAATTGGCTAGCCCATTTTTAAATATTCGCTTCTCCAATTCAGAAGAACTCTACAGAATTCTTCATTGTGTTGAGCTGAAAACTATCATCACAATAGGTCCACTACTGAACCTAATGCAACATTCACCACATTATAGTTCTTCAGATGTGTGAGGACAACCCTCATCTCAACTCTCATGGTTTCTTGTCCCCCATCCAGACACTTTCTCTCTTACTGTACATCAATCTTTATTTTTGTTTAATACTTGTCACTACAATACGTCATGTAGAATTTGGCAAATATTAAATAATAAATGACTACTACTTCCCTCATTCTGGACACTGTAATATTCCTAATGCAACAACTAATAGAGTTGGCTTTCTTGGTAGCCATATGTTGATTCACATTGAAGTTACTTATATATTCCAGATAATTTTTAGATGGACTTCAATCTACCAGTTATGCCATTTAGGTAGTGAAAAAAGTATATAATTTACATTTATTTTCATCAAACTTTACCATAGTAGACCTTGTTATATTTTTATATGAATTCTTAATCTACTACTTATCTAAGGCAAATTGAGTGAGTATCAAATATCTACTCTGAGGTCATTGATAAAATTTGAACAGTTTTAACCAGTGGAAGAATTTTGCCACTATTTCCCTTAAGCTCAAATTAATTCATTTATAGTAACTTTGGGTATTGTCTGACAATTACACATTTATGCAATTTAACAAATATCCAACCCACCATTTCTCTATTCTAATGTTTAAGAAAAGAAAGCATTGATGTAAGCCAAATATGAGCTATTTTCAGCAAAGCCACATTGGCTCCTACTGATCACAAGCACCCTTTTAATAACACATAGGAGTTTTCCTGAATCAAGCCCTTAGTCCAGCCATGGGCAAACTACGGCCCGCGGGCCAGATCCGGCCCATTTGAAATGAATAAAACTAAAAAAAAAAAAAAACCGAACCCTTTTATGGAATGATGTTTACTTTGAATTTATATTAGTTCACACAAACACTCCATCCATGCTTTTGCTCCGGCCATCTGGTCCAGTTTAAGAACCCATTGTGGCCCTCGAGTCAAAAAGTTTGCCCACCCCTGCCTTGGTCTAACATCTGCAAAATCTCCCTCTGGCCCTTTTTGAAAAGCAAAGCCATGTTTGTTTACTGCCACTCTATTTGTTCTACTTCTTCAACAACTATTCAAGAAAAATTAAAATAAGGAGGCTTCTCTGGTCATTTTCTGGTCTTTTACTGGTTGTCTCAGAATGCTAGCTAATTCAAGAAAGAAGAAAATTTGAAGTCACTTAACCAGTTTCTTTACTCTTCCTGAAAATTTGTTCCTCTAGTGTACACTTTAGATTTCTAGTCTAAAGTTTGCTTTCCTTGACAATGATGTTAAAAACAAAAAGATCATTGAGAAATTCTGCTTCATATAACACCCACAAGCATTACATTTCAGTAGATAAATATTCACCCGAAAAATAATGGGAGGCAGGCCTTCCCAAACACGACACTGGCACCAAAGGCAGAAATAAAGAAATCCTAGCTATCCATGCTGTGATCATGTTACAGACTCTGACACCCCACAAACAGAAACGCAACATCAGAGGGAGACCCCCCTTTATACTTCCTTTTCTTTTTTTTTCTTTTTTTTAAAATATATTTTATTGATTTTTCACAGAGAGGAAGGGAGAGAGATAGAGAGAGTTAGAAACATCAATGAGAGAGAAACATCGATCAGCTGCCTCTTGCACATCCCCCACTGGGGATGTGCCTGCAACCCAGGTACATGCCCTTGACCAGAATTGAACCCGGGACCTCTCAGTCCGCAGGCTGACGCTCTATCCACTGAGCCAAACCGGTTTCGGCAATATACTTCCTTTTCAAAGGATTTCAGTCATCTACTGCAATTTAGATTTTTTGAATCACTGGCAAAACTAAGCCACTCTTATTAAGAATCAATATAATAAAAAGCTCATTTTGCCCAATTTTATGATGTTTGAGTAAAAGTCATAATGTGAGTAACTGCTTTCCAATATGTCTTCTATCTGTGAGGTTCAAGCTTTATATTATACTAAAGGCCCAGTGCACCAAATTCATGCACTTGCGGGAGACGGATTCCCCAGCCTGACCTGTGCCCTCTCACGGTGCGGGAGCCCTGTGATTTATCTCCCCAAAGAGGTAGGCCCCACCCACTCATCTGGGGCTCCTCAATGGATTGCCCCAAAGGGGTAGGCCGGAGCCAGGGGTCCCGCTTCTGTGCCTTTAGGAGCCCACCTCCCACTGGGACCCCCCAGCTTTGTGGCTCCATGCAAAGCCACCGGGACCCACCTCTGTGGCATGCAGCATCAATTCTCCGTCCACCCACACATGCCTCCATGCCCACAGCCCCACCCACCTGCGCACGCCCACTGCGCACACAGCCTCCTGGTGATGGATCGTTACGGCGTGAAGGCATCACGGCATGACAGCATGACAACCTCATAGGCTTTTATTAGTATAGATTTGATATTAAATATTAAAATTTTCTAAATTAAAAAAAACTTTAATGAGAGACCACTTTAGACCATGAGGATGACTATTATTTTATTAAATGGAAAATAAGTTTTGGTAAGGATGTGGAAATTTTGAAACTTTAATATATCACTGTGGGGATGCAAAATGGTATGATCCCTGTGGAAAACAGTTTATAGTTCTCAAAAAAAACTAAACATAGAATTACCATATGATCCAGCAATTCCATTGCTAGGCATACACCCTAAAGATTTGAAAACAGGTATTCAGGCAATAACTTGTACACAAGTGTTCATAACAGAACTATTTCTAATCACCAAAAAGTGAAAATGATCCAAATGTCAATCAGCTAATGAATGGATAAATAAAATGTGTCATATTCTTACAAGGGTATATCATTCAAAAAAATAGAATGAAGTACTGATTAGGCTACAACATGGATGAACCTTGAAAACACTGTACTAAGTGAAAGAAGCTCAACACAAAAGGCCACATCTTATTTTATTCCATTTATGTGACATATCCAGAATATATAAATCCATAGAGATGGAAAGCAGATTAGTAGTTTCTGGGAACTAGGCAAAGTGGGGGAAATGGAGTGGTTGCTTAGCGGGGTTAGGGTTTCCTTTCGAAGTGAGGAAAATGTACTAGAACTAGATAGTGGTCGTTGTTGAACAACATTGTGAATGTCCTAAATGCCTCTGTATTGTACACTTTAGTTAAAATGATGAAATTTATGCTATATGAATTTTACCTCAATAAAAATAGAGGTAAGTAACTTAAAAAATAAGAAATTCACTTCATCCCTTAGAAAGTTCATGTTGAAAGAGACAGGGAAGACAATGGATCTGGGTCCATGTGTGGTAGTTTCTAAACTCAGTCCCACCCCAGCACTCCAGGACTGGCTTGGCCCCTAGGAAGTGGCTGTGAACTGAAATACCCTGGGCTGATGCCTGAAAGAGAATGAGGGTCTCACAACAAAGTGTTATAACGACAGAAGGAATAGCTTTTCTCACTGGCCCCTATCCAATACACACAGTAGCAACTGGAGCAAAAATCCCGTCTCCGCCATTGTGCTCCTGGCCCCAACTTTATAACTGACTCCAGAAGCAGTCTTCTTTGCTCTGCTGGAGAGATGCAACTGCCACCACACTGACTAAGCTTATGTGTTCCACGGATGAGATTAACCTACCGCCATATTTCTGAGCTGCACAGAAAGTTGTGCCCAGAAGCAGTGGCCACTCCAGCCAATGCTCTCTTGTCTTTACCCAACATAACACTGGGGATGTAAGGAGCCTGTTCTCCAAAAGATTCGCTACCGCAGGGTGAATGCTCCAGCACTCCTGGCTGACTCCACTGTCCATCAGGGTTTACCACGGCCAGCTTCTGCTCAGTCCCTACAATCCCTCTGCCAAAGTCTACCTCTCAAATTTAAAAGAACAAGATTCAGTTTCTCCTCCAAGATACTAAAAAACGCAAGGGGACCCTGAATAAAATAGAGTCGGGGATTTCATCCTCTTTCTGATTAGTGGGGTGCTCTCACTTTTTACGCTCTATTAACTTTGTTATGCTTAGACTGCATAGAGTGACGCCAAGTGACAGGAGAGGACTCGAAGGTCTTTTTGCTATCAGTTCCCCAAATAGTTGAGCCTGCCACTTTGTGTAAGCATGTATTTTTCATTTTGCTGAAGCTGTGTATGAGAGCATCACATCTTATGTGAGTTGCTTTGTGGCATCTACCATCATCAAGGTTAAGTTACCCTGATGTTAACTAAAACTAGAGAAACAGAAAGTCAGAAATCGGTAAGCTAAGCCTCCAGTGCTTTTGTGCCCTTTCTCATCAGTCCTATAAAAATTAATATGACTAATAAGTTATCCTCCCCAAAATGGAGAAAATACAGCAGAGAGTGCAGAAATGGCTGAGTATGAGGCTTGCCCAAATCTCACCATGCTCATCCACCAGGGGGTCCAACTGAAGAGATGAGCAGCTGTATTCTCCTGGACTCAGAGAGACATCCACACAGCCAGCCAAATTGCTTTTGCTGTTTCCTCCCTCTCTCCCTTCCCTGGGGCACTCTAAGGGTGCTTTGTTTTGCTTGTCTTCATTGTGTTGTTGTTATTGTTGGCAGCAATGAAAAGAAAAATGCAAAGATAATTAACGGTAATTTGATACTTTTCTCTGGATCTAATACAAGGTCTAAGATATTATGTCTCAAAGCTTGGTACATGCATAAGAATTAGCTGGGATACTTGCTAATAATATAGATTTCAGGGCTTTGCCACAGGTCTATGAATGAGATCTCTGTATGTCAGATTCTAGAATTTGCCTACTTGCTGTACTTTATAGGTCACCCTGTTACATACTAAAGTTTAAAGCAAAGGCAACAGGCATAAAAGATGTTCTCAAAGAAACCTTATCATCTGTCCTCCAGCCCATTTATTTGACCCACCGGTGTATAAACTCCTAGAAAACATAGACCATGTGTTTTTCACTTACCACTCATTCCTCAACCCATTGCCCAAACTACCTTTGTTAAGCACCTAGTATATGCCAATCATTGGATTAGATGCTGAGCGTGCAAAGCAGAATAACCATAACAGATTCTCAATAAATGTTTGCTGAATGGATGTGTGAAAAAAATGAACAAACTGAATCGTATTGGTAACAATCTTGGAAACATATTTCCTTCTCCTATTAGGAAACCAACTCATCATTCATCTTCTGGTCAACTACTTATTTCATTAGACATCATTCCAAATAATTTTGGTGAATAAAAACAGCAACTACATGAGAACATATATCCCAAATCTAATCAATGTCTCACTCTAAATGTCTAAGTGGAAATGAGCATTGCTGTCATTTATGAAACTGGTTATCATTCCACACACTTTATAAGGGTAATGTTAACTAAAACTGTTCTTCACATTGTGTAAGGTACACATCATTCAGCCAGGGATCTTAATATGGTATGTGAGGCCCCCAAGCAGCTTACACATTTCAAAAACTCATCTTCCTGGAAGCAGTACCCTCTTCCCCATTCTACTCGCATTGAGAAGGGTTAAATATCCATGGGTTAAATTTAAGAAAAAAATGTAATTCATTCTTACACATTGCTTGCCTTATCTATCATAAGAATTCCTAGAAAGATCTGTGTAAATTAATTCATTTAAATGGAGCACAGCATTTAAAGGAAATCTGGGCAAACCCCTTTATAATAAAGAATATTGATATTTATTGAGCACTTATTATATGCCAGGTATTATTAAGCTAGGTTTTTTTTACATGCATTATCTCACTGAAGGCTCCAAACTCAATAAAGTAAGAAATATTATTAAATTGAGTTTATTGATGGAGAAATTTAGGTTAGAAAGCCCAAAAGTCCAACTAAAAAAAGAGAAGCCAGAATTTAAACCCATATCAGTCTATTCTTAAGCCTTAGCTCTTAACCATTAGGTGTTTTTTTTTTGTAAATAATTAATTCCCTTTAATGAAACACACCTCCTAATTATTACCTATGTTTCACTTAACAGGAAAATAAAGAGCATACTTCTAGAAATAAAGTATAACCTACAGAAATAGTATATCCCTTCCCATTTAGAAAATATTCATTTAAGTGCTGTTTTCTTAAAAAGCTAAGACCCAAATAATTGAAAAAGTAGTTGACTTGTGGATGTAACAATAGGGGTTAAAACAAAATTATGATGAAAAATACCCTCTTACAATAATCCTCATTTAATCATCTGGAAGGTATATTATGGAACTACTTAATCACTGCAACAATCTATATATATATATAAAAGCCTAAGTGACTAGGTTGGTCAGTAGCTATGATACGCATTGACCACCACGGGGCAGACGCTTAATACAGGAGCAGAAACCACAGGCATGGAAACATGGAACAGACTGATGAATCTCAGAAGGAAGGGGGGATGGGGGAGGGTGGGAAGAGATTAACCAAAGATCTTATATGCGTACTAGAGGCCTGGTTCATGAATTCATGCACCAGTGGGGTTCCTTGGCCTGGCCTGCCGGGATCGGGCCAAAACCGGCTCTCCAACATCCTCCGAGGGATCCTGGATTGTGAGAGGGCACAGGCCAGGCCGAGAGACCCCACCAGTGCACGAATCCATGCACCGGGCCTCTAGTTTTCTTATAAATGTCTGTAGCTTTATCACCATAGTTATTTAAAATTTTACTTATGTGGGTGAGAAGAGAAGATATTCAGTCAGCACAGCTGTCCTTCTAGAAGGCATCATCCACCTGCATCTTCTCAAAGGACTTTAAAGTGTTGTACTGCCATCCAACTACCTGTTTCTTAGGTGATTTACTGCTTCACCAGTTAGAAAAGATCGAATCATTAGCACAATAAAGAATGGCATCTATTTCTATGGAGGGAGTTCACAGTTAATAAAGATTGTTGCAGATAAAATCTTTGATATATCACAGAATGATGCTCCTAAAAGAATGACATCCATTTCTATGGAGGGAGTTCACAGTTAATAAAGATTGTTGCAGATAAAATCTTTGACATATCACAGAATGATGCTCCTTGAGAATTACCTTGGAAATGTTTTAAGACATAAATACCTTTCCAGGTTATACCAAAAGAAAACTTCTGCAATGTCTCTCAGTGACAGATAATGACTTCTGAAAGAAGTGTAGAACTGTCTTCCTTCATTCATTCATTTCAAGAATACTTATTAAAAATCCAAAATATGTCAAGCACGGTGCCGAGGATACAGTGCTGAATAAAATAAACATATAGGCTGTCCACATGTTCAGAGAAGTTGCCAATCTAAGCAAGGTCACCTCCTCAGAAAGTTTCTCTAAGAAAATCACTTCAGCCAAACAATCCAAGTGACAGCTCTGTGCTTTCCAAAGGTCCTTTCCCACAGACTTTGTAAAAATTTCCTAACACTACTATTGTCAGAATAAACTATCCATCCAAAAGTTAACTAAAACAGAAGAGACAAGCCCACCTTTAACTGACCATAAACTCCAAATTCAGGCAAAATGGTAGCCAGATGATTTGACAGGCTGTATAGATGAATCACTTGGTTTGACTCAATCTACTGAGTCATTCTTACTGTAACAAGTCATTTTACAATGTCAAACTTCTTAGTTTACCCCAGGTCTGTAATAATACCACTATTGTTCCAATTTAAATTGAGGACACAGAATTGAGTCAAATTCTCCTCAATTAAATTAGTCACTTAGACAATTACTTCCATTTTTTCCATGCTCCAGATTAGTCAAAGGTCTCTCTAATTCCTTTTCTTCCTTTTTCCGACCCCTAAATATAAACACATAAACACTCTTCCCAAGGTATTATCTATTTTCCTCTTCTTTTTCCTCACTTTCAACCTCCTCCACACCTATTGTTTCAACACCCACCTTTCAGGGATGATTCTTGGTTTGGTAGTACTCATTCTATCTTTTTCTCCTGAAGAGAAGAAGAGTTGTGGTGGCTGTAGAAGCAGGTTGATTCCCGATGGAACTGACCCTGAACTGCTGTCTAGCAGCCTGGAGGTGAGATGGAGATGTGGCACTGGAAGGGTTTAAGCCAGGCACATGTTTAGTGGGCACAGATAGGGCCAAGCAAACCACATGCAGGAATTAGTAAGAAAACATGATGGACTGGCAAGATTCAATGAGCAGGCAAATTGACTAAGGTTAGTCAGAAACCGGGATTAGGGGCAAATTTTAGTGCAAATAATTGTCCATTTCCATTTTCCTTCTCTTCTTTTCTGAAACAATTCCATTCTAACGTCATTGGTGAGGACATAATAATATAGTCATTTGTGCTGAGCATGGGGGGTAGCCTTGGTGACCCTGAGAAGGATGTTAAAGCCCAGCCAGGTTAAGAAAGACATCTACCCAGAGGGGCAGACTCCTGTGGGGTATCATTATCTGAACAGATTAAGGAGGACAACCATGTGGAAGGGAAATTGGATGAGAAAAGCATCTGCACTGATCGTGGTGGGGTTTCAAAGCCCAAGCAAGATGCTGAAGACATTCACAAAAAGGCCAAATTGGCGTGAGATGTTGGGGCCCAAGCAGGGTAAGGAGGGGGTCTATGCAGGGTGCCCAGTGTGGTGAGACACTGTAGGGCAGTGTGGAGAGGGCACCCATATGAAGGGAGTGATAGGGATTGGTAGCCTACCATGAAATATTGAAGTCCGTGGAAAGGTAGAAGGGGAGCCTGATATGGACCAGGAGGGCAACCATGTAGGGGAAAGGGTGACATCTGAAGTAGGAGGTTAGTTATATTCAAGGGAACCTATCACATAAGTAAAAATATTAATATTAAAAGGAGCCAGATATCTCACTGTCAGAGAAAGAAGGTACAAATATGGAAGGAAGAAAATTAGAATGATCCATAGTATTGAGTTGGAATTAAAGAAATCTGTGTCAATTCCTGATTTTCATTATATAGATTTACATCAAAATATCAATATCAATGTATATGCATATATGCATTCTGTGTACATATATACTTTAATTACCATCCCATTCAACCATGAGTTCCAGTGGAAGCTCAGAAACTCCTGAGAGTTATCAGCACTACATGATACTAGAAGGACAAGAATAGAGCAGGATTAGTGTTAGAATAATGGTTAAAATTAAATAGGCAGAATCTCATTACTGATATTTTTAGGAAATGAAATTCTTCAACATCCTTTTAAACTGAAGAGAAGGCATGGGAGACATGGATTGAAGAGAGATGGGATATAAAATACAGCTCAAAATCCTAGAGGAGATGGATAGGGTTAACTGTGGGAAAGTATAATAATTTCTTTCCTAGGCCATCACAATAACAACTATAAGAACTAGTCTTGCCCTAACCGGTTTGGCTCAGTGGATAGAGCATAGGCCTTCGGACTGAAGGGTCCCAGGTTTGATTCGGGTCAAGGGCATGTACCTTGGTTTCAGGCACATCCCCAGCTGGTAAGTAATCTGCCTAAAGTCACACCTAGAAGATTGAAGAGCTGAGGAGCTCAGTCTGATCAGAGCCCCTGCTTTTGACCACTCCTCTGTTTCCTCTTAGGAAAATATATTTAATGTCACAAGTGATTGGGGAAATATGAGGAAATGCTCACCTGATGGTCTTGCTAGTCTGAGTAAAGGTGGAACTACTGCCTTCTCAGGTAAGGGACAAAGATGAGGTAAGAATTGAGAAAAGGAAGAGTTGTTTACAAAATCCATATAAGACTAGAAAAGAGACCCTGCTGTGGATTAATAAAAGAATTGCTAAGCAGCATCAGAAGCCCAGCTGTGTTTGGACCGTGTGCTCTGGTAATGGCATCATGAGCATAGTTATGCAACTTTCTCAAGCGCTTCTCAGAAACCCAGAGGCAGGAACCAAGAAGACAGATTATTGATCCATAGCCAGGGACCTGGAAAAGGGGGGAGGTGGACAGTAAATAACGTCTTAAGGGGACTGAAGATGATGGTGAGATTAGTTGAAATAATTGATTACTGGGTCCAGGCCAAATTGAAAGGGAAGTAATGCTAATGAGTTAAATGGTATGAATGAAAGGTACTTTCCTTTCAGTATGTAGAAACTTTTGAAATTACCTTAATCATTTTCTTTTCAATCTTTAATTACATAGCCAATTTTATCCATGGTTGAAAGTTACTTTACATTTTATCCTTCAGTTGAAAAATACATATATCTATTGATTACTAAGGACACTAGGTCAAGAATCAAGAAATTTGGAACTAGCCCAGCTCTTTACTAGTGAATTATGTAATCAACTCAACTACTCAGCTACTCTATGTCTCCATTTTCTTATCTGAAAGAAAAAAGAGAGAAAGGAATTTAATGAGTTAATGATCTACTAATCTATGCTTCATTTCTTCCTTTCAATCCTTGATGAAGATAAATTACAGAAATTTTCAAGCTACTTCTCTAGCTTTAATATAATTGGAAAGCTACTTTCCTGAATATGTGTTAAAATAAAACATTTTTAAAGCAAATGGCTCCACATTCTTTAATATCAACTTCATAGTTTTAACAACCAGTGAAATGATCCACAAAATATAATAGAAACCATTAGCTGCTCAACACCTCCATCTTCAGGGCCTCAATAATCTTAAAATATAATAGTAATTATCTACACAGCAACATGTAATACAATCCCTAGCCTTAAAGTTGACTACACTAGGTTCAATGTCAGCACCATGCCCAATGAGTCTATGTTTATTTTTCAATAATTTAATTTCAATTATTTTTGCTTTCCCTTAATTTTCTCTTTACTGCTTTATGCCAAGTAATTTGTATCATCCAAAACTATAAGCATTTACTGATCAATATTTATTAAATGTTTTCAGAATTCAAAGCTATTTTAAACTTGGACTTTATTCATTCATTAAATAGTCCTCATTGAGTCCTGAGCTTCCCAGGTCTGTGCTGGACTCAGGGAGAGAGAAGTACATTTAAGGGCCCTTCAGCTGTATGGACAGTGCCTGGTGTCCTTGATGGAGCATCAGCTCTGGATTGAAGCCGATAAGACTCAAAATCGCAGTTCAGCCATAGCTAGTTTGGCTCAGTGGATAGATCATCAGCCTGCAGACTGAAGAGTCCTGGATTCGCAGAAACCGGTTTGGCTCAGTGGATTGAGCGTCGGCTTGCAGACTGAAAGGTCCCAGGTTCGATTCTGGTCTAGGGCATGTACCTGGGTTGCGGGCACATCTCCAGTAGGAGATGTGCAGGAAGCAGCTGATCGCTGTTTCTCTCTCATCGATGTTTCTAACTCTCTATCTCTCTCCCTTCCTCTCTGTAAAAAATCAATAAAATATATTTTTTTTAAAAAAAAGAGTCCTGGATTCGATTCTTATCAAGGGCACATGCCAGGGTTGCGGGCTCAATTCCCGGTATGGGGTGTGCAGGAAGCAGCCAGTCAATGATCCTCTCTCGTCATTGATATTTCTCTCTCTCTCTCTCTCTCTCTCTCTCTCTCTCTCTCTCTCCCTTCCTCTCTGAAATTAATAATATATAATTATTTTTACTCTTAGTTCAGCTAATTACTAGTCCCGGTGAAACCTTGTACAATTTTACTTACATATCAGAGCTTCAGTTTTCTTATTCATTAAAATGGGGAAGATTTTGTTGCCTTAACAGTGTGGTCATAAGGATTAAAATAGGTAATGCATATTCTAAAATCTCTACGAAGTACCAGAAAATAAATATTTGTTCTCTCCAGTCCTTCATAAAGAAGGTAATAGAGTATTATCTTTACAAACATGAAGATTTACATACAACACACTCATATACACTTTTTAAATATATTTTTATTGTTGATAGTATTACAAATGTCTCCCATTTTTCCCCTTTCATCCCCCTCCCCACAGCCCCTACCCACCCACCTCCATGTCTTCACTACTCTATTGTCCATGTCCATAGACTATGCCTATAAATATACAAGGTCTTTGGTTTATCTCTTCTCATCCTCCAACCTTACATCAAGGTATGTCTGTCTGTTCCATGCCTCATGCTTTGGGTCTTATTTTGTTGGTCAATTCATTCTGTTCATTAGAGTCCACAAATAAGTGAGATCGTGTGATATCTGTCTTTCTCATATTGGCTTTTTTCACTTAGCATAATATTTTCCAGGTCCATCCATGCTGTCCCAAAGGGTAAAGATGGAATACAGGCAGTCCTCGGGTTACCTCGGACTCAACATACGTCGTTTCGTGGTTACGTCGCCATATCCCATTTACAGTATTTATTTTAAAAAATAAAGAAAGTTCCGTCATTTCGACGTATGTACATATGTGCTTTATGTTTTTTATTATTTATTTACCACAAGTAAAGGTCAGGAATTGTTATCTTTCTTTTAAATTTATTTTACTGTGTCACTTGATTACTGCTGTATATGTGCTCCTTGTGTGAGCGACATAGGTGCTTATGTAGCTGGGTTCCAACTTACGGCGAAAATTGCAGTACATCGTGCATAGGAATGGATCTCCAACGTAACCAGAGGACCTACTGTACTATGCAGCTGCAAAAACAAGGGGGGGAGACTCATATACTCTTAAAAGGTATGCTAAGAGCATGACCAAGCAAAGCTTCCACAAAGGTAGTGCTGCCTCTAGTGGGCTGCCTATGGAAGTACTTCCCAATTATGCAATGGATTCAAATGTTGAGAATTGAAAGAAGTTTTTACAATTAAAAGGAAAGCATCTCTATGAGGAAAATATTACAAATTGATTTATTTAGTCATTTAGTTTCCTACTATGTGCCAGAGACTGTATTTAGCATTGAGAATATAAGACAGTTCTACTCTCAAAAAGATCTCAAGAAAATTACTGAACATTCCCATTTATATAGATATATTTCTTTTTTTAATTTTCTTTATTGATTAAGGTATTACATTTGTCTTACCCCCCCCATTGTCCCCCACCCCTGCTCATTGCCCTCACCCCCCTGGTGTCTGTGTCCATTGGTTATGCTTATATGTATGCATACAAGTCCTTTGGTTGATCTCTCCCTCTGACCCCCACCCTCCCCTGCCTTATTTATATATTTCTGATAGCTGTGTCAGGAATCCCAATTTGGGAACTCAAGTTATATTGGCTTTAGCATTAAGATATATTTATGATTCAGGTATGTACAGAGGATTCGGTGGACCGAGCTAGAAATCTATCTAACTAGAGATCAAGGAGCATTTTGGAGGAAAAGTCATCCCTAGTTGCTACCAAACTTGGTCCAGGGCTATTGATTATGGGTTGGGGGAAGGGAGCGAGGAAGGGTGATGTTGAAGTTGAGCTTATCCTCTGGCCCAGATCATAAAGACTAAAAACCTGAATTTCAATAAAAAAGGAAGCTGTAAGAAAAGAGCAATTGACACATAAATGTCACTGAACTCTCATTGGGTATTTTTAAGGGAAAAATAACGACACTAGAACCAACAATTTTGAGGGGGTGGGGGGAATCCCTTTGATTTCCTTATATAAACATATACTCAGCACCTAGCCCAGTTCCTACCACATAGTAAAGCTCCATAAATACATGTGAATGGATAAATATTGAGTTTCTTCTTTTATGTTTTGTCAACTGTGGGAATAAAAGAATATGACACAGATTACATCTTTGAGAGACTAATTAAAATTAGCACTGTAAAAAAATGTATGTGAAAGTAGTTATAGAATTACAAAGCGAGAAGAAATTAATTTATCTGGTGGGACTAACATGGGTTTCAAGAGAAGAATTTAGACCTGAGCAATGAAGAGTAAAGAGAAGATCAGATGGGCAAAAGGGGAAGCCAGGTAAGAGGAAAACAAACAAGGGACCTAAAAAGTTTGATGAATTAGAAGCAATAATACCTCACTAATAGATACAGAGAATTTGGGCTTTCTTCTTTATTGGTGAAAGTGAATGAAAAAATGTTGGGAATGACAACTCACTTTTTTATGGTTTCTCCCACTATACTGATATATTTCGTGTCATTTTATGACTATGTAAATATTCTTAATTTTCATTTGCGAAGTATACTAAGAATCACACAGCCCTCCATAAACATGAGTTATATACACTGAATTAAATCAATTCATATTTTTCTCAAGAAAGTAAATCCCTACTGGGCTCATCCTCCAGGTTCTCTAGTTAAGCCTCTACATTTCTTAGTAATGTTACCAGCACATCTAACTCAAACATTAAAGAGAATTGGAGGGGAAAGAAGGGAAAGATAGGGAGAAAGAGAGAGTGGAAAAGAAAGAAATAGGGGAACCCAGCCAGTATGGCTCAGTGGTTGAGCATCAAGCCATGAACTGGTTGGCAAATGCCAGGATTGTGGGCTTGATCCCCAGTAGGGGGTGTGCAGAAGGCAGCCAATCAATGATTCTCTCTCATCATTAATGTTTCTAGCTCTTTCTTCCTCCCCTTTCTCAGAAATTAATAAAAACATATTTTTTTTTAAAAAGAAGTAGGGAAGTGAAGAAAGGAGAAAGACAGAGAGGGAGATGAAAGGGAGAGATAAAGAAAGAAAGAAAAAGAACAGATAAAAGGTGAAAAAAAGAAGAGTATGGGAAGAAGACAGAAAGGAAGACAGCAAATGAAAGGGAAGGGAGAGAGAGTAAAAGAGGAAGGACAAAATGAGAGATTAGAAGAGAGATAGGGAGAGGGAGGGAATAGAAAGGAAGAAAAGGAGAATGAAAGAGACAGAAGAAGACCGAAAAGACATAGGAAGAAAAAAAAAGGAGTAAAAAGTTAACTTGCTGAATACTAGTAAACTTATCTTTGGAATAAATACATTTCTATACAGGGTAGGACAAAACTAGATTTACAGGTGTAAATACATGAATCACGGAATTTATTCTTGCATTATTTTTTAATTATTGTAGTATTTTCCATATGAACAACTGTAAATCTACTCTTGCCCTACATGTATATAAGATTTGTGTGAATAATTTTAATTTAATAGAATCTAGACAACTTTGGGATTCACTTGCTAAGAAAATTAAATGCCTAATATTATGTTCTTTGGGCATTACTTTTTAGTAACCTTTAATTTAAAAATGCATTTTTAATGTTAACATATTTTAGTTTGGTAGCATATATTAACCTTTTCTTTGGCTTACATTTTCTCTTTACGTCCTTCGTTAGGAAAAAACATTTCTAGATTTCTGTTCTAAAGGATATCACAGGAAAGATTTTTGTCATAAACTTTGAAATAGGTTTATTCTTGCATTTTGTTTCAACAATTTTTCATGATGCACATGGGAATTTACAAAACTTTAACTTTTTCTAGACAGCATATTCAAAGAGTCTACATGCTGATGTGGCTAATCTTTTTGTGTGGTTATTCATTATTAACTAATTTCTATCAGCAAGCAATCTAAAGAGATAATAATGAACTAGCATTTCATTGCAAAATATGTTAACTCAGTAAAGAAAAAAACATGCTCCAAAAATAATTAATGTAAAGTCTAGGACATTCGGCTACATTTCACTTAAAATCTATCTCCATTCTAGAGCACAGCCTTCACATGTAAGCATCTAGGAACTAAAGCTAGGAAGTGTGCTAAACATTGTAAGTTATACAAATGTTTTATATTCACTAGTAACTCAGTCTAATAAGGAACTCAAATGTTAGTCCTACTACCAAATCATCATCAATAAAAGTTATGATTGAGAAAGTGACATCACCAAGATGGCAAAATTGGTCATTCCGGATTTTGCACCTTCTCACAAGAACAACTAACAACTATTCATGAACAATACACCACTGAGAGAATCCTAGAACATGGAGTGAAGCTGAATCACCTGCCTGCACCACAGACACCAAGACAGATTGTATTAAAAGAATGAGAGAAGCAGCTACACAGCAATCACATTGCCCCTCCCGCAGGCTGGCCAGAGGAACCTGGGAGACAACCATCCCCACAGCACTGGGCTTGCTTTGTGGGACCTCTTACTCTGATCTTGCCCCATGGGGATTGCAAGGGAATCTGACTATGATAGAGAAGGGGAGAGAGATTGGCAACACCCTGCACATAGATCTTAACAAGTCGAACTTATACCAGCAGTGCCCCAGAAGTAATAACAACCAGCAGCTTTGCTCATTTGCAGAACCAAGTCTGGGGAGCGCTCTGAACAGGCAATAAGAAGGACGCAAATCTGCCTGATTTGGATCCTCAAACATTGCCTAGAGCCTGGTTTGCCCACACCACTCACAACAATGTATAGATCATCCAGACAAGCAATAAGGAAACAGCAGATTTGAAAAAAACTATAAACCACATGAACCTAACAACAGAACAATCTATCCAATAACAACATGAATACACATTCTTCTCAAGCACACATGGAACATTTTCTAAGATAGACCATATATTAGATCATAAAATAAAGCTTAGCAAATTCAAGATTTAAATTATACGAAATGTTTTCTCTGGTATAAAACTGGAAATCAACAACAGGAAAACCAAAAAATTTACAAATACATGAAATTTAACAATACTCTCCTGAAGAACCCATGGATCAAAAAAGAAATTAAAATGGAAATTAAAAAGTTTCTTAAGACAAATGGAAACACAATATACCAGTATTTATAACATACAGCAAAAGCAATTCTAAGAGGGAAGTTCAGAGCAATAAACACCAACATTAAAAAGCAAGAAAGATCCCAAATAAACAACCCAATTCTATGCCTCAAGGAACTAGAAAAAGAACAAGCTAAGCTCAAAGGTAGCTGAAGAAAGGAAATAATACAAATTAGCGCAGAAATAAATGAAATAAAGAACAAAAAAACAACCTATTGTAATAATCATTTCACAATATATGTAAGTGAAATCATCATCCTGTATGCCTTAAACTTATAGTGATTGTGTCAATTATTTCTCAAAAAGCTATTGAAACTGAAAAAAAATGTGTTAAATCAGATCATTATTTTCATTAATTCAAAAACAATTTACCTTTCTACTCTACTTCAAAGGAAAGTCGGGGGCCTGAAATTAAAAACCTGACTTTTAATAAATGGCACTCTAAATCTGATTATTTTGCCTCAAACTAATATTTTCTTCAAAAGAACAAAATAATTATAACTATTTGACTCTAATTTTTCAAACATGAAAAATATTTAGTGATGTTATGAAATCCTATCTCCAACAATGAAGAAAGTTATGACAACCGATGAAACAAATAGCAATGTCAAAGAAAACACTGGCAAGCCCATAAAGAAATCTTGAAAGTTACTTCTCTTTTTCAGAGGTGTTTTGGGTTTTTTTTTCCCCCAAAGAGATGGACTGTTTTCCATAATGACATCACTTAGCTAAATTGCTATTGTGCAGTTTTGACTTCTATGTTAGATTCAAGTGCCAGTGAATATCCAGATTATATTATCCCATTTCTCTTTGAAGTGAAAATGAAAAACAATTATGTTTTTCAAAAATGTCTTCATCTTTTTATTAATATTTTGTTATAACTTTACAAATTTCCAAAATTTTCAGTCTTCAAATAATTGAAATTTCAAATGAAAACTCGGTAATGAAACCAGCTTTGATTGAACCCAATTAATTCCAAAGAGGCTTTGAACAAAGACTTTAAATAGATCACTCAATGAGTTATTGTGATTGACTGAATACTTAGGAGTAAAATTTCTGGATCACATGGTAACTCTATGTTTACCATTTTGAGGAAATGCCACACTGTTTTCTAAGGTGACTGCACCATTTTGCATTTCCACCAGCAATACATCAAGGTGCTAATTTATGCACATCCTCACTTGTCTATATTGCACCCATTAGAGTGGGTGTAAAGTGGTATTTTGTGGTTTTAATTTCTATTTCCCTAATGACTGCTATTGAGCATATTCTCATGGGCTTAGTCATTCATACATCTTCTTTGGAGAAGTGTCTAATTCAATTCATTTGTCCATTTTTAAATTAAATTATCTTTTTATTATTGAACTAGAGGCCTGGTGCACAAAATTTGTGCAAGGGGCCGGGGAAGGGTTTGGGTCCCTCAGACTGGCCTATACCTTCTCACAATCCGGGACCCCTCAAAGGATGTCTGCCTTCTGGCAGTTGGACAGCCCTGTTACAATCCAGGACTGCTGGCTCCTAACTACTCGCCTGCCTGCCTGATCGCCCCTAACCACCTCTGCCTCAGCCCCTGCTACAGCAGCTTCATCCAGAAGGACATCCAGAATGATGTCTGGAAGGTCATTAGGCTGTCTGGTCTAATTAGCATATAATGCTTTTATTA
This sequence comes from Myotis davidii, assembly GCF_000327345.1. NCBI lineage: Eukaryota > Metazoa > Chordata > Mammalia > Chiroptera > Vespertilionidae > Myotis > Myotis davidii. Next base: position 1,323,107 of record NW_006299220.1, on the reverse strand, counting down.
TCATAGATTGTAAGAGTTATTTTTCTAGTCTGTATACAAGTACCTCATCAAATACACAATTTTCAAATTTTCTCCCATGTGTGGGTTATATTTTCAATATCTGATGATGTCCTTTGAAGAACAATGAAGCATATATACACACTACACACAAATACACACACATAGACACACACACACACAAAAACATGTACATGAATGTTCAAAGTATTATTATTCATAATAGCCAAAAAGTAAAAAGAACCCAAATGTCCTTCCATCATTGATTGAATAAATAAAATGTGGTACATCCATACAATGGAATATTATTTGGCAATAAAAAATTTCAACATTGATGAATCTCAAAAATATTACACTTAGTGAAAGAAACAAATCAAAAGAGGCCACATATTGTATCATCGTAGATATTTAAAATGTCCACAAGGGTGCCCTTTTAGATTTGTGAAGCCACAATCCTCTCTGTGATTATAAAATGTCTGAAATCAGCAATTATATATGGAGACAAAATATAAATTAGTGGCTGCCTAGCGTTGGGGAGGTGAAGGTAGAAAGTGAGAAGGGGTAATGAGGAGTTGCTGCCAGTGAATACAAGGTTTCTTTAAGGAAGTTGAGACTACCACCTGACCATATTGGGTTCCTCGTTCCGATAAATGAACAGAAAATGCAGATAATCAGAGTGAATGATCTTAGCTTATCAAAACAAAAATGGTTTGCTACTATAAAATGGCAGCAGGAAAGAGTATGTCTAAAAGGTAGGAGTTTCCCTGGAGAACCATCTTAGTAGTTGCAATACCTGTGATTTAAGACAATAGAAAACTACAACTCAGCGCAGAGAGGACTGCTGATGGCCCAGGCCCTTCATTTAGAAAGATTTGGGTCACCCCAACAGACAAAGAAGTATGCCCAGCTGAAATGCTACAAATTATTTTTTTAAACATATTTTATTGATTTTTTACAGAGAGGAAGGGAGAGAGATAGAGAGTTAGAAACATCAATGAGAGAGAAACATCAATCAGCTGCCTCCTGCACACCCCCTACTGGGGATGTGCCCACAACCAAGGTACATGCCCTTGACCAGAATCAAACCTGGGACCTTTCAGTCCGCAGGCCGATGCTCTATCCACTGAGC
>NW_006299220.1:1318870-1320760 GCF_000327345.1 Myotis davidii | reverse complement strand
GGGGATGTGCCCACAACCAAGGTACATGCCCTTGACCAGAATCAAACCTGGGACCTTTCAGTCCGCAGGCCGATGCTCTATCCACTGAGCCAAACCGGTTTCGGCTATAAATTATTTTTGTTTATATTTTTCCCTTTCCCGTTTCCCGATTATGGAACATGCAATGTCTTAGTGGTGATTAATTTTATATTGCAGTATTTGAGATACAGGCTATCAAAAGGGAAGTGTAACTCAGATAGATGAGGAGTGAGCATCATCTAAGGGTGGATACAGTGGGACTTTGTGTGTACTCCATTGGGGAGAAGAAAGCATACTTTGGGTTTTATAGGGAATGACCACATTATGATAGCTGAAAGAACAATTTTACTATTGAATTTTTTGGGGGGATGCTAAATGTGGTCAAATGAGGTATAAATGCCAAGTTAATAAGATGTAAACTGTGTTGGATTATGCTGTTGTTTATCTGGTTAAAATGTAAATTAGAACTCCCAGAATCCTCTTCCCAGCACAGAATGGGAAAGGAAACATGTGTGAGAATTTGAAGGTAGAAGAGAAGCAGGAGTTACTATTCTTGGAAGTTCATCACAGACACAGTGAGGGATATTTGCAGAGGGGCACAGTATATAAATCTCTGTCATCTACTCCTCATTCAGGTTGCCTTCAAACTACTGGCCCTGCTGACCAGCTGCAGCCCCAGGCCTAACACCAGAATCTTGGCTGTGGGCCTACAGAGGTAACTGTTTTCAATAGATCTCACCACAAGCTCCCACTTTGAGATCCCACTTCAACAGCTGAATGTACTGGCCTCTTGGATGTTTTTTGCAAGCTGTGACTTCTCTACCCACTCCAATGCTTCAGAAAGACTGGTTAGTGATTTATTTTGTGGTTTTCTAATTCCCTTTTCAGACCTTCACTTCCTTAGCTTTCCCATATTTGTGTGTCTAATTCCTAAAATGAAACCCTTATTCCTATAATATTAATAGTGGTTTGGCTTCCCAGATAAACCCCGACTAAAGCCTAAATTGATCCTGTTTCTAGCCACAGGGCCTAATGGCTCACAAGGAATTCCAGGAATTATGTTGGGTGGGGTAAGGACCCAGTTTTGTGTAGCTCTAACCTAACTATTCCAGCTCTGTGCTCCATTAGCTTGTTTGAAAACATATTAAGACCCACATTTATGTTATCACATTTACCTCCATTCCCATAAGAATGTGCCTGTCAATCCACAGTCACCTTTGGGGAGAGCATGCATTTCTGCCCAGTATCTTGTGCCACTGAAAGATTCATGCCTAGAATGTCATATGAAGTTCTAGACACTGTTTGATTGAAGTTCTAGACACTGTCATTAAAAATTCTGCATACTGTCATTAAAAGTTCTAGACACCATCATTCAAAATTCTACTTTGGGGGCTTAGACTGATCCACTTGGTTTATATCTTCTACATTTATAAACTCCAATTTGTTAATCGTCTGAAAGTACACCCTCTAAAAAAAAATGTTAAAGTGAATTAGCATTAATCCTATCTAATAATAGACAAACATGGTAATTGACCATACCATTGCTATGCCTCCCATTGGCTAATCAGCACGATATGCAAATTAACCCAACCAAGATGGCGGCCAGCAGACATGCAGCTGAAGTGAGCAGGAGGCTTGCTTGCTCCAGTGATGGAGGAAGCCAAGGTTCCCCGCCTGCCGCGGCCTGGCTCTGAGCCCAAAAGCAACAATGTTTCAATTATAGAAGCTAAACAAACCCCAGATACTTGCTTTCATCCGGCTACGGTCTCAGAGTTGGGAGCGCCACTGACAGCAACAGTGTCTCAATTATAGAAGGTAAATAAATCCCAGGGAAAAAAAGGAGAGGCTGGGAGTTTCAGTCGCCAGACAACC
>NW_006299220.1:1301964-1318590 GCF_000327345.1 Myotis davidii | reverse complement strand
GGGGTTGCCGGGCTGCCAGAGGGATGTCTGATTGCCAGCTTAGGCCCAATCCCCCAGGGAGCAGGCCTAAGCCAGCAGGTGGTCATCCCCTGAGGGGTCCCAGACTGCGAGAGGACACAGGCCGGGCTGAGGGACACCCCCCCTCCCCGAGTACACAAATTTTTGTGCACCGGGCCTCTAATACAAATATAATTTTATGAGCCATATTTTAACTACCAAAGCGATTATCACCTGAAGAATGAGATAATGGTAATAGATTTATTACATCTTGTATTTGAACGTGTTCAAGCACTGAAATCCAAACTCATTTCTAAAGGTCTCTAAATTAACTTCTATCAAGTCAGTAACAGTTTTATGACTTGGAATAAATACTAACTAATTATTAGAGTGCTTATCTGATTTTGTCTCATTTATTTAAAAATAATGTCATGAACTTGAAACCATAAATATTAATAGTAGGAAATCCTGACATAAAATGTATCTTTAAAACAAATGGCTCTAGAAGAGGAATAGAAGCCTTCATGTTCTCACAATTTAGTATGCTAGAAGTTCCTTTCTCTTCTTAAGACTTGTGGCAGCCCTGTGATGTTCAGGAAGCTAAAATAAGAAACAAATAGGTTGGTTTCTATTCTTCTAGCAATCTAATGCTGTGCACAGTCGGATATAATGCACAGGAGTGGGTAGTGGGGAAGAGGCTGAGACCAGTGGGCATCATTTGGGATGACCTGTGGATGTATTTCCGGGATGCAAGAGGAGCTCATAGTCAAGAGCAGCCAAAATCCCATTTGGGAAGATGGCATTATAGGCTAACTCAAAACTGAAGCAAGGAAAGAGGTTGTTGTCCTCAATAATCAAAAGAAAGGCGTGGTAAAATAAGAAGTGTTAGATTAAAGTGATTTGGGATTTTCGTCTTTAAACAGAATTTGTCCATTTTATATGACATTTGAAGAGTGAGGAAGAAAAAGGCAAACATGGATGTTTAAGAAAACCATCCTGGATTGCCCTGGACTAACCTGGACTGGCCTGTGGAAAGACATTCTCCAAATTTTGTGCTCATTATTCCTGCCTGGACTCATATTCAAGTCTTGGAAGCATTTCTGTGTATAAACTACACCACACAGCTATCTCAGTTCACAAAAATTTCTGGCTTGGGATTTCAGTATGCATTTCATTTAGTGAGTATTTGGGACTTGCTATAACTCACCAAACTGAATTACATCAGAAGGTTGAAGATCTGGTGAGTGGAAAATTCTTAGGTTCCCTGCCTTTGTTCAAGACCAATGTGAATAGTGCCGTGAGGTCCCCTCCTACAAGAAGGTAGCAAGAACCTGATAAGGGCTTTCTCTCCTATTTCTAATTGCAGTTCAAAGCAAAAGTCATTATACTGCTCACATGGAAGGCATTCAACACATAAATGTTGAATGATCAGAGAATGACCACACAAAGAAACTGAGATTCTAAGGTAACTGAGGAAAACAACAACAACAACAAAAAACTAGCAATTGCTATATTAATCTTTGATATTGTGTTTCTGGAGGAATTGAAGATTTACTGCATCATAAAGGACTTGAAGGATGAAGAGGTAGTGATTTCCTTAATCTGCCCATTCAGCTCACCTATTTAGCCTCTATAGAGAGCAGATATATACTGGAAAATAACAGTGGATTTTCTTAATCAGATAGTGTCTCCAAATTCGATTGCTGTTCCAGATATTGTTTCTTTACAGAAGCAAATCAACACATCCTGGTATGCAGCTATTGATCTGTCCTTTCTTTTTTCTCTAAGCCTGTTTATAAAGACCATCAGAAGCAGTTTTTGGGGGATGAGGGGGGTGAAATGGATGAAGGTGGTCAAAAAGTACAAACTTACAATTTTAAAATAAGTCATGGGATGTTATGTACAGCATGGTGAGTATAGTTAATGACACTGTATTTTATTTTTGAAAATTGGTAAGGGAGTGAATCTTAAGAGTTCTTGTCGAAAGAAAAGAAATTATAACTATGTATGGTAGTGAATGTTAACCAGACTAATTATGGTGATCATTTCATAATATAATAATTAGGTGAGCAAGAGGACCCATTCTGAGGATCTCAGGCAATCTCTTGCCTCCACTGAGCACATGAAAAAAGAGATGAAAGTTTGCATGGGCCTTTTTGTTTTGTGCTTATTTGAATTTTTTTTCTTGATGAGTCATGTCTGAAGTATGACTATATTGTTAACATTCAAAAATCAGCTTTTATTTTAGAAATTTTATCATATCTTTTCTTATGGCTGAGTAGCATTCTATTGTATATATGTATCCCATCTTCTTTATCCAGTCTTCTGTCTAAGGACGCTTTGGTTATTTCCATGTCTTGGCCTCCGTGAATATAACTATATTCTTAATTTTTTGAGAAGCCTCCATAGTGGCTGTACCAGTTTACATTTCCACCTGCAGTGAATGAGATTTCCTTTTTCTCTACAACCTCTCCAACACTTGTTATTACTTGTCTCATTGATAATAACCATTCTAACAGGTGAGAGGTGGCATCTCATTGTAGTTTTGATTTGCATTTCCCTATTAGCTAGTGAAGTTTTCATATATCTGTTGACCATTTGTATGTCTCCTTAGGAGAAGCGTCTGTTTTTAACTTCCTTCTGGCGCTATTTAAAGCTATAAATTTCCCTCAACATTAATGTTTCTTCACAACTAACATGCAGATTTTTCATTATCATTCAGTCCTAAGTATTCTTCATTTCCTTTATGGTTTCCTTCCTTATGCAATAATTATCTTGTACTATATAGTTTCCAAACATAATGTGGATCTTTTCATTTGTTTGTTTGTTTGTTTGTTTGTTTGAGCTATCCTTTTGATAATAATTTCTCATTTTATTGCATTGAGATCAGAGAACATAGCTACAATCATTCATTTGGGATTTGTTAAAATATCATGTATGATCTGGTTGAGGTTACATTTTTGTAATGTTCTTGATTGCTCAAGAATATGTACTCTTGCCCTAGCTGGTTTGGCTCAGTGGATAGAGCGTTGGCCTGTGGACTGGAGGGTCCTGGGTTCAAGAGCACATGCCCAGGTTGCAAGCTAGATCCCCAGTGGGGAGCTTGCAGGAGACAGCCAGCCAATGGTTCTCTCTCATTATTGATGTTTCTATCTCGCTTTCCCTCTCCCTTTCTCTCTGAAATCAATAAAAACATATTTTTTAAAAAGAATATGTACTCTTAATAAAGTGTATAGTCTTCAACAAATCTAAAGCAATAAGCTTATTAATTGCATTTTCTAATATATCAAGATTTTCTTTTTTTCTTTGACTGCTGTATCTATTGGTTTCCAAAAGGAGTGTATTAAAATATTCTATTCCAATTGTTGATTTATTTCCCTAAAGTTCTGCCATTTACTGTTCTCTCTATATATTTTTTTTCCTTTGTTTTTATTGATTTTCAGAAAGAAAGAAAGAAAGAAAGAAAGAAAGAAAGAAAGAAAGAAAGAAAGAAAGAAAGAAAGAAAGAGAAACATAGTAGTTTGGTTGCCTCCCATACACTCCCTAACCAGGGATCAACCTAGATATGTGCCCTGACCAGAAATCAAACCTGCAACCTTTTGGTGTACAGGATGATGCTCCAACAAACTGAGCCCCTCAGCTAGGGCTCTATACATTTTGACATGGCATTTTAAGTACATATGTGTTCATGATAGTTATATCTTCTTGTTCTAATTTCCCTTTTCCCTATATATAAAGTATATTATTAGGAATATGGTATTTTATTACCATAAATTCTATTTTGTCAGTTATTAACCTACTAACCCCAGCTTTATTCTGACCTATGGTTAACTGGTCTATCTTTTTTCATTCTCTTATCTTTCTGTGTCTTTTTTTAAGTGTGTCTGATGAAGATTATATACTCTTGGAACTTGTTTTCTTAATCCAATTCTAGGTTTTTAATTGATGAGCTTAAATCATTTGTATTTTATATTTATGTATATTTCAGCCACCTTATTTTATATTTTCCATTATTGTTTTTTTCTCTTTTATGATTTCCATTTAGATAGAACCACTTTTCCTCTATTGGTTTAAATGGAAAACATTCTATTTTTGTGCCTATAGTAGGTGCTCTTAATGGAAGACTTAATTATTTACCCATATTGATTTCTTAAAGTTATCAACATGGATACCTTTCCCCGTCAACAAAGACCTTTTGGCATCCGCTGATGTCCCTTTAATTCCCTATACACAGCCCATTATTAATATTTAGATGTTCTGGTCACTCTCTTTGCACTTTCCTTTTTTGATCTCTTTGACACTGGATTTTATTTTTTTACAGTAAACTTATATGCTATTTTATTAACCTTAAACCCCAAATCTCTTCTGACTGATGACTTTCTCCAATATTATTTGGTGGTAGTATATATGACGAAGCCTTGCCGGCCGACAGTATTTTTTATTATAATGCCCCATTTGAATGACAATTTAGCTGGATTTTTAAAAATTCTACTTCAGTTACTTTTCTTCAACGCCTTAAAAACATTACTTCAGTGTTTTCTTATATCTAATATTGGTGCTAAGAAATGTAGTGTCAATCTGGTTCATTTTCTTTGTCTTCAATGTTCCTAAATTTTGCTATTAAATTTCTAGGTGTAGATATTTCCTTCTCTCTCCTTTTGATCCTTTGTGAACTCTTGAAGCTGAGATTTTTACATCTTTACTAATGGAAAAATTAGTCCTTATTATTCACTTAAATGCTGTTCCTTTTTTTCTTTTCTCCTATGAATCCTATCAACCGGATGTTTACACTTCTGTCTGTCATATTCTTAGTCTTTATTTTATTTCCTTTATACTATTTTGCTTCCTCTGGGTAAATTTCTCAATTTTATCTTGTTCACTAATTCATTCTTCTGCTACATCCTTGCTGATACTTACCCAAGTGCATATACTCTGTTTCAATATCATATCCTTCATTCTGGATATTTTCCTTTGATTATTATTTATAATTTCTTCTTGCTTCATATTACTAATAAGTAGGTTTATCATGCATATTTTAAGTTCTTATTACATTCTGTTCCAATAATACTGCTTCAGATGATGTATGTTAATAAGTTTTTTGTCTTTTGTCTACTCATGAGGAGTCTAGTGGTGTTTTGTTTTGTCCTCTGGGCTTCTGAACAGGAGAGCAGCAGCTTTTCTATCTGGTATTGTGTAATGAGAGTGGCTTAAAGGCCAGGCTGTAGTTTATCAGTCCCAGAGAGTTAAATGAGAGTGCAGGAGATGAAAGGAGGGAAGGTAGAGAGCCCTAGGCACTACAGAACCACTATTGACACTCCCCTTTGCTGCTCCTCCACAGGCAGATTCTCTCACTAGGGTATCACCCTTAAATACCTATGAAAAACCACCACTGGAAGGAGGCAGTAAGAAGTTAGCTTGACATGCAGGCAGACAGGACAGGGTCCAGTGGAAAACAAAGGCAGGTGGAATATAGGCAGGGGCAGACACGGCAGTTTGAGCCAGCCTAATCACAAGAACCAACCATGTAAAAACAATAGGATGTTTTTGGACTCAGAGCAGGAGGCATGTGAAACTAGGGAGGGTCTGCAATAATAAGGTGAACTGACACATAGGAATAAGGAAAGTTCAGGTCTAGTTGCTGGGCAAGAACAGTTGAGGGAATCAATCAGGTGGCGAAATGAGTAGATATAGATCAGAGATCAGGCTTGTAGCAAATATATACCCCTAGACTAAAAAGTTTCACCAGCAACCCATTATTTGGGCCCCATCCCTGTGCAGGGAGTCTGAATCTACTTGTAATAAATTTTCCATGCTTTTTCTTAAATCTCCTGGTCCATGGTGCTATTCTTTGGCTTTTCAAGACACCACCCTGGGGGGGAAAAACCCTCAGCTCACCTATCCAGTTATCAGCAGTTTTCCTACATGATAACCCCATCATCCCCGGGCCTTTGAGAGGGAAAGGATGGAGGAAAGAGGGTCCATGATCTCTCATTGGCTGCTTTTAGCCATATCTCACCCCAGCAGAGCTTTTGTGCTACTCTCTTAATCACCCATGGGCAGTTGCTACCAATTTCCATGGTGAATAGGTGGGCATTTACTTCCCCAAGGAAATGGGGAAGAGGTAAGCGCATAACTTGAAAAGTTCCCTCCATCCTCTCACTGCCTCCAGCAGCCTGCAGCCTGGAACTGCAGCCACCCCACCCACCAGTTCAGCCTTAGCCCCATTTTGTAATTTCTTCAGGGTTGATTTCTTCATCTTTACAGGAACCGAAAAACAGTTTTAATTCTTTCTGGAAGCCTCGTGCCTCACACCCATGTTACTCTTGATCATCATCCAAAGTACAATTCCAGTAGTCAGCTCTCCTCTCCCACAGTGTCATTGCCATTTTGCTGTGGGCTTCTTTCCTCACCAATCATAAAGCTTGTCTCCCTCTAAAATGTATTTACTGTTCTCAGAGAAACTCCTCTTAGAGTAAATGGAGCTTTACAACATCCTCACTTTCTTCCAACTACTTGCCCAAACCCGATACAGCCTTCCCCCACAGCTCAATCAGGGGCCAGTGCTCATTCTTCCATACATGCCAGGCGTAGGTACTGGGTCAGCCTTTTCCTCATTCCCCAGCAATGCTCTCCAGATCTTTCTCCTCCTCCTTCAGGTGGAACTGTCCGCTCTTTTCAGGATCATACCTCTCGTAGTCCACACTACTATTGCTTACCAGCCTCCAACCATACCTGCCTGATTACCAACGACCTTGGTGAACAACTCAGACCCCTCTCCCGCCATCATCCTGAGCGACTTCAACATCTACTTGGACAACCCATTCAACACTGTCCTTTCAATACCTTTGATTGCTATATTCCAATGCCTTCAACTCTAAGCCCTTGCAACTACTATTCCAGTATTAATAATAATAAAGATCCTGTCCATTTATTAAGTACTATTTGCTAGGAAAGGTCCTTGGTATTTTATGTGACTGTCTTATTTAAACCTGACAGCATCACTATAAATTATGTACCATTATGGATTGTATCCATTTCGTAAATGAGAAACTGAGGTTTTGAGAGTTTAGGTAACTTCTCTAAGGTCAGTCACATAGTTTTCAATTAAAAGAGCCAGAATTCAGGAAAGCAGTGAAAAAAAAAATGTTACTGGAAAATTCCAAAGTCCAAAATATATGCATTTTTATTCTCGTCTCTCATCCCTTTAGCACTCAAAAAGAATCAAGAACTGATGCGCCAACAGTTTGGAATCTGCAGCATTAAAAGCAGCTGGACAAGTTAAGTTTGCAAATGAATTAAGTCATTTTTTAAAAGCATAAAACACAGATCAATCAGTTGCAGTCTTTGTTGGAAGATACAGCTCTTGTGCTAGAAATTCCTGGTGTTGACATTGTTATTACCAGAATATTTATGGAAGTTGAGCACAGTTGGTCCCAAGATAGTTAAAACTAGATAATATGCTAAAAAAGAAAATAAGTGTTCTGCAAACCCTGATTTATGAGAGAACTCTAAGATACCTTGCCCGTGCTTTCTCTTTTTCAAAAATAGTGATTCTAATCTTATTGTGTGAATTAAAGTATGATCCACTGACCAGATCTACATAATGTGTATACATAGAGGCATGAAGAAATAGAACAATAAAATCATTATTATTTCCAGCTTTGAAGATGCTCAACCATAGTTCTGAATGTCTGCCAACCTCATCAGCATTAAGTGGAAAAAAGTAAAACATAAAAGTGATCCTAAATTTGAATGATCACGGGAGAGAAACTGTAAAACTATTAAAAATGAAAAGTCGGTAATTTTGAAAATGAGAAAAGATGTAATCATCTAAGAAAAAGGAAAATTTTGCCAGAATTTATCATTTACTCATAGAATTCAGTTATTTTAAAATTATTCTACCTTGACCTTCTTCCTTAAGTAAGATGCTAAAGGATAAAAAACAATGAGGTCGCCGAAACCGGTTTGGCTCAGTGGATAGAGCGTCGGCCTGCGGACTGAAGGGTCCCGGGTTCGATTCCGGTCAGGGGCATGTACCTGGGTTGCGGGCACATCCCCAATGAGAGATGTGCAGGAGGCAGCTGATCGATGTTTCTCTCTCATCGATGTTTCTAACTCTCTATCTCTCTCCCTTCCTCTCTGTAAAAAATCAATAAAATATATTTAAAAAAAACAATGAAGTCTAAAATTACAATGGTTTGATATTTAGTCAAGAAGAAAATAAAAAATTTTAAAATTACTTTTAAAGATAAGTGTTGCTGTTTTTACATAAATCTTCATTTTATCTCCAAACCAGCAGAATATTTATGTCAATCATAGTCTTAAGGTGGTTTGTCTCCTTCTTAAGTTGAATTATTTTAAAAGGCATATTTTAAATATTAAATGCATGACATATTTTCTCTTACATATAGACACACAAAATAGTTTCTCTTTCCCATTTTTCTTGATATGTGCAGCCTTCTTGGTCTTTTACTTTGCCTCTTTTGTTAATGACAAAGATACAAGAAATATTTCGCTTCCCTCTTAATAAATGGTGATTAATGCTCAGTCGCAATATCAGGGGGACCATATAATGAGGTAGGGCCTGGAGCAACTCTAGTCTTCACCTCCAGCCAATAGCTGTGACAGGAAAATGTGGGTTTGCCATTGTCAAATATCTTGATATTTCAAGAAGTACCAGAAATACACACTTGATGGTTAAAAAATTAATACTTTTTAAAGTATATTTTTTACTGATTTCAAAGAGGAAGGGAAAAAGAGAGAGGGATAGAAACATCAATGATGAGAGAGAATCATTGATTGGCTGCCTCCTGCATGCCCCCTGTTAGGGATCGAGTCCACAACCAAGGCATGTGCCCTGACTGGGAATCAAACCATGACCTCCTGGCTCATAGGTCAATGCTCAACTGCTGGGCAAAACACATTACTTTTTAATGTTGGGAAATAATTAAATTGTTTCTAACATTGTGCAGCTCAGATAAAATGCACTGCTGGCAGGTGTACCCTATAGTAGATCTGTGTAAGATGCCAATAAATGATTTGTTGTTTCAGTTGTTGATGTGATCTTATCAAATTCAAAGGTAATTTAAGATACACTGAAAAGGCTCCCAAGGAAACACAGGACTATGGTGGCAAGTAGTTAAAGTCTGGATTCCAAAGCTCTGCAGAAAAATACCTGTACTCTGGGTGAAGCAGAAAAACCACAAATCTCTGGTCCACTGTCCATGCAAGCTCACCTGGGCAGTATTTAAATGGAAAGACAAATGAAAAAGGTCAAATTACCTTTTTCCCTTCAACCTTTAACTCAGTGAGGTTATCATTCTCCCCCTATCCCTCCCCCTTTTCTGCTTTATCAAATCTGAACGTGTGTTATTTCGTGTCATTTTATGGCTTTCCAATAGAAAAGTATCGGAATGTCTGAAATCAGGTGAAAACAAAGAAATACATATTGTCCAAGCCATAGGGGATATAAAAGGTAGTTAATTTAACTCATGTTTAAATTTAATAACTCAGCCGCAAAGCTTTAACAAAAACTCTCTCTGAAAAAGCAGCAAAATAAAATAATTACTGAAAAAAATTTGGTGTGACTGATCATCTAATTGTACATATTTTTGAAGAATGACTACTCTTTTAGTAGTTCGTTAAAAGCCACTTAATGAAAACTTTAAGATGTTAACATTATCTCTAATTCCAGATCCAACTTCATTGAAATTTACAGAATTTATTCATCAACATTATGTCCTTTAATGTTTAATTAGTGTTAACCTTAAAACACATTTCTATCACGTTTTACAAATTAACCTTTATGATGCAATGAAAAAGTATAAGGTACAAATCACAGACAGGCTTAACTTAGGAAATTTACAGACACCGATGAAAATATTAAGAATCTTTTAACATTGTTTCTTAGGTTAAGGCCCTCCCATGAGCTTTAAAAGTTCTTAATTGACTTGCTAGTGTAGGTCAGACAGATCCAATAAAATATGTAAAACTAATGTTTTGCCTGTGAATAATATCTATGCCTGTGAATGTCAATCTTAATGCCTGTGAATAATATTTGGTCCCACCAACTTACTCATCGGTAGATAGTTGACCCTTGAATAACACGGGTTTGAATTGTGTGGGTCACCTTATAGGCAGCTTTTTTGTTGTTGTTAATTCATTGATTTTTAGAGAGAGTGGAAAGAGGGAGGGAGAAAGACAGAGAGAGAAACATTGATGTGAGAGAGACACATCGACTAGCTGTCTCCAGCATGTGTTCCTCCCCCCACCCCCCACCCTACAGGGGCTGAGGATGGAGCTTACATGCCCTTAATCAGAATCAAACCCACAACCCTTCAATATGTGGGCTGACTCTCTAACCACTGAGCAACTGGTCAGGGATAGACAGTGGGAGAAAGACAGAGAGAGAAACATTGATGTGAGAGAGACACATCGACTAGCTGTCTCCAGCATGTGTTCCTCCCCCCACCCCCCACCCTACAGGGGCTGAGGATGGAGCTTACATGCCCTTAATCAGAATCAAACCCACAACCCTTCAATATGTGGGCTGACTCTCTAACCACTGAGCAACTGGCCAGGGCTAGACAGCTTTTTTAATATAAATAAAATTGGCCCTTCCTATAAGTGGGTTTAGCATCTACAAATTCAACCAGACTCAGATAGAAAATGTATTTTTGCATTCCTAGTCGGTTTTCTAACCAGATTCCCCATCACCCATTGAAAATACTGTTTTCTATCAGAGGTTGATTGAATCCCCATTGAAAGGGTGGAGCAGTGCCCCTAACACCTGAGTTGTTCAAGGGTCAACTTTATTACCTGCGACCATGCTTAAATCATTTCACAAATGTTAGTTAAGCACATACTATGTGCCTGCACAGCCCACTGTAATAGGTACTGGGAATAAAATGATGAACAGGCATGCAGACATCTTTCAGAATTAGTATTTATTGAGCCCTCTACTATATACACAGTGTGGCAAAAGTAGGTTTACAGTTGTTCATTTGGAAAATAATTCAATATTATATAATAAAAGCCTAATATGCTAAGTGTCCAGTTGTCTGGTTGGCTGTTCAACCAATCGAAGTATAATATGCTAATGATATGCTAAGGCTGCTCAACTGCTCACTACAATGTGCACTGACCGCCAGGGGGCAGACAGTCGATTGGTCGACCAGTCGCTATAATGTGCAATGACCACTAGTATCAGACTCTCTGACCAGTAGGTTAGCTTGCTGCTGGAGTCCAGCCAATTAGGATTGAGTGAGATGGGCCAGACACACCCTGGAGCCCTCCCACGGTCCCTCCCAGGCTGGGCTACCTCATCCATATTAGGATTGAGTGAGATGGGCCAGACACACTCCCTTGGCCTGGCCTGCACCCTCTCACAATCCGGGACCCCTCGCGGGATGTCAGAGACCCGGTTTTGGCCCAAAGGCAGAACAACAGGTTGCAATTACACACACTGACCACCAGGGGGCAGACACTCAACAAAGGAGCTGCCTGGGGAATAGGCCAAAGCTGTCAGTCAGACATCCCCCGAGGGCTCCCAAACTGCAAGAGGGTACAGGCCAGGCTGAGAGACGCCCCCGCTCCACCCGAGTGCATGAATTTCATGCATTGGGCCTCTAGTAATTAATAAATAATGATACAAGAATAAACTTTGTGTTTTGTATACTTATAACTGTAAGCCTGCTTTTTCCCCACCCTGTACAGTGCTGTTATGAGATAGATTAATCTGAACTGCAAAACTGAAGCAGAGCCTACCATAAATAATCCTTTTAGTCATTCTACATTTTCTGCTTGAGCACTTGGGAGTTTCAAGTGTGTGGAAATGATATCCTGTTAACAGCATTATGCACATATTAGAGGCAATTATGTTTTCTCACATAAAATATTTGAAACCCTTTGGGATTCATTATTTAATAAAGTGGCTCCAGAGTCAGCTGGCATGTTATTAACCAGCTTCTTTACTCTACCTAAATAGGCTTGTATACAGAAAACAAGCACTAAACTTGAAACAGTTCCATGAGATATTTTATTTTAATAAAAAACATATCCATGTATATATACACAAACACACACACACAGTGTATGTGTATGTCCTGTCAACTGAAGAAGCATAGAAACTGATCAACACAGTAGCAAAATTCCCATTAATGCAATTAATTCCTATTGTTAAAAGCTAGAATTTCTTGGAGAGAGTGTTGATTACAAGGCTGGGATAGAAAATTTACAAAAACAGCCTGGAATATCTTGACATATCAGCCAGCAAGGAAGCTGTAAGCAAGACTCAAGAGCCAACTTGAAGAGAATACCACTGGTCAAAGATCGGGAAAGCTTCAATTTTTAAAAAATCGCAGTGGATTTAAATATCAAATATGTTTCAATCCATGAGTCCATTATAATATATTTTTATTTCAGAAGATGGTAAAGAACCAATTTATTATCTTAAATAGTGGTTACAAAGAGGGGATAGGGACTCGGCCTTAATAAGATATCAAAGGATTTATTTTCCCTTTCTTCTATATATTGAAACAATAGGCAACCAAACAAATGAAGAGAGAAAGCATTTGTTTATAAAATTATTCCAATTATGAGATAAAAAAGAAATTTTAGAATTAGAATATCTCTCTCCATTGAATTTATAAATTAAGGCATTCACAGCTGCTAACATCAAAGTAAATCAAAACTGGATGAAAATCAAAACATGATGTACCTTCTGATGAAAGAAAACAGCACCACCTATAGTCTTGCTCACAGGTTGGAACCTCAGTCTGATCATTTATCTTGACACAGCTGCCAATTTTCAGCAAGTTGAACTGCACCATGCGTGTTCAATAAGTAAACTCCAGATGGTGGGAAACTGTAGAGCTCAAACAAAACAGTCCAAGTCCTTCAAAAAATCATTGGTAAGAGAAAGATAGGGATGAACACGGAATTTATAAATTGAAAGAGACTCAAAAACACATCAATTTTTCTTTTATTTATTAAGACCTTAGATGATAGGACGCAAAGTAATTGTAAGGAAATGATTACTATAAAAGTCCGTGGCCACTTTGGGGGAGAGAAGGAAACTGTGATTGAGATGTGGCACACAAAGAGGCTTCTGAGGAGGCTGACAAAGGTCTATTTCTTGACCAGGGTGGTGGGTATGAGGGTCTTCACTTATTAATCTAGACATTTGTTTTGTGTGATTTTTCTGCACTAGTATTTTTTAGGTATTTCTCACAGTACAGAGAGAGCACAGGTAACACAGAATATAGAATTATTCTTGCATTTAAAGATCCAACATTCTATTCAGTCCTCTCTGTCTGAGGACAAGCACAAGCGAAGCCACTCATCAAATTAGAGAATTAGGAAATTACTTATCAAGACCTAGTGCATGCCAGGAACTATTCTAAGCTTCTCTCTATGTTGATATTAATATGGGCTGTCTTGGCATCACTAAATAATGAGTTCTTGCTTTATTAATTTAATAAATATTTATCGTGTATCTCCTAGGTGCCTAAAATTGTGCTGAGCATACAAGGAAGAACAAGACAGACATGTTCCCCAACTTCAAGAAATACCCACATCCCTGGCAGGTTTAGATGGAGTGTTGGCCTGTGGACTGAGGGGTCCCAGGTTCAATTCCAGGTCAGGGCACTTGCTCAGGTTGTGGGCTCAGTCCCCAGTGAGGGGCATGCAGGAGATGGCCAGTCAATGATTATCTCTCATCACTGATGTTTCTATCTCTCTCCCCCTCTCCCTTTCTCTCTGAAATCAATAAATATGTATTTTGAGAAAAAGAAAAGAAATACACACAATTCCCATTCATAAATTGCATGGTATACTGTAACCGGTTCTCACTATAAGATACCTGTTATAAGCCTCTCATTTCCATCTCCCATAGTCTCTGTCTTATAGTAAGGAACTAAAATTTAAGAAAAATTAAGTAACATGCCCACTAAGGAACATGTGGAGTTGGGATTCAAGCCAGGTCGGTCTAAATCCATAATCAAAAATTCTTAAGTGTTTGACAAAGCTTCTTAAAGTGAGATTCTAATTTTCACAGGAGTACCCAATGCTATGCAAAGGCTATTAAAAAAGAAACCATGGGGTCAACATGGAATGTTTTCCTGGAATGACAATTGTATTAAATTGGAAAAAAATTTTTCAACATATTTAATACTAACCTGGATATACCATAACATATTACACAAAATCCAAGTACATGTTTAAGATCAAATCATAAGACAACAATAATCATTTCACTCTAGAAGGTGAGGGATCAAGTCTTTCTTACTCAGGGCAGGTCTCCTATAATCTCCTGCCCACGTTCTTTCTTTACCTAGAAAACTCTACTCCTTCTCAGGACTTAATTCAAGCATCACCTTTTCTGGGATTCTTTCTTTCTCATCTGCCCCTCTAACCACAGCCTGGATTGTATGTCCCTCCTGCCCTTTCCCTTAGTGTGCTGGGTACAGCTAGTACTATCACTGCACTTCCTACATCTTCTTGAAATTGTCTACTGATAATCTACCTGCCCATTTAGCCTGTGAGTCACAAAAGGGCAAAGTCCTTGACTTACTCATTATTATATTCCCAGCACCCTAACAGTGCTGGTCATAGAGTAGATATTCAATAAGTGCATGTATATGTGCCTTACTTTACTCAGTTTAGCTATCTATACTAATAAAAGACAAATATGCTAATTGACCTACCTTTGCTACACCCCAAGCCACGTCCACCAGCCAATCAGAGTGACTATATGCAAATTAACCCAACCAAGATGGCGCCGAGCAGCCACAGAGTTGGAGCAAGCAGGAGGCTTGGTTGCTCCGGCAATGGAGGAAGCCAAGCTTCCCTCCTGCCCTGAGCCGGCTGTGGCCTCCACTCATAGCAACAAAGTTTCAATTATAAAAGACAAATAAACCCCAGATACCTGCTTCCAACCAGCCTCCACTGGGAGCTTGGGTGGCTGGGGGCCGTGGCCAGCCTGCAAACAGCCATCAGCCCCTCACTCAGACTGGCCAGGCACCCCAGTTTCCCCAACCCTGAAGGGGCTGTGGCCAGCCTGCAAACAGCCATCAGCCACTTACCCAGGCTGGCCACACCCTCATGAGGTGAGGGTCCCTGCTGAGGGGCTTGGCCAGCCTGCATACTGCCATCAGCCCTCACCCAGCCTGGCTAGGCACCCCAGCAGGACCCTCCACCCTGAAGGAGATGTGACCAGCCTGCAAATAGCCATCAGGCCCTCATCCAGGCTGGTCAGGCACTCCTATATAATAAAAGGGTAATATGCAAATTGACCCTAACAGCAGAACGACTGGGAATGACTGGTCACTATGATACAGGAGCTGCCCCCTGTATCAGTGTGGTCAGTGTGCTCCCACAGGGGGACCTCTGCTCAGCCACAAGCCAGGCTAATGGCTGCCAATACAGCAGTGGTGGTGGCAGCCTCTCCCACCTCCTCAGCAGCGCTAAGGATGTCTGACTGCAGCTTAGGCCTGGTCCCCGCTGGCAAGTGAACATCCCCCAAGGGTTCCCAGGCTGCCAGAGAGATGTCTGACTGCCAGTTTAGGCCCAACACCCATGGAGCGGGCCTAAGCCAGCAGATGGTCATCCCCTAAGGGGTCCCAGACTGCGAGAGGGCAGAGGCCAGGCTGAGGGACCCCCATGAGTGCACAAATTTTTGTGCACCAGGCCTCTAGTCTATATATATAAAAGGCTGTCTGTCCTTCCCTCCGACCAGTAGCTATGATGCACACTGACCACCAGGGGGCAGATGCTTAATGCAAAAGCTGCCATGATGTGCACTGGCCACTTAAAAATAAACAGCACTGTGGACCTGGCACCAACAAATGAACACTTGGATTCCCCCAAGTGGGACACAGGCCCCGCCACAACCCTGGAGCGACAGCCCACCAAATTGCAGCCAACACTGCCAAGACCCCATGGCACAAAATGAAGCCCAGCCCAGAAATGGTAGCTGTGGGCACTGGGTAATGATGCCACGTAGCAATGCTCAGCTTCTTCTCCCTAGCAACTAGCCTCCTTGCTGTTTCTTCAGCCCAGGGACACAACTTGCTTTATGGCCAGGTGCAAACATTTTACAGTTCAACCAAATGTTTGTGAAGAGTTTTCCTGTGCTTCATCTCATTTCATCCTCACAGAAGTCCTAGAGTAGGTAGAGAGAAGACTGGGTAGAATCCTATTTTATTTTCATTAGCAAGACAATGCAAATTTAGAAAGTTTAGAAACTTAACCAGACTGGAAAGAAGTAAGAAATGGTGGAACTTGAAAATGACTTCAGGTTTTCTCACTGCACAGAATATAGTCAAACACTGCTTTAGTTAAATATTTTACCCTTTTTTCTCCCTGCCTGATCTACAATTTACTGCTGTGTTGCTGACAATTACCTGAAAGAAACGTTGGGGCGTTTCACTGTGCTGGAAAAAGTTTAGCTAAATTCAAAAGCATGTCTAATTAAGCAAGTTTATCTATATACTAGAGGCCCGGTGCATGAAATTCGTGCACTGCGGGGGGGTGGGAGAGGATGGTCCCCTCAGCCCAGCCTGTGCCCTCTCTCAGTCTGGGAGCCCTCAGGGGAGGGCTGACTGAGCCCACTGACCCCCAAGGGGCAGC
>NW_006299220.1:1291348-1297784 GCF_000327345.1 Myotis davidii | reverse complement strand
TTTGGCTCAGTGGATAGAGCATCGGCCTGCGGACTGAAGGGGCCCAGGGTCGATTCTGGTCAAGGGCATGTACCTCGGTTGCGGGCACATCCCCAGCTCATTGATGTTTCTAACTCTCTATCCCTCATATGTAATATCTTAATCAATAAAAGATATATTAAAAAAAATAAAAAGGACAAAACAAAAAAATAATAATAATAACTAATCATTGCTAATTATTTATCCTAATAAGCTCATTTGTGACTCAATTCTCCAGAATTATTTTAAACAGAACTTTGAACATCAATTTTTATCATATCATGAAGGGTTATAAGAAAATGAATAAGACATCTAAACTAGCAAGTATTAAGTATTAATCAAATACTTAAATAAATATGATGTAAAAAGAATGTGTTCAAAGCAAAAAAGACCTTTGAATGGATTCTAGTGGTTTGAAAGTGCTGGAGCTACATTGGCCAGAATAATTATGAGATCATTGATAGTGAGTTGAGATTTCATTCTGTACTCTTCAGGACCAAGTTGTGAGCACCTGGATAAATCCAATATACATGTGGCCCAAAGGTTTTCATAAGTGGTAATGTAAAATAAAAGCTTGAGCAATACAAAAATAGTGTAAGTAGCAAACCCTTTTTATAAGAAAGTAGCTAGGCAGCGGTTCTCAATCTGTGGGTCACAACCCCTTTGGTGGTCAAATGACCCTTTCACAAGGGTCGCCTAAAACCATCCTGCATATCAGATATTTACATTACGATTCATAACAGTAGCAACATTACAGTTATGAAGTAGCAACAAAAATAATGTTATGGTTGGGTCACAACATGAGGAACCTTATTTAAAGGGCCAGAAGGTTGAGAACCACTGAGGTAGAGGCATTTACCTGATCCTGGTTACAGACTCCCCCAAGGAGCACAGCTACATTGTCTCAGGTTTGTGCCAAAGACCAGTGATGAGTGAGTGGAATAGGGGAATAAGTCACCACTACAGAACAGCCATTCCAAGAAAAGTCTGTGCCAGGAGTGAGCCAATCATTGATTGGGAAGTGATGCAGAAGGTTCAAGAGCCAAAGGAGTTTAACTGAGCTAGGACTCAAATTGGAACAGGCAAGCCGACAGAAAGCCAGAGAAACGGAGTGTAGGTCAAAACTGAGCAATCATAGTTGAGATCAAGATACAAAAAAGTTAAGGGCAGTTTAGAAATTGAACTTAACACAACCCAGCAGAACCATGCCAAACAACAGGCAAGGACACCTCGTACATTTAAAATCTAAAAAGTATTGTTACATAAAGCAGCTTTTGTTTGTACTAAAAGTAGTCCTAAGTATTTAACAAGCACAGATCATTGAAAAGAATTCCTCTTTGTGGGCAGGCAAAAGAAGAAGGAGGAGGCAGGAAAGGAGGCGAAGGAGAAGGAGAAGGAGAAGGAGAAGGAGAAGGAGAAGGAGAAGGAGAAGGAGAAGGAGAAGAGGAAGAGGAGGAGGAGGAGGAGGAGGAGGAGGGGGAAGAGAAGAAAGAAGAAAGAAGAAAGAAGAAAAAAGAAGAAGAAGAAGAAGAAGAAGAAGAAGAAGAAGAAGAAGAAGAAGAAGCAGCCAAAATTAATGTAGTAGTTGTTGATGAAAACAGAACCTTGAAGATCAATTTTTATCATATCATGAAGAATTACCATCTGTCCCACATTGGTCCATAAATTAAGGGGGAAATGCACTGTGTAATATTAAATTGGTAACTCAAAAGGCAATCAAATTCAGGTCACTTCACTTTGAGAAAGTAAGGTTATTTTGGTTGCTTTCAATCCCCTGTGTTAGCACTGTGCGTCACACATAGTGGACCCTGAATACATATTTGACAAATAAATGAAGGATGATTTTGTGTGTCTGGCCAATAAAGCATTCCTTTGTCTTGATTCCTTTGTGAAAATTATAATCTCTTTCTAATCTGAAATTCCTTCAAGACGGTACTATAAATAAAATTTTCATTTGAAATCTTCATATAAAAACAAGTAGGGCAGAAAAATTGAACTCCATGAAATCTGTTTCTAAAATGGTTCGGTATAAAAGAAATGTTCCATAGGGATATTCTTAGGCTTCAATCTTTGGAAATGTTTCGTTCCAGATTTAGGATATACATCCACAGTGTTCGCACCTTAGGCAGGGATTGCTGTCTCAGAACCTCTCACTCCATTGCTCCTTATTCTAGAATCAACAGAGGTGGAATCACTTGTACAATTAACAGTTACAATGGAATTATAGTCATTAGAAAGCTGCTGGTTTGTAATTTACAGTTCAGTTTGTTCTTAGTCAGTGAACACATAAAATGAATACTTTCACATGTGACTGGTTAGGTTGTTTGTTTACCTATATAATAAAGAGGTAATAAGCAAATTAACAGTCATGCCCTCACAAGATGGCTGCCTACAACCAGGCCAGCAGGGGTGGGTAGTGAGGGACGACCAAACAACTGAACAGCAGGCTGCATGGGGTGACCAGGCCAGTATGGGGGCCTTGAGGGGTGACCAGGACAGCAGGAGGGACAGTTAGGGGTGAACATGCCAGCAGGGGTCAGTAAGAGGAAACCAGGTCAGGGAGGGGGGCAATTAGGGGCAACCAGGCCAGTGAGGAGATGCAATTGGGGGCAACCAGGATGGCAGGGAGGGCAGTGAGGGGCGACCAGGACAGTGGTGGGGCCAGTTGGTGGTGACCAGGCCGGCAGGGGGGAGCAGTTAGGGGCCACCAGGCCATCAGAGGGGGACAGTTGGGAGCGACCAGGCCAGCGGGGGGGGGAAGTAAGGGGTGACAAGGCTGGCAAGGGGGTACAGTTAGGAGTGACCAGGCCGGTGGGGGAGGAGGGAATTAGGGGCGATCAGGCAGGCAGGCAGGTTAGCGATTAGGAACCAGCAGTCCAAGATTGTGATAGGGATCCCGGATTGGAGAGGGTTCAGGCTGGGATGAGGGGAAACCCCCTCCCCTGCACAAATTTCATGTACCGGGCCTCTCGTAGATTATAATAACACAGGAAAGCAAATCTGGATAAACTAAGAGGTATATGAGGGGTCTGCATTTGTTCAATATATTTTTTAAGCAATGTAGATCTTTCAAGAAAACTAGTCTATGGTAAAAAGTAATTATCAGTTGAAGATATTTCTTTCAAGAAGCCAGGGACTATAAGAACTGAATTCTTACTCTTTCAATCTGCTTTTCTGCAGATCTTCCTGAAAACTCATTCTTTATAAAAAATAATAAAAAAAAATCACTCAACTTAATGAGAAGAAAAATGTTCCACTGTGGGAGGTTAAACCTGGGAAGAAGTAGAAAACAAGTAATTTTCATGACAGGTCTTTGTTTATATGTTTAAGAAACAATAAATTCTAAGAATATTTGTGGAGAAACACATTACTCTTAGCCATCAATCAAAAATCAACATGTCAGAAATTTTCCCTTCCAGCCAGGATGGAATAACAAGGACCGGTTTACTCTTCCACCTTAAACAACTGGAAAACCAAACAAATTATAAGGGAAAAAAATGGTTTTCAGGCATTGGACAGCAAGCCATGTGAAACTTGATCCCTGGGAAAATAGAAACAGATGAGTCCTATTTACTGCCTAGATTAGAAGAATTTCCAGGCTGTAGCAAAGAGCATGGGTGACCTAAACAGAGATCAGTGGTATCCCTGGTTTGAGGAGACAGACTTCAGAGTACAGGGAGGCCAAGGAAGCTAGAATCTGTGGGAAAGAATACCAAAGAGGGAGTTGCAGAGAGAGAATGCAGAGGGTCCCCTCCAATCTTGACGGTTACAATGTGACTAGCTTAGCATGCATGAGAGGAAACTGCCCCGGGCCAGGCAAAGAACCAATAGACCAAATAATTCCCTGAACTCACACAGTGCTGGGAACATTTTGTGTTCCCACCAGCCAGAGTGGGAAAATGTCCTAACGCCCAAAGCATCTTCAGCAGGGTATCGTCTTAGGACTGAGGCTAAATTAGCCCGAGACTAAAGACTGCTCTCAATGTGCCCTAATAAACTTAAAAGCGAGCCTCAATAGGATCGAGCTGATTTTAAGTAACTTAATTGCATACTAGAACAAAGTCTGGCACCACTGAAAGAAATATGACCAAGTCACTCTGGCCTGTGCTGTTCAGTGGTTAGAGCATCTGCCCACGCACCAAATTGTCTTGGGTTGATTCTCAGTCAAGGGCATACACCTGGGTTGCAGGTTTGATCCCTAGCCCAGTCGTGGCACCTCGGGAGGCAACCAAGGTCTCTCACATCTCTCTCTCTCTCTCTCTCTCTCATCCCTCTCTCCCTCTCTCTCTCTCTCTCTTTCTCTCTTCCCCCCTCCCTCCCTTTCTCCCATCCTCTCTTCTCCTTTCCTCCCTTCCACTCTCTCTAAAAATTAATGGGAAAAGTATCCTCAGGTGAGGACTAACAAACAAACAAAAAAGAAAGAAAGAAAGAAATATGACTAAGTCTAGCACCCAATGACATAAAATTCACAAAGTCTGGCACCCAACCAGAAACTACCAGTAATAGATGACCCACAATCAGAAGAAAAATCAAACAATAGGAACAGATTCAAAAATCATAGAGATGATGGAATTATCAGAAAAGGAATTAAAATAATTAGTATAACTATGATTTTTAAGTTCGAGAGGGAGAGGAAAACATGAACATGAGGCAGAGAGAAAAAATGAGAAATTGCTTTAAAGACCCAAATGACACTTCTAGAGATGATAAATACCCTTGAGAAAGAAAGTAAAAAAATCAACATGCTCAAGGAAACTTGTTTAAGGGGCAAAATCCACAAAAATGCTGGCCGCACACACGCACCAGCGGGGCTGTTGTGTAGATTGTTGCTATCAGGGCTCTCTAATCAACAACACAGCCTTCTTCTTTATAACAGAATCGTTTCCCAAACTCTCTTAGAACACATTCTCAGAATTCATGAAGCTTCTCTCATCTTAAAGAACCTAATCATGTTTGCCAGCTAATCGCATCCGCTCCCGATTCCTGGAGTTTTAGGAGCCATTCTAGAAGAGTGAAAGAGGACAAACAAATAAAATATCTGCCATGGACAGTGAGGTCAGCAATGGCCTTGTGTCTACCAGAAT
Organism: Myotis davidii; assembly: GCF_000327345.1. Lineage (NCBI taxonomy): Eukaryota > Metazoa > Chordata > Mammalia > Chiroptera > Vespertilionidae > Myotis > Myotis davidii. The sequence continues at coordinate 1,292,682 of NW_006299220.1, read as the reverse complement.
TCTACCCAAGTTCTTATCTCGCTTCGGTTCTCTGTGGAAGGTGCTCCCGGTGATATTTCTTCCTTGAAATTTGCCCCATCCTTGGTTTTTCACCATTTCTCCCTTCCTCTCCTAACCACTCCCTCTCTGCCCCCTTTGCTGATACCCAGGGAAGTGATTTAAGCTAAGAAAGTTTTAGCTTCAAGGCCCCCTAGCAATGTTTCTAGACTCAGACATTTTTATAAAATGTATTAAAATTTATAGAAGTTATATTCACTGCATTTTGAAATCCAAGGAACATTGAGTTGGCGATGTATGTAATTAAGGTTTAAAGGGACATATTTATGTGGTTCACAATCACACGTGTCATGAGTTATTGCTCATCATCAGAGCAGGAACACTCACTGTGCCAGTATCATGACACTCAAGTGCAAGTATCGTGACACTCAAGTGCAAGGCCAGACATCACATTGGGATGTGAACACCTCCCAACCCCAGAAGTATGTGGAGATGAAGGGAAAATAAGGTTTAAAATATACAGAAGGAATTCCCTACCATTGCAACAGCTTGGATGGACCTGGGGAGCATTATGCTAAGTGAAATAAGTCAGTCAGAGAAAGACAAATATCACATGATCTCATTCATTTGTGGAATATAATGAACAACATAAACTGATAAACAAAAACAGATCCAGAGACAGAGAAGCATCGATCAGACCGTCAAACCTCAGAGGGAAGGCAGGCGAGGGTAGGGGTAAGGGGGAGAGATCAACCAAAGGACTTGTATGCATGCATATAAGCCTAACCAATGGACACAGACACCAGGGGGCGTGAGGGCATGAGCGAGCGGGGGGGTCGTGGGGGGATAAGGACACATATGTAATACCTTAATCAATAAAGAACAAAATGTATGGAGCCAGAAGCCATTTGGTGGTAAATGTTTCTAATTATCGGTTAAGTTAAATTATAAATGGAGGATTTAGTTCTCAGCAACGACTCATCTAGAAAGAAATTCTCTTCCATTAAAAATCTATTCTATAAGGCACCATGCATAATTCTAGCTCTATACCCAAAAGAAAATGTATGAGAATTCCTGTCTTTGTAGGGCACAAATCCATTGGTTGCAAATAGAACTACTGTCTGTAGCAGCAGGTCAAGCATTGCAATAGAGGTTGCAGCACGGTTTGTAGCACAAGTGATGTGGTCAGAGGGGCTGTGCTTAGGGACCTGGCAGGTTAAAGCCAGCTTGCTGGAGGCAAGTCTAGTGCCAGGGATCCAGCCAGTATGACCATTAAGGTCAGAACAGTCTGTGTGATTGATGAGGCCCAGGCAGCCAGAGTGGAGCATGGGGTCGGG
>NW_006299220.1:1287248-1291011 GCF_000327345.1 Myotis davidii | reverse complement strand
CCTCTCTCTCTCTCTCTCTCTCTCTCTCTCTCTCTCACACACACACACACACACACACACACACACACACACACTTGTGTTATCTTCAGAGGAAGATACTCAGCCTGAGATGAGAGGCCCTGAAAGAGAGGCAATGTTCCTATCAGAAAGGCTGTTGTCTGTGAAAATGTGAACTAGAGAGAGGATTCTGTGGAGATGTTTGAGACAGAGCAGAGATTTGGTAGAAGAAAGCTATTTCTAAAAGGCACAACGGCACTTGCCCTCAATGCCGGTGGGGGCGGGAAGGGGGGGGAGTAGGGGAGAGTGGGGGGGGCGATGGGGGGAAGGGGGGGGAGTAGGGGAGAGTGGGGGGAGGTCAATGGGGGGGAAAAGGAGACATATGTACTACTATTTGTAATACCTTAAACAATAAAATAAAATAAAAATTAAAGGCACACTGGAAAAGGTTGCCAGAGAAGGAAGCTGGGTAGGTATGAACTAGGTACAGGAAGCACCCAACAGTGTTAGGATGGATGTTGAAGCTTCAGACATCTGGATGGACTTAGATTTGGGGTGTTGGTGATAACTCTGACACATGACATCCATCTGTGACCCTATGGAACCAATAACCTACATGGATCAGCCTCCAAGTCAAGTTGCATTCAAAAAAAACCAGTCTCACAGCTAAAAAATTTGCTTTTAAAAAAAATCCCATTCTTTACTTACATCTCTTGAAAGATATTAAAGGAATCTGATTCCTGATAAACAGCAACATCTCTCATATATATCCCTTTCTTCTTGGTCCTCTATTTCACACCAGTTCCCTCAAAACCCTCTTCATCAACCCCTAGCCCGTATGCTCTATGTCTCTGCTTTCCTCCCCAATTTGCCCTCTCTGCCAACTCTTTGGTTCTAAATCACAAAAATCTAGGAACAAGTCTAGACTAGACCAGGGAGCACGGAGGGACAAGGGCAGGGAGGGAGCTGGAAACATTCTCACACTCACAGTTTCAGCACCTCTGACCACACAGGTCTAAGTGGAGACAGAGAGTGTTTTCTGAGGTCAAGTGAGGTTTATTGTTTGCTTTTGCCATCCAGTCAGCACTCTGGGGCCTTAGCTTTGCCCAACAGTCCAGGCAAAACATTGGTAAAAAAAAAAAAATGTTTTGGATTTTAACAAAACTTAACCCCCAGTGGAAAAGCAGATGTGGTGAGGTGGCAGAAACGCCCGCTCAGTGGGAAAGGAGGCACTGACAAGCCTGCGTGTGAGGGAGAAATCAGCTCTGCCGGCCACCCCTGCTGTTAGCCCCGCAGTAGGAGGACATGTTTTCCAACCCAAGTCAGGCACTCTCGTGGCCTTCCTGCCTCATGTGGCTGAGGCCCAGACACATGGGCGGGAAGAGTTAACCTTGAGTCCAAGGTGGCAATTGAACTGATTCTTCTCGTTTCCCATCAGTGCTAAGTCTGGGGACGATTGCTATTTAGGTAAAGTCTGAACACCTCTCCCTCCCTCCCCCCACAGCATCCTTTTTCCTTCTTTCTAGTATCTGCGTCTTTGTCTCAAGTGCTCAGATTCCTCCAGGTTCCCACTTTTGTTCCTAGATGGTTGTTGGAATAAATTTCACAGTGGCGTGCACAGGTACCAGGTTAACTCTTATGTGGATATGAGACTTCCCCTTCACAAAGCCCTTTTATACAACTAACAGCTGATCCCCACAACAACGTGTGACATGGACATTATTGTTCCTGTTTTACAATTTTACAGATAAAGGACAAGGTTCAAAACTATTGAATGAGGAAGGAACCGGGCTTCAGGGCAGAGGATCGCAGATTTGAGTAGGATAGCCAGCTTTTGGTTCCCGGCCCTGCCGTTACAACCTGTAGCCGCTCAGTTAAGCTGAGCCCCCTTTCCTGGAGAAAGAAGAAGTTTGTCTACCTCACAGTTTTGTGGCTAGGATTACATTTTTAACGGAGACAGATGTCAGGCAATAGGCTCGGGCAAATATCAACAATTGTCACTCGTAGGTCCGGGGCCAGTGGAGTCCTCAGGGTCCCCTTTCTTGCAGTCTCCTGTGACACTCACGGCTGGAGCAGGACTGGGTGTGCCCTGGAGCCATGCTCCTGGTGTGGAACTCCAAACAACTCTCTCTCTTTATGGGAGAAGCATGAGCACATCTTTACAGGGGACAGGAACGCCTGGCTCAGGTGCCAGACAGCATGGATGCCAGCTGGTGAGGAGTGTGGGGAAGCACGAGCTGCCCAAACCTGGAAACCTTGCAGGACCTGGTGCTGAGGGACCCTGAAGCCAGAAACAGCCACTGCCTGAGAGAGGAGGGAACTCCTGGCCCAGCGGGTTCAGGTCACACAGCTCTGAATGATTCTCTAAAGCCCCTCAAGGGACTGATCACACTGCTGGTCTTCACAATGAGCCGTGGGGTAAAGACTTTGACCTCGTGTACCGATGGTTTATACTGGCTTTCCTGTTCCACATTTAAAGTTGGTCCTTGGGCCTAACTTAGCCACTAAGCACACAGTGTCAGGTAAACAGATGTTTGGAGATAAAAGTACCTCCTCACTCCCAACCTCTGCTCTCTCTTCTCTGGCATTTGGAAGCTTGATGATGTCAGGCTTGTGCCACTTATTGTTAACCATTTGGACTCTTAGCCCCTTTGAGAATGAGGCAAGCTATTGACTCTTAACTCTGGGAAAGAACCTACATACATATCACACCCCAAACCTGCATATAATTCTAAGGGATTCCAGGTAGACCCCAAGTTCAGGATCCTGTGAGATAGTGTACTAGATCCCTTCTCATATGAGAAAACTAAGTCTCAAAGGAGTCAACTGATTTTCTCAAGGAGTGAATTAATTAGAAGTGTAAACCCAGATCCTCGGTCTCCAAATGCAATGCTTTTTCTACCACCCACAGGGAGTTATCTTAGTTCTCCACAAACACATCCATAGATTGGCTCATCTGCCACCTCTCTTTTCAGGGTGCTTTAGAAAGGCGGGGCCCCCTATAGGCATCCACTGCACCTTCTACTTTCTGGGGGCACAACTACATGAATTCTTGCCACTGGCTTATTTATTCTACATTTAAGTCCCCCTCTATGTGTCTGGCTTGGAGCATGGAGCTTATGCCCCAGTGATTACCTCTCCTCTGAAAGGCAGCAAATCCCTAGAGTGGTCACTTGTTTTATGGCACTCTGCATATTGTAAGAAAAGTTAAAATATTTACGATAACTTTTACTATTTAAATGTATGTGTCTGCATACATATACATACATGTATTATATATAGTTAATAAGCTTTGAGTTGATTCATTGCCATATAGACTTTACCTTCAAAGAGATGCTATTGGTAATTAATGATAAATTATGATTGATTGTTTAGTTAGATAGGTTTTAAATTCTCAAAATATAAACTAATTGGCTTGCTCTCATTAGAAAAATAATTTTTTAAAGTTTTGAACAATTTGCCCTTCATGATTCTAGACTCTACCAACTTATTATTCAATAACTCTATGATATTGTGGCCACACAGTGCTCAAAAATATTGTTGCTTGGGGGTCTGCAGGGGAAAGAGCACATTTAAAAGAGGTAATAGTGCTCCATGGACCAGAGGGATCCTTTTGGAAATTAAAAGGCTGTGTGAGCTCAGTACATCAGTTTCATTTTTAATTGATCAGGAGAGACTAGGTTGCTATGGTAACCAACAACCTCAGCGACTTAAAACACAAAAGTTCACTTCTTGTTCAGAGTCCATTGCTGGGTTGCTGGTCCCA
>NW_006299220.1:1279285-1287230 GCF_000327345.1 Myotis davidii | reverse complement strand
TCCTGGCTGCTTCAGTGTAATAGCATCTCCATCTCAACATGTGCCTCCATGACTGCCAAAGGGAAAGGCAGAGCACAGGGAACACCCGGTTCTTAAAGTTTCCATCCAGATGTGCCTCTCCTCATGTTTCATTGGCAACCGCAGGTCACATGGCCACACCTAGAGACAGAGAACTCTCCCTCCCACATGGCCGGAGGGAAAAGGTAAGAATTGGCTGCCAGTGCGAAGAAGCGGTGCTCAAACTTATGAACAACATGATCCCACAAGTAGTTGCCAATGTGGAAAGTTTAACTGAAACAAATTTTCGTTGTTTTGCTAAAGTAGGGAAGATGACATATCCTTTTTTCTAATTGTAGCTTTTAATAGTGTAATGTTAGGTAACTGGCCATTAGGAATGCAGTATTTTAGCTATTTTTAATGTTTTCATTAAATTAAATCTAGATTAGAGAAGCTACCACCTTGGATTCATTCTGAAATAAAACACAAAAATTCACACAGCATATACCCAATGTCACAATGTTGTAGTCACATTTGACTGTCAATTCCTGTCTGATTTCTCAAGTCTAATTCTACTCCCACTAGCCAGTGATTGGGTTAACCTTTGGGGGCTGTTATTCTAGCAAATCAGAGACAATATGCCCACCTCATAAGGTTGGCACGATTAAGTCAATTAAATAATAAAGATGGAAATGTCATTAAATCTTTAAATCAAAATGAAAAGTAGTATATTATTTAAAATATGCATAATTTTAAATGTTTGACTTCAATTGAAAAAATATATACTCTAAATTTAAATTCCTGTTAACATATTAGTCAAAATATCTGATGTAGCTCTTATAATATCCGGAGATGGGAAAGAGCTTTGGTGGGGTTTGTGATAATGTTCCATTATTGCTTTTTTTTTTTTATTATCAACCAGAGAGAGTACAACCACTCAAGTTCTGAAACAATCCCGACGAGTATCATTTATGCAATTCCTTCTATGAGCTCACTCTCATTTTTGGCTCTCAGGAAAAGGCATGAGGTGGTCCAAAGTGAAAAATTACTCAAATTAAACCCATCTGCTGATACTAACATAATAGAGCTAACTTGGATGCAAAAGGGGAAAACAATCAGGGTTTTACATAATACATCTTGTTTTAGAAATAGGAAGGGCTTATGTTCATGTTAACAAAACTACTTGGCTTTGCATTTAATGTCCACGTTATGTGAAGGGTCTGGTTACATAAAATATCACTTTAAAACTAATTATTTGCCTAATGTCACTATTTTTTATAACAGATTCAAGCAAAAAGAAGGTGAAGAAAGACAGGAGAAGGGAAAGGTGCCGAAGGAAAAAGAACAAACACAAAAGCAATTAGATGTGTGAGTGATCAGTCTGATCTGATTTGAGGTTTTGTAATATTTTCATCAGAAATACATAGAAATTTCTTTCCTGGGCAATAAAATTGAAAATATTTTTCCTCTTGGTAAAGAATTACATGCAACAAGGCAAATAAAAAAGCCCAGATCAACAGATAACCTTATAATTCTTTGGATAACTTATTATTAATATTATTTAAGCTAAGAAAGTCATTTTTTCCATAAAATACCCTCTCCACCTTTCCCCATTTCCCCTCTCACTGAATGGGACAATGTTCCAAAATAAATTTTCCTTTCTGGCACAGCCTTGCTGGTCTCCCTGCTTCTTACCAAGTGTGTGCTTCATTCAGTCTTGCGATTAAAAAAACCCATTCTGTATCAAACCCAAGAAACCAAATCTCTACAGCAGCATTACATTACTGTTTAAGTTTCATCAGGAAACACCATCTTAAAAGCTTATTATCACTCAAGAAGAATAAACACTAAAATTTAAATACCAAGCCATAGTCCAGACTGAACTTCAAATCCTGAAAAAGCAATGGAACATTTTCTACATATGTTTTTAATTTTGGTTACCAGAATACAATAACATCTTACTAATGAGGCACATTTTCTCTGAAATCTATATGTGGAAACTCCGCTTTGTGAAATACATTGACTCATCAGCTCTTTTTCCCTTTCGTATTTTTTTTAAAAGCAACACTACACATATGCACATACACATTGAGTAGCCAAAAATGTGTTCTGGCCCTGCCAGATATCAGTATGCTTCAAATTAACAGAATTGACGTAAGACAGTGAACATATGCAACACACCATCTTACTTATGATCTAACAATTGCATTAGTACAATTTCTCCTGTGGCCACACAGTTTGAAGCCAGTCTGTAGCTCCAGAAATTCAGCAGTTATCAAGCATGCTCACCACAGACCGCTTTTTCTGGCAAATAAAGCCATGAAAAATAAACCATAAAACAATAATTTGGAATTTGAACCTGAGATAAAACTGCCCAGACCAGTGTGGTAATCCAGCCTGATATTTGGAGATACAATCCCTAGGAGATGCATAACAATCCTGGCAAATGCAGCCCTCTAACTGTCAGATGCCACAGATCGTCGGTGGTAAATGTATTAAAACCGGATCATGAGACAACACTTCCTTGTCACACCACTTTGAAGTTAATGGAAGTGGGAGTGATTTGGTTACTGTCCCATTTGTTTTCTGTTTTAAATCTCTTTAGACTGACTCTTCTTTTGTGAGGAATGGGGTGAGCCTTACTTGAGCATAATAAATATAGTTTGAGGTTGACTGGGAAAGTTCCCTTCCCCCCAAACAAAACTTCCCTCTGATATTCTGCTGATTCATCAAATCCCACTCTGCTAGTATCCCCTTATCTTTAAGGGCTACGTTCCATGACCCCCAGGGATGCCCGAAACCACAGATAGCACCAACCCGTACACAGAATGTACTTTTTTCTCCCATGCATTCATATATTTTACAGCTTCTCTTTGGTACATCTGAATCACCAGCATCACTACTCCTGTGCTTGGGAGTCATTATTAAGTAAACAAGAGTTACATGCATACAAACACTATGATACCTCATCCATCTGATAACTGAGATGGTTACTCAGTGACTAGGGAGGATGTACAGTGTGAACACATCAGTGACCAGGGAGGATGTGCAGTGTGGACACATCAGTGACCAGGGAGGATGTGCAGTGTGGACACATCAGTGACCAGGGAGGATGTGCAGTGTGGATACGCCAGTGACTAGGGAGGATGTGCAGTGTGGATACACCAGTGACTAGGGAGGATGTGCAGTGTGGACACGTCAGTGACTAGGGGGATGTGCAGTGTGGACACATCAGTGACCAGGGAGGATGTGCACTCTCAGGCCCCCTGCAGCTTCTCCCAGCCCATGCTCAGCTGCTTCCTCTCCCCCAAGATCTCACGATAGCAATCCCCACATCCTCCCAGAGCAATTATATCCCACACGTCCCTGGACCGTTCTGTGCTTTCACTCATTGAAGAAAACGTGAGCTGTACATGGTTACTCAGTGACTAGGGAGGATGTACAGTGTGAACACATCAGTGACTAGGGGGATGTGCAGTGTGGACACATCAGTGACTGGGGGGATGTGCAGTGTGGACACATCGGTGACTAGGGAGGGTGTACAGTGTGGATACGTCAGACAAAGGGATGATTCACATTCTGGGTGGGTCAGAGCTGGACAGAATTGGATTTAATCACGTGACTCAGGACAGCGTGCAATTTAAAACATAACTTCTTTATTTCTGGAGTTTTCCATTTAATATTTTTGGACCACGGTTTTTTGTGGGTAATGAGACTGCAGATAAAGAAAGACTACTATACTAGTCGCTGGTCCATGTTAAATGAAGCTTTCTCTCTCAGGATCCGCTAAAATGTCCATTACTAAAAGAAAGGTATCGCACTGTGCTCTGACAAATTTTGCATTGATTTGTGAGAAAGCTTTTTTCTCTCCAGCAGGGGTTAGCAAACTATGGGCCAGTATTATTGGAACATAGTAGCGTTCATTCCTTACCTACTGCTTATGGCTGCTTTTGTGGGGCAATGGCCAAGTTGAGTAGTTGAAACAGAGACAGTATGGCCGATAAAACCTAAAATCATTACCATCTGGCTCTTTACAGAAAAAGCTGACCAACTCCTGATATAGAGCAATGGGCCTCTTGGTTCTTAGAAGTGAGAAGAAGAAAAAAAAGAAAGAAAAAGGAAATGAGGAACATAAAGGAACCATGCTTTACATTTGGGAAGCATTGCATTTAAGGAAGGATCTTTGCATAACTTATTCTCACAATAAAATCTGCAGGGAAAGTGCTTTGGCACACAAAAGTGCTCAAGAAGAATCTATTGGGCCCTGGCCAGGTGGCTCAGTGTCGGCATGTGCGCCAAAGGGTCGGAGGTTCTATTCCCTGTCAGGGCCTGTACCTGGGTTGCAGGTTTGTTCCCGGTCCCAGTGGAGATGCATTCAGAACACAACCAATCGCTGTGTCTCTCACACCTCTCTCTCTCTTTCTCTCTCTTTCTTTTTTCTCTCTCTCTCTTCCTCCACCCCTCCCTTCCACTCTCTTTAAAAGAAAATAAGTGGAAAAAATATCAGGTGAGGATTAACAACAACAAAAAAAGAACAAAAAATCTGTTGGCTAAGTACACTCATTCATTCATTCAAAGGGATTAATTTATACAAGACAATGGCATAGGAGATTTGGAAAGAGCCCTGAGCCAGAAAACGTAACAACACTCTACTCTTAGAACATTTATTCTAGTGTGGGAAACAAAAAACAAATATACAATTATACAAATGATTAAAAAATAACAAGTAAAGACACAGTGGAGGTGCAATTCTACCAAGCAGTCACAGAAGGCTTCCCCGATTCTGAGACATTTAACCAGAGACCTGGAAAAAGTGAGGGGAAGCCGTGGGCTGGCTATTTGAGGGAACCACAAAGGCTCTGACTGCTAAGGAGCGTGGCTGGTCCCAAGAAGCCCCTGTGACTGGAGCTCAATGAAGGGAAGGGTCATGGCAGGTCAGAGGTCGGAGGTCAAAGACAGAAGCACTTTGGGCCCTGAAGGCCACATCAGGAACTTTGAATTTTACTCTGACCTGTGTGAAGTTTTAAGGAAAGGAGACACAATCTACTTGTGTTTATAATGGTGCATGGACTGTAGGGAGAACAAGGTAAATATGTTCACAGAGTAAACCAAGTGCTATGAAAACAAACCGACCACACACACATGAAAACCTTCTTCCACACACGAAATCCTTTTGCATTTGTGAAAACACCTTAATAAACTTTTTTGATTATTAAAGGTAAGTCCCACCACTCTCACCTTGGGCAGAAACTAGAAGGGAGATATTTAAACAGAGAAGCGTTAATTAAATTAGCCTTTATAATAAATTGACAGAAGTGTTTAATATTCCTGTGCAAGACGAGTCAGTCACAGATTTGGCCTATGCTGCTATGGGATAGAGGAGGACATTCTGGGGGAGCCCAAGGCCTGAGGCACTGGCGGGGCCATGGGAAGACACCGGAGGTTGGAGGTGGCCAGAGAATTTGAACATAATGATGTCTAATACTCCACTTCAAGTAGTTTGCACCTCTGTGTTTAAATGTAACTATACCACACGCTTTCTCCTCTCTCCATTACCTCCAAGTATTCATGAAATATATCTGCTCCACAGGACTGTTGGTTGTCCATGTAGTTTTTGGAAATTTTTTAAAGAGGGGCAAGAGGGGAGCAGTCCTCACTGTAACCTGCATGAGAAGAAACCTAAGCTCTCCCATTGTCTTCAACAAAAACAACAAAATGAAACAAAAAAGAAAGTTAATCAACTGAAAATACTGGTTACAACATGCTCACAGTGTATGGATTAGGAAAGGAAGATATTTCATGTAAACTTTTTTAAGGATCATTCCTCGGCACTAGAGGATTTGTGGTCCATTATCTAAGCAGCTAAATCTTTGATTATAAATGTAAATTCAAATTAAGGAAATTGAGGTACTAATAAGATAGGAGAACTTGCGAAAGGCATACAGCTGATTGCCTGGTAAAGCTGAGGCCCCAGTCACGTCTTCTAACTCGAGGTCAGGTCCACTCCACCACAGCAGCCTCACCAATACAACCTTTCCTCAGCCCAGCTGTGCTGATGGTGTATTGAGCCAGATGTCCCCAAAGACTCAAGTCACTTCCTGAGAGAAATTACTCACATTAGACAGCAGGCTAGTAGTCATTGCTAAGAACTCTAAGATACTAATTTAAAGAGCCAGTGTGCTTCCCTGAAGGGCATTCTCTAAGTTAAATAAATCCTTTCAATCTAAGTGTACCTTTTAGCAGAAGCTTGAAGCCTTCTGATTCACTGATCTAGAAGTGATGTAGGAAATGAAAACTTCAACCAATCAAAGTGGGATGCTCAAAGAGGCCCGTGTAATATCGGAGTTGGACAGGACTGTCCTGCTTGCCCCCAACACAGCAGCGCACCACCCCGCCCCCAAGAAAAGTGTCCAAGTATACCTACCACCTGGAGCAGAGGCCTGAGGAATAAGAACATGCTCAGAGTGGCCGTGTAAGTAGGCGCATTCACTAAGACAGGACTTAACCAACTGTGGTGTACAAGAAGAATTAATACAATTCTGTACATTTTTAACTTCTTATGGAAAATCATCCATTACTAACATTTTGGATACAAGTGTGAAACTGAGCACATTTAAACTGACTTAATTTTAGGATGTGTATAAATTACCCTCACTAACCCCATTACCAGTCAAATGAAGATCATGATGCCTACTTTATATGATGGGCAACTGGAGAGCAGTTCAGGTTTAACCATCCAGAGCCTCCGCTTCCTCGGCCCTCCTAATCTAAACTTTTCCAAAAGTACTTCTTGCACCCAGTTTCGACTTTGGTAAAGTTGGTTGTTTAAATAAAGATTGTGAGGGTTTGAGCTGATACGGAGTAAGTAAATTATGGCTTTTATTTCTCAGCTCGGATGTTTATTAAGGTCTTCCTTTACAGTGTGTTCATGTGGGGGCAGAAGCAATGATAGTGCTGAAAAGTATTTATGCAGCTCACAAAAATGTGGAGCCATGTTGCGCTCCTTGGGTCCCTGTGTTCTTAGAAAGGGAAGTTACTCATGAAAGTACATAGCACCCGTAGACTGCTAATTGGCTCTTTCCAGCAGGCCCTCTAGGGCACTCCACAATATATGCAGGTGGCCCTCACCACTGTCTCAAGCATAGGGTCAGCTCTGCTTACATCAAATAATGATTATTAATTATTAATATTGGGTTCCACTTAGGGAGTGCCATCCCTGTGCCAGACACGGTGTACACTCTATAAAACATTATCTCTCACTCTGAAAATGAGTCTGTAAATAAGCATCAGGATCTTCACTTTATTGAGATCCACGTGTTCAAGCTGGAGGACCTAGGCTCTGATCTAACCTTCACCACTTACTAGCCACATAAAGATGTACAAGTCAAGTCCATTCTCCAAGCCTCAGCACCCATAACTGTAAATGGAAAATGACAACTGAATTACCTGCTCTACCGGAATACTGAAAAGATGCACATAAAGGTGCTTTATAAACTACGAAGTGCATGTGTAAGCTATTATTTTTATCCACCCCCGCTCGCAGTCCGGGGCCCCTCAGGGGATGTCCGCTGCGCTTGCCAGCCATGGGCCTGGCTCAGAGCTTCTGGCAGAGCAGCACTCCCTCTGTGTAGCACACTGACCACCAGGGGGCAGCTTCTGTGTTGAGCGTCTGGCCCCTCGTGGTCAGTGCATGTCATAGTGACTGGTTGTTCCACCTTTTGGTCAATTTGCATATTAGGGTTTTATTATATAGAACTAGAGGCCTGGTGCTCCCCGGGGGATTGGGCCTAAGATGGCAATCAGACATCCCTCTGGCAGCCTGGCAGCCCTCAGGGCATGTCCACTTGTCAGCGAGGAGTAGCCCTAAGCTGCAGACATCCTTACCACGGCTGAGGAGGCAGGAGAGGCTCCCACCACCACTGCTGTACTGACAGCCCTCAGCCTGGAT
>NW_006299220.1:1276230-1278458 GCF_000327345.1 Myotis davidii | reverse complement strand
CTTGGCTTCCTCCATCACTGGAGCAAGCAAGCCTCCTGTTCACTTCAGCTGCCTGGCTGCCAGCCGCCATCTTGGCTGGCAGTTAATTTGCATATTGCCCTGATTAGCCAATGGGAAGCATGTCGGAGGTACAGTTAGTTACCATGTTTGTCTATTATTAGATAGGATGGTTTCTGCTCCATACTCAGTAAAGCAAATAGTTTATTCATGCCCGGTAGGCTAACAATTAGCTATTGAGGGTACTTCCTGGTGTGTGTTTTTTTTTTAGATTCATTATTTCCAAAATTACCTTGATTTTGCTTTATACACTTTCCTAAGGTAAAGAGTAAATTAGACAGTTGGGACCCTCTTAGGCAACTCAGAAACTCTGCATTTAATGGCTTTGTTTTCACTACAGTCGTGATCTCATTAGACACAAGCTTTGCTCTAGGCATGATAAACTCCCTATGTAAAACCTGAGAGCTGGTAATTGGTCTTTGGCAGACCCTCCTTTCCAGCCTGGCATCCTGGCATCCTGAGGGAAGACCCCTAGTTTGGGCCTTTCTAGTTCCTCTTCCTCCTTTCTCCTATCACACTGTTTCTGTTCCAAGTTGTATCATCCTTTGTAAGACCTTCCTTTGGTGATATGAAAGATAGTGATAATTTTCAGGTGAGGGATTTGCATTTAGGTCTTCTTAGATAATGCTCAAATCCAAAAGAAGAGACTATTGTGATGGGAAATTTGCAAGACCAGCACAGAGTTATCTACACACACCCTCACTTGCCCACTCATCAAACATATATTCAGCATGCACAGTGGATTGGGAATAGTCAGGGAGCAATGGGTTACAGAAATAATGAAAATGAAGACACTGCAGGCCAGGATATTCCCAGCACACCTGAGAGAAGCCCAAGAGCCCAGGTTTGCAGTGTGTATGAGGGGCTGGTACACATGGACCAGGGAAAAGGCTGCTCTCAGCTAATTCCATCATCTCTAACAGGGTCATTCCCCAAACCCATTGCATCATTGCTACTCAGCAACAGAGTCCCAGCTGCAGTGTAGCATTTCAAGTTGCAATGTAAAACTAATTGGAAAACGCAGAAGCTATAATCCTTACCCTCAACAATCTCCCAATCAATGGGAAGGACAAACAAGAAAGCATTTCATAATAACACAAAGAGATATGAGCTTATTATTGATCTAATCCAATACCCCTAATACCAGATAAGTGCCAGAAACTAGAAGAATGTCCCCTGTATGTGGCACTATTAGCCCCTAAAATAGTGATGAGAGTTAACTTGAGCATATCAGGAGGGAAATTCTCAGGATACTTTCAAGTTGAAAATTAACAATCAAATTGTAATCCTGAGAACAAATGGGAAAATTAGAATAACAGCTCAGCTGAATTTTCTTACTCACTGAACTGCTCAGCGGTAGTTCAGTTAGGAGATCAGCTTCTTTTCAAAGAGCCTACTTTATAATTCCTTAATTGTGGTCTTTTTAGGCAAGACAAATAGAACAACAACATATTTATTGCTTTTGTCTTAATTAAGTTGTTTTAAGATTTACTAAGGTACAGTAACTACCCAACCACAAGGCTATAGATGCACCATTGGAATTAAGTAATAAAGTGAGACCAAACTCAGGAGGTGGGGTGGGGAAGTGCTCAATAACTGCCAATGCAATCATCAGCCATCTAGACTTTTTCCTTTCAGTTAATCCAAGAGAGTTAATGCTTGACTCAGAGCAGGACTCCCTCTCTTGATCACACCAATAATATTAAAGTGTTTTATCAAGAAACTGAAGGTTAGGGGACTCCAACATGCTAGCCCCATTTACTAGTAAGCTCTGGCCTAGGACAACACTTGGCTTGGCAAAGGGTTGAGACCTCCACCATCTCCCTTCCTTGGGCTATTTACCCAGTTCTCCTTGACATTTTCAACTTGACAATGTCTAAGAGAAGCCCATTCAATAACAGCGATCAATATGGTAAATAATATTTCAGAAAACTGTATTTCTCTCATCTTCTTCTTCTAACCTTAGCCTCTGATAACAGAAGAAATATTCATTTTAACAAGTTTGTTTTAGAACCTGGATTATGTTTAAAATTCAAATAGAAGCCAACCTTCTGGGAAAAAATAATTGGTTCAAATCCTATTAACACAGAAAAAGACAAAACTTTGTTTGAGAAATAATGTTTTTTAATCAAATAGTAAATAGCTTAAAATATGTTTAGACTATATAAGTA
>NW_006299220.1:1271664-1275252 GCF_000327345.1 Myotis davidii | reverse complement strand
TTTTAGATTCTTCCTGATTGAGTTTTGGAATAGAACAACAACATATTTATTACTTTTGTCTTAATTAAGTTGTTTTAAGATTTACTAAGGTACAGTAACTACCCAACCACAAGGCTATAGATGCACCATTGGAATTAAGTAATAAAGTGAGACCAAACTCAGGAGGTGGGGTGGGGAAGTGCTCAATAACTGCCAATGCAATCATCAGCCATCTAGACTTTTTCCTTTCAGTTAATCCAAGAGAGTTAATGCTTGACTCAGAGCAGGACTCCCTCTCTTGATCACACCAATAATATTAAAGTGTTTTATCAAGAAACTGAAGGTTAGGGGACTCCAACATGCTAGCCCCATTTACTAGTAAGCTCTGGCCTAGGACAACACTTGGCTTGGCAAAGGGTTGAGACCTCCACCATCTCCCTTCCTTGGGCTATTTACCCAGTTCTCCTTGACATTTTCAACTTGACAATGTCTAAGAGAAGCCCATTCAATAACAGCGATCAATATGGTAAATAATATTTCAGAAAACTGTATTTCTCTCATCTTCTTCTTCTAACCTTAGCCTCTGATAACAGAAGAAATATTCATTTTAACAAGTTTGTTTTAGAATCTGGATTATGTTTAAAATTCAAATAGAAGCCAACCTTCTGGGAAAAAATAATTGGTTCAAATCCTATTAACACAGAAAAAGACAAAACTTTGTTTGAGAAATAATGTTTTTTAATCAAATAGTAAATAGCTTAAAATATGTTTAGACTATATAAGTAAAGAATCCATAAATAAAATCAAAAAATAAAGATGGCAGGTATTCTTGATAATGCCCTCTCCTCACAAAATGTCTAATTCAAAACACACAATGAAAAGAGTAAAAGAGGGCAAGACATGTAATTACCTGCTTCTTCGCTCCAAATGAAGAGAATACACTGATTATTGGTATTTAGGGTATTTTCTTAGATGAACTATCTCAGCTTGTACATCCGTAAAATAGTAAAATCTGCCTTGAAGCATTGCATAAGTATTAAAGGAGTGAATGCCTGAGAAGCACTAACAGAGTAGTCAATAGATGTTCTCATTTATTCATTTGCTCACTCAGTCAATGAATGTTTAGTAACTGCCTTCTGCACATCAGACACTCTTCACTGGGAATACAAAGATGACCAAAACACTCACAGCCCCTGCTCTTCCAGAACTGAGTCTGGACAGGCTGCCAAGAGTTCAGCTGGGGGGCGGGTGGGCCTAGACACATAGAAGTCTCTTTCTGTGTACCTAGAGGTTGCTGTGGTGGTCACTAATACTGTTCACACAACATTGCCAGCTTTCCTCTTTCCAAGTTCATGGTTGGATTATACCTTCTATCCCCTCTCCTTGACTTGAAAAGACTGTTTTCTCCAAGTGTCTTTACATAATCTTCTTTCTGTTCCGACGTCCTAATCTGCTCTTCTTCTAAGGACACCAATCAAATTGGATTAGAGCCCACGTTAATCAATGCATTTTAATTAATTACTTCTTTAAAGGCCCTATCCCCCAATACAGTCACATTTGAGATACTAGAGATCAGGACCATAACAAATGAATTTTGAGGAACACAGTTCAACCCATGAAACATGCAAATAGGGAAGCCATTAAAAGGATTTAAGCAATAAAATGGGATAATCTAATTTACATTTTAAGAGCTGTGTGGCTATAGTAAGCATAAAAGACCAGAGACAAGGAAAAGTGGTGATAGGGAGACGAGTTAGGAGATAATTTTAGTAATCCAGACCCCAAGACAGACATTATTAAACTGAGTCTACAGGTAGGCTTGGGTGAGGGGTGAACCCCAATTTCCCCAAGTCCATATTTACAAAACCATCTGAGGATCCATATGTAACCATAATATGATTTAGTCTCAAAGTCCTATCGTATCCAAGAAGTACAGTGTAAGGGCAAAAATTAATTTAAAAAAAAATTAAGAAACCCCATGTTTCACTCCTGCTGCCCTAAGGAATTTAAACACTAAGTGCGTAGAAGCACTTACTGAAATATTTTTTGCTTTCCTGCCCATTTTACTCCTTTCCTATAGTTATTCCAGGATCTTACTCCACAAAACTCCCAGGAAAAATACTCCTCCATTAAGCCCCAGAGGCCAAAGCTTTTCTCCCCACCCCTTCTTCCCTTTCTAAGTAGATCAACTTAGCTTCTCTTCTGCAGTGAGAAATCTTTGGAGGAGAGGGGGGTTCATGGCAAGTGGCCAGGCAACATGGTATTCAATCCACATGGAGGGAAGCAAAGAAGGTAGGGATGGAGGGGTCCAAGAGAAAGTTTGTAAGATAATGAATCAGTCATGGTGGCTTCTAGGTGAGCACGCCCTTTGTTTTGGTGAGCTCATCTTGACATATCAAAGTGACAGTGCTCCTTGGATGGGATCTGAAATAACCTGTCACTAAGGTCTAGGTTAAAGGGATAAAAAGCATATTGTGTTTTTAACTAAAAGTCTAATGTGTTGGTTTTCTGTTGTTGCTTTAACAAATTACCACAAACTTAGTGGCTTAAAACATCACAAACTTATT
The DNA here is from genome assembly GCF_000327345.1 of Myotis davidii. NCBI lineage: Eukaryota > Metazoa > Chordata > Mammalia > Chiroptera > Vespertilionidae > Myotis > Myotis davidii. Next base: position 1,272,706 of record NW_006299220.1, on the reverse strand, counting down.
ATCTTGCAGTTCTGGAGAAGTCTATAAAAGGGTCATACAGGGCTAAGTATCAGAAGGGATATGTTCCTTCAGGAGGAATTTTGGGAGAATCTGTTCCTTGCTTTCCAGCTTCCAAAGGCTACCCTCATTCTTTGGTTCATGTCCATTTCCAGCAACGGCATTATGCTGACCTCTGCTTCCATCATCACAGCTTCTTCTCTGACTCTCTCACTCTAATCCTCCTGCCTCCCCCTTATAAGAATTCTTATGATTACATTGGACCCACCCAGATAACCCATGATAATCTCCCAATATCAAAATCTTAACATAATCCGATTTGTGAAGTGCCTTTTGCCATGTAAGGTAGCAACATACTTACAGGTTCCTAGATTAGGTCATGAACATTACAGGGGGACCATTATTCTATCTACCATATTCATCCATAGAAAAAATTATTTTAAAAACTGAATTAGGTCCTTTTTTTTTCAAATACAGTTGACATGTATTATTATATTAGTTTCAGGCGTACACCCCAGTGATTAGACATTATATAACTAGTGATCATTCTGATAAATCTTATATCCACCTGACACCATACACAGTTATTGGAATACTAGAGGCCCGGTGCATGGGTGGGGTCCCTAGGCCTGGCCAGCAGTCAGGGTCGATCTGGTTTCCCACCTCTCTGCCTCTTCCCCTCCTCCTTTCCTCGCCACCCACATCCGCTGCCATCCACCCCCAGTTCCCCGTCCCAGCCTGGGGGCCTGGCCCCAATCAGGTGATCAGGGCCTGCCAGCCAGGGGGAGGGACCAGGAGGGTAGCCAGCAGGCCCCATTGGCGATCAGGGCCTGCAGGCTGGAGACAGCTCCTGCGTTGAGCGTCTGCCCCCTGGTGGTCAGTGCACATCATAGCGACTGGTCATTCCAGTCATTCCGATTATTTCATCATAACAGTTGCTTAGGCTTTTATATATATAGACTAGAGGCCCGGTGCACAAAAATTTGTGCACTGGGGGAAAGGGGAGTCCCTCAGCACAGTCTGTACCCTCTCGCAGTCTGGGGCC
>NW_006299220.1:1265926-1269852 GCF_000327345.1 Myotis davidii | reverse complement strand
CAGCTTTTATATGTTACAATGTGTCAAACTGCAGGCTCAGAGGCCGGCAACGGCAGGCAGGGAACGTTGCAGTCCTCCGTCACTGAAGCAAGCCTCATGTTCAGTTTAAGCTGCCTGGCTGCCGGCCGCCATCTTGGCTGTCAGTTAATTTGCATATCTCGCTGATTAGCCAATGGGAAGGGTAGCAGTCGTACACCAATTACCATGTTTCTCTTCTATTAGTGTAGATTATTGGTTATGCTCCATATCCTGTACTTTACATCCCCATGACTATTCTGCAACAACCAATTTGTATTGCTTAATTCCTTTACCTTTTTCACCCATCCCCTCAACCCCCTCCCATCTGGCAACCATCAAAATGTTCTGTATATCTATGAGTCTGTTTCTGTTCTGCTTGTTCATTTGTTTTTTAGATTTAATTGTTGTGGATATGTATTTATTGTCATTTTATTATTCATATTTTTTATCTTTTTTTTCCTTAAAAAAGATGCTTTAACATTTCATGTAATACTGGTTTGGCAGTGATGAACTCTTTTACCTTTTTCTTGTCTGGAAAGCTCTTTATTTGTCCTTTGAGTCTAAATGATAGCTTTGCTGGGTTGAGTAATCTTAGTTATAGATCCTTGATTTTCATCACTTTGAATAATTCTTGCCACTCCCTTCTGGCCTACAAAGTTTCTGTTGAGAAATCACCTGACAGTCTTATGGGGGTTCCCTTGTAGGTAACAAACTGCTTTTCTTTTACTGCTTTTAAGATTCTCTCTTTGTCTTTAACCTTTGGAAATTTAATTATGATGTATCTTGGTGTGGGCCTCATTGGGTTCATCTTGTTTGGGATTCTCTGCACATCCTGGACTTGTATGTCTATTTCCTTCACCAGGTTAGGTAAGTTTTCTGTCATTATTTTTAAAAATAGGTTTTCAATATATTGTTCTCTCTCTTCTCCTTCCAGCACCCCATAATGTAAATATTGGTATGCTTGAAGTTGGCCCAGAGACTCCTTACACTATCTTCTTTTTTTTTTTCATCTTCTTCTTTTTGCTGCTCTGGGTGTTTTTTGCTTTCTTATACTTCAGATTACTAATTTGATTCTTTGCTTTATCTTCTCTACTATTGATTCCCTATAAATTGTTCTTTATTTCAGTTAGTGTATCCTTCATTTCAGAATGTTCTTTTTTATGCTGTTGAAGTTCTAAGATCATTGAACATCCTTATAACCAGTTTCTTGAACTCTGCATCTAGTACAGCGGTTCTCAACCTGTGGGTCGCTACCCCTTTGTGGTTCAAACGACCCTTTCACAGGGGTCGCCTAAGACCATCGGAAAACACATATATAACTACATATTGTTTTTGTGATTAATCACTATGCTTTAATTATGTTCCATTTGTAACAATGAAATTGGGAGTCACCACAACATGAGGAACTGTATTAAAGGGTCGTGGCATTAGGAAGGTTGAGGACCCCTGATCTAGTAGATTGCTTATCTCCATTTTGTTTAGTTCTTTTTTTTGGAGTTTTATTCTATTCTCTCATCTAGGCTATGTTTCTTTGTCTCCTCATTTTGGTAGCCTCACCATGTTTGTTTCTATGTATTAGGTAGACTTATTACATCTCCCAGGCTTGATAGAATGGCTTTATGTAGTAGGAGTTCTGTAAGTTCCAGGAGCACAGCCTCCCCAGAAACCCAAGTTGGACACTCCAGGTGTGCCTCCTCCTATGTGGGCTGTAGACTCTACTGTTGTAGTTGAGACTTGATTGCTGTTGGTACATCAATAGGGAGCCTTTATCACAAGGCTGATCAGCTGCAGGACTGGCTACCACTGTGGAGGATCAGTTTGTTGTTTGTTTGGAAAAAAAACACACACACAACAGAAAATGTTTAAAAGGAACCTCCAGCTTTTATCAAAGTTATGAATATTCTATAATTTTTTAATCTATAAAATACTGAATATAAAAATAGAAAAGATTTTCAGTGGCATATGATGGTGGGAGTACACATTTTCTGGCCAGTTTGGACAAAGGTGATTTAAGCCTCATTCGTAGGTAATGGCAGATGGTGCAAGTAAGAGTGAGTGTTGAGTAAGTCAGGACTGCAAAAGCAGGGAGTTGTTGCTGAAAACTGTGTAATTTACCCTTTCTCCCACCATAAGAGAAGAAAATTTATTAGCAACAAGTCCTAGTAACATTGGCCAGCCCTAAATATTTTTTGTCTATTTTTCATCTCGAATAAAATGGAAGAAAAACAAAAGTTTAGATATCTCTTCAAAGCCTTGATTGAGGCACCACTATTTTTTTTAGGACAGATTAGTTTATTCCTGCAAAATTGTTCTCACTTTCATCAGGACAGGTCACATTATTTTAAAAGTTTCAAGGAGTTGGTTTTGTTTAAAATAAAAGAGATGTCAGAATGCTTAGCGGAACTAGGAAAGCTAAAAATATAATCACAGAGAAAATAATAAATTGAGACCTGGATATGATTTTTTAAAAGAATAGAAAAAAATTACAAAATGAATTAGGAGCTATGTCTTTCTCAGAAAGCTGAGATGAAGCTATGAAAGTTCATGGGGATAGGAACAAAAAGCTGAGGAATTTTATCATGAGACCCTTCAATTTCCTCTCATGAAAGGCAGCAAAAGCTTACCCATTAATTTGCGGGGAGAGGGAGCAGGAGCAAAGTTAAACAAAGTAGAATGTACCTGAGAGCAATGATGATATTTTGGTATAGTCACAGAGAACAGTTAGGAGAGGGAGCTGACCAGAGTAGTTAACAGTTTTAAAGGCCCACCTGAGATTGAGAAACACAAATTTAGAGAGACAAAAATCCACACAACTGTATACTTTTTTTAATATGCTAAATGTAGAAGTAGAAAAAGTGCATGCAATGATACAAGTTTGAGGTTTTGCAGAAAAAGTAAAGTTAAAAAAATCAAAGTAGGGGGTAGAGGACAGGGGCCCAGGCTGAACAAGTACGAAAGCTGTAGGAGAAGAGAGAATCTGTGCTAGGTGAAGGGAATTAGAGAGATTTAACCCTGAAAAGGACAAGGCCAAACTGAGTTTGATTATTTTGGCTGCACAATGGAAGATACAAGTGAAGAGAGAGAGCTGAGACTACCGGCAGAGAAACCATGAGAAGCTATTACACTAAACCAGTCAAAAATGACAAAGATCTGACCAGCAACAGTAGTGTATTAGTTTCCTGTGATGCTATAACAAGTTATCATAAACTGGAAGACTAAATGCAACAGGAATGTGTTCTCTCACAGTCTCACATTTCTGGAAGACGGAAGTCCAAAATCAAGGTCTCCGGAGGCTCTAGAGGAGAACCCTTCCTTGTTTCTTCCAGCTTTCTGTGGCTGTCAGCATTCCTTGGCTTCTTTGGCTTGTGTCCACATCCCTCCAATCTTAGCCTCTGTCTTCACCTTCACATGGCTTTCTCCTCCATGTGTCTTTGTCTTCTTCTCTTCTGTCACAATTCTCCTTCCACCTCTCTCTTATAAGAACACCTATCGTGGGATTTGAGATCCATCGAGATAATCCAGAAAACCTCATCTCAAGATCCTTAACTTAATTACATATGCAAAAACTCTTTTTTCATATAAGGTTAACATTCAAAAGTTCCAGGGATTTGGATGTGAGCATATCTTTTGGAGACCACTATTCACCCATTAGAGTGTGAAGAGAGAGAACCAAATCTGAGAAGTACTTAAGAGGTACAGCCAGCAGAATGTGATAATTAGATGTTTAATTGACTGTGGGGAGAAAACGAGAGGGAGGAGTCAAGAATAACTCAACTAAGGTACCTCAATGGTACTACCAACTAATATAGAGAACATGGATGGAAGATCCTATTGAATAAAGATGACTTTCTTTTAAACATGTTGATTTTGAGGTGCCAATAATACATCTAGATGGAGATGTTCAGCAG
>NW_006299220.1:1258879-1265876 GCF_000327345.1 Myotis davidii | reverse complement strand
CAGCAGGTAGCAGAACCTATGCATCTGCCTCTCAAGAGAGAGAGACCCTGGCTGAAGAAAGAGATTTTGGAACTTATGAGCATATAAATGGTAATTAAAAACCTCAGAGAAGATAATATTGCTTAAGCAAGTAATAGGTGACAAGAATTACAGAGCATTAGAAATGGACACCTGTAGTTAAGGGGTTAACAGAGGAAGAACAGCCGATGAAAGAAGTAAAAAATGAATGGTCAAACAGGTACAAATAATTCCAAGATGATGCAGTATGCAGGAGCCAAAAAGAATAGTTTCTAGACGTTGAGGAAATACTAGTAAGCAATGTCAAATGGAGTACACAGAGCAAGTGAGATGAGCAAACTATTGAAATAGATGATAGAAGAAGCGGTAGCATGTGGGTGTCCAGATGAAAAGCAATCTAGATGATAGTAAAGCACGTGCAAAAGCCATGAACATATCCAGGCATGCTCAACAGCAAGGAGGCCAGTGTGGTTGGAACAGAGTGAGCAAGGGAAGTAAGAGAGGGATTGAGTGGTAACAGACATTCTGCCAGTGCCGGACCTTTCTGGCCATTGTAAGGACTGACTTTTATTCTGAGTGAAAATGAGAGGCTATCAGAGGGGTTTCTGCAGAGAAATGACATGATCTGAATTCTGTTTTAACAGGATCACTTAGGCAACAGTGTGAGAATAAAAGACAAGGTTCAAAAGATATGATGAAGAGAGATCGTAAAAGCAAAGATGTGAGTAGAGAGATCCGTTAGGAGGTTATTACAACATCTCAATGAGAGATAATGGCAGCTTGGACCAAAGTGGTAGCTATGAAGGTAATAGGAAAGGTGTACTTATGGGATACATTTGAAAGTGGCATTAACAAGATAGCTAAAAGATTAAACAGAGTGAGAAAAAGAACTAGTCAAAAATTATTCCAAGGATCTTGGCTGAAGCTACCAGAAGGCTGGAGTTAGCATTAGGAAGCAGCACCCCTCCTACATATAAATAGTTAGTTTGCTATCCAAATGAAACTTCTATATACCGATTTAGTCCTTTATTCCAACCAAATTACCTACCTAAAGCTCTTCCATGTAATAATTTTTTAAAATATATTTGTATTGATTTCAGAAAGGAAGGGAGAGGGAGAAAGAGATAGAAACATCAATGATGATAGAGAAACATCAATTGGCTGCCTCCTGCACACTCCCTACTGGGGATCGAGTCTGCAACCTGGGCATGTGCCCTGACCAGGAATCAAAACAAGACCTCCTGGTTCATAGGTCAAAGCTCAACCCCTGAGCCACCCCAGTGGGCTATGTAATAATTTTAATGTAGCCACTGTGTACAATGCTTCCAGGGATTGTCAAATCCTATGTCACTGAAGTACAAAGTAAAAAAGAGAGAACAAGAAATGAGACTAAAGCCCTAGCTGGTTTGGCTCAGTGGAGAGAGCATCAGCCTGTGGACTGAAGGGTCCCGGGTTTGATTCCGGTCAAGGGCATGTACCTGGGTTGCGGGCACATCCCCAGTAGGGGGTGTGCGAGAGGCAGCTGAATTGATGTTTCTATCCTATCGATGTTTCTAATTCTCTATCCCTCTCCCTCTCCCTTCCTCTCTGTAAAAAATCAATAAAATATATTTTTAAATAAAAGAAAGAAATGAGACTAAAAATATAAATTGAAGACAGATTGTAGAAAACAAGAAGAGAAACTAAACTACTTCTGAAAAATCTCACTTGATTGTCTTACAACATATTGCATTGCACACTACAAACTTGAAAATGTACCTATGTCCCTCCCGTAATTCACCAGAAATCCAGTGATTCACTCCTCAGCAAGAAATATACTGGGAAACTTGGATTAATTTGAACCACCAGTGCCACATCATTGCTGAAAAATTCACATAGGAGGAAAAATTACTAAAAGTGTTCTTCATGAGATTTTGAGCTAACTGCGTATTCTCAATATGCCCCATACATCAGCAATCACAAGCTAATATTGATTTGATATTAGCAAGTTGATTAGGGTTGCTTTCCAAACTCTGGGTGTTGCGTGAGACATTTAAAAGGTCAAACTTGGCAACAGCTCAGCACTGTTCGGAAATGACTGAGGGATATACTCTACCTTTGGAGCTTCTCAGTCACTCAGGAAGCTCTGAATTACAGGAATAAGCTATTGCACATGCAAATTATATTCACTCTGAAATTTATTAATGTTGCTCCACATCTTCTATCCAAATGCAGCCAGATTTTCTCCCATGAGTATACGATTTCCACTGGTCCAGGAAAAAGTATGTCAATCTGAGAAGTACAATGGATCCTTCAGAATTTGGGAGCAGAACTGACATTTCAGTGCTGAAAATAAACATGAGCATCCCAGCATTCTTTCTCCTAGAAACATATTGTACCTGAAGGTTAGATTCCCAGATCAGCCCACAAAAGTTTGTTAAATTCATACTGGTCCTAAAACGCTCTATAAACAGTACTCTGGGGCCTGCCAACATGAGAACGTTGTTTCTGTTGACTTAATGAGTGAGTATTAAGAACACTGGCTATGTGCTTGCAGAGCACAGCGAACATATTCCTTGCCTTCCATGACCTCACAGGTAGGGGTCCAGACAGGAGAACATCAGATCCAGCAGAGAGCAGCCAGTGATGTGACAGTAACATGGATAAGATAGAGGGAGCATTGACAGAGGTGATGGAGGAGGGGGGCACCTACTGTTGACACCTGAAGGAGGAAAGGGTGTTCAAGGTAGATGAGAGGGCTGTGCAAAAGCACAGATGCAAAGCACACTCAATGCTAAAACTTGCGTCATATAAACATGTCTCCCCCACAACTGTTACGCCCTCTTGCTCACAATGGCTGTAGTCCAGCATGCTCTGAGCTCCTGGTGGGGCCTCTGCTGGGCTGGGGCAAGACCTCCAGCAGAAGAAGGCCATGGAGAAGGGTGAAGAATAAGTGCCATGAGGCCTGGAGCAAGCAGAGAAGGTCTAAGAGAAGAGTGCAACATCTCCAGGAAACAGGAAAGAGGCACTTTAGGAGAGAGAGTGCCATAGCTCAACCATTATGGAGAATTTACCTTGTTCCTAATACTATGCAAGTTCTGGGAAAATAAAGATCCATCAAATGTGTTCTCCAGGGGAACTGATCTTGAGATCTAACGGGAGACCAAGTACAGTAACATGTTATAAAATGGTGAACATGATAGTGTCTACCTCAGATGTTTATTAGGAAGAATACAGAACATGATAAGGTGCATAGTACTTGGCACATGATAAGAGCTCAATAAATATTAGCATTATTAGATGTAAGTATAGCCCAGCCAGTGTTACTCAGTGGTTATGCATTGACCCATGAACCAAGAGGTCATGGTTCAATTCCCTGTCAGGGCACAGGCCTGGGTTGCAGGCTCAATCCCCAGTAAGGGGCATGCAGGAGGCAGCCAATGGATGATTCTCTCATCATTGATGTTTCTCTCCCTCCTCTCTCTGAAATCAATCAAAATATTTTTTAACTGTAAGTATATACTCATGTTCAGGTATAATTTACAGGGTGACGGAAAAATGGTTAATTCTAATGGGAAGGAGACAGAATAAGTTTGGAGGCTCTTGCAATGAGGATGTTCATTACACTGACTGACACAGGAAGCCTGGAAGATATTCGGGCAGAGAGCTAAAACACAGGCAAAACTAGCCTGGGGTGTGTTAGCCTCAAGCAGAATTTAAAACCAACCTCAGCTCCCCACCCCCAATATTCATTCTCAAGGAAGAGATGCTACTACAAATCAGCTCAATTCAATAATATTAATTAGATGATACTAATAGTAGCTGCAATTACATTATTATTGTTACTAGTACTGTGTTCCAGAGAGAGTGCTAAAATCTTTACAGATAGTCATGTCAGTTAATCCTTACAGTTATCCTCAGTTCTATTTTACAGGTGACAGAGGTTCATTTTGAAAGAACCACACTCTTAATCTCTTCTATACTATGGTACCAGTTGCCATATATTTTAAAAAGCAAGAGAATCAAGTGCACATATTTTGAAATTACTCTTCTCAAGTTGGAGACTTCCTGAGTAGTAATATATTTCTTTCTTGATTTTTTTTAAGGAGGTGGCAGGGAGAATATGCTAGAGGAAAGAAAGAGAATGGGTGTATTTCTTTTCATCATTTAGAAAAAGAAGTAAATGACAACAAAGGAAACTTAACTGGGATTTCAAAAGCGGCAAATGATATGACACGGCAAATCAAATCCACTTGTACATTTAAAGAAATGACAACATTGTGTCTAACCATCCTTTAACTCTCAACTAGAAAAAAATAAATGTAATTATTTAACTATTCTTGGGGAGAAAGTTTCTTTAAAAGAATTTTTTTATTTGAAAGTTCTGGCCTAAAATCAATGTAAAATGTCTACATAATCAAAAACTCAATTAATGTAAGAGGAGAAAAAGCCACACAAAAGATCCATACTTCTAAGATATAAAAAGTTATTTCAAAATTTAAAACAAAAAATACAAATATACCATCAGAAAAATGAAGAATTTTCATGGATAGAAATATTTATTATTGTCAAGATGTCAGTTCTTCCCAACTTGATCTATAGATTTAATGAAACCCCAATCAAAATACCAGAAAGTTATTTTGTGGATATTGACAAACTAATTCTCAAGTTTATATGGAGAAGCAGAAGACCCAGAATAGCCACAACAATATTAAAGAAAAAGAACAAAGTTGAAAGAGTGATTTTATCTGACTTCAAGACTTGCTATAAAGCTGTAGTAATCAAGACAGTGGTATTGGCAAAAGAATAAATATATAGATCAATAGAACAGAATAGAGAGCCAAGACATATATCCCCATAAATATAGCCAACTAATCTTTGGCCAAAGAGCAAAGGTAATACAATGGAGCAAAGATAATCTCTTCAGCAAATAGTGCTGGAATAACTGGAAATCTACATGCAACAACAGAAAGAGAAAAAAAGAACCTAGATACAGACTTTACACCCTTTACAGAAATTAACTCAAAATGGATCATAAACTTAAATGTAAAATAAAAATTAAAAACTAGAAGATAACATAGGAGAAAACTTCAATGACCTTAGATATGGTTATGACTTTTTAGATACAATACCAAAAGCAGATCCATAAAATAATTAATAAGATGGACTTCATTAAAATTAAAAACTTCTGCTCTATAAAAGATGATGTCAAGAGAATTAGAAGACAAGCTACAGACTAGGAGAAATATTTGCAAAAGACACATTTGATAAAGTACTGTTACTCAAAATATTCAAACATCTCTTAACTCTCAACAAAAATAAAATAAACCAAGAAAACAACAGCAGAAGACAATGGTTAATATCCAAAATATATAAAGAACGTCTACAACTCAATACCAAACAAACAAACAATACAATTTTTGAAAATGACCAGAGGATCTGAACAGACACTTCATGTCTGAAGAAGACATGCAAATGGCCAACAGATGTATGAAAAGATGCTCAACTTTACTAGCTATTAGAGAAATTCACATTAAAACTGTGAGATACCAACTCACACCTCTTAGAATGTCTATTATCAATAAGGGATGTGAGTCAGTGGATGAATGCCGAATCTTTTCTATCCTCAAGCATGACAACTCTGTGGTACATTCTACATGAATCTTTAGAGAGTTCTTAGCAAAACTAAATCCAGATTTTTATAGAGGTAATGAGTTCATTAATACCTCTTGATTATCTTTCTTTCTTAACTTGCCTCACTTTTCCCATCCCCTCATTTTTGTTTTCTGAAATTGTCTCTCAACAAACTAACTGTACTCAAGTCCTTATCTTAGGTCACCTTTGAGAGAAAAACTAAAATATATGATAAAATAAATTTGGAAAATCTTCATTTAACTGTAGTTAAACATGTTTTCTTTGTTACAGGAATTTAAGAGTTTTAATATGCTAATGTTGATCATGGCTCTTCAAGAGGGGATAAAGAAATTCGGGCTTCCCAAACTTGAACTGTAAACTTTTATCCCAAGGCAACTTGCAGAACTAGCACTCCCTGAAACTCATGTTAGGGATGCTCTCATGTTAGGGATGCTTGATCTAAAGTTTTTGCAACTTCTCTTATTTAAAAAACACACACGATGTTTTATTGATTTTTAGCACCAAAGGGAAGAAAAGAGAGACAGACAGACAGACAGACAGACAGACATTGATGTGATGTGGGAGTGAAACATCGATCAATTGCCTCCTGTACACCCCTAACCAGGGATTGAACCCGCAACAGGGGCATGTGCCCTGACAGGGAATTGAACCATCAACCTTTAGGTGCATGGAATGATTCCCAACCAACTGAGCCACACAAGCCAGGGCCAACTTCTCTTATATTTGAATAAGAAAAATATATATTTAAAATATTAAAGGTGCTTAAGAGTAGATAAGGAAGTGAAAAAGATTTTAAGATGTATCAAAATACAAGTACCTCATTTGCACCACCATCAAGAAAAAAAAATGGCAACAGTGTTGGTACTTAACCCCAAGAAGATGTCCAGTGGCAGGTCCAAAGAGAGGAAATTAAATGGCCAGACAGTCCATGGAAAACTTCCTGCAACTTCCATTGGAAGATGGAACAATGTGCTCCTTAGTTGAAAAGAGCAAACTCCTCTCACCGCACCACCCACCTCTCCCCTCTAATTACTGTGCTGGATGGTGAAATTAAACCCAGCAGGTAGGCAGCTCCTATACAGATTTCTGGAGCTATCTCATGCTCTGGTTAATTGTGTCAGCCTGCAGAGGCTGATTAGCATAATTAATCTTATCTTGTGATTACCCTGAGGAGGAAGTTCTGAATGCCCAGGTGGGATGTGGTGAATGAGTGACTGTGTCTATCTCCAAGGGACAAAGAAGCACAGGATGGAGAAGTTTGAGAACCAGAGCTAGAGTCATTTGGGGGAGCTTGGAACTAGGCTTCCTGGGATAGGAGAAAAGAGCAGAGGAGGGGCTTTTTGCA
>NW_006299220.1:1245850-1257506 GCF_000327345.1 Myotis davidii | reverse complement strand
GACAAATCCCTGCCAGTCCCATTGTCCTTTATAATGAAAGCACCTGCTTTTTCTCCTCCACCCCAGAGCCTGAAGGCCACATTGGCTAGTTCGTCAACACATGACTACTTCTATGGCGATGAAGAGAATGACTAGCTCCATTCCCATTTTCATGAAGTTTATGGAGACGTGGGTGAGACTCTCCATTAAATAATCACAAATGTGATCAGTGTAATGGATAAATGGTACAGGTAGCTATCTTTCTGATAGTCTGAGAAGTCAGTGGTTGGTGGTGGTTGCGTTGGGGACATTTAAAATAAGACCTAAAGAATGAGAGAGGATTAAGTGGGTGAACAGTGGCTGATAGGGTAGGCTAGGACGATTGAAGGTGGGAAATATATAAATGCACAGACCTTGTGATGGGAGGTACTATAAACAGTACAAGGAATGGACAGAGGGTTGTGTGGCTACAGAGAAGAGGTCCATTGAAAGAATAAACCAAACAGATCACCAAGGTTTGGACTATGTCAGGTTTTCAGCCATGGTCCAGTGAGTCACTCTCTCCCAAGGGAAACAGGTAAATACAGAGAGATTTACACCAGACAATGACAACAGCTTAACATTTTAATTCTCTAGAGTGCTATATCTCAGAGGAGCATAGAACAGGAATTCTTATTCCAACCAGAGTCTGAGTCTGACTTCGAGGGGACGTACCAAATAGCTATGAGAAGAAAGAAAGTACACAGGTGACACACTATCTTAGCTATGTGACTCTGAGCAAGTCATGTCCCCCTTCTGAATCCCACCTCCTCCTCTAGCCACCAAGAATTTGGGCCCAACACTTCGTAAGAATTTGTTGAATCTTTGGAGATAAATAGACTCACTTTCCCACCATGAGCTTTATCTAGAATGGAGCTATTATTTTTCCCCTTTAAAAAGGTCTCTTGAAATACAAGAACATCATTTAAAAGTGAGATCTTGCTGAAGATGGATATGTTCCAGTATTAGATGAGAAGGGGAATAAAATCAAATCCATTTAAAATCTGACAGAGGACCAGGGAGAATAAAACCCTCTTGGTCTAATGACAGGACTAAATTGGGTTCTGTTTCAAGTTGCCATTGAGCTTCTGAGTTCTTTAGAAGGAAGATAAAACAACCTCAAAAAAGAATGATGTATATAATGAATTAATTTCCAGAGCATTTACAGATACCATTTATGTTGCAAGTCTTCCTTCCTGAATTATTTTCAATTTTCAATTGAGGGGGTACTTTAAAGCAAATAGATGAACCTGTTGAAAGGGAGAAAGAGAATGAGGAGGGCTTTGTAATGACTTCCATGTGAGGACAGCCTGGGAGCTCATTCTCAAACCTCATGTGCTTGCATCCTTTCTTTCACTTTATGGTTGGAACACATCATAATTCCCCAACTTGTACACTATTTCAAGCCTGTGGGGTCTTAGTTGGACTGCTGTGTGTCCAAGTAGAGAAGTAGAGTTCTTTATCCCTCTTTTTGGTACAGCTTCCAAACCCTCTGCCTTACCCCCTAAAAAAGAGAGGAGAAGAGCGCAGATTGGTTTGTCTCAGTGGATAGAGCATCAGCTCAGTGGATAGAGCATCAGCCTGCGGACTGAAGGGTCCCTGGTTTGGGAGAGAGAGAGAGAGAAAGAGAGAGAGAGAGAGAGAGAGAGAGAGAGAGAGAGAGAGAGAGAGAGAAGACATGTACAAGGATGTCTGGAATAGCAAAACATAAACATACACAATAAATAATTACAGCAAAATGCTATGCAATCCTTAAAATTGATGCACTCGAAGATAACTAAATTATTGAAAGACTTACACTAATGTACACTGAAGATATATAAGTAAATGGAAAAATATTATGAACTACAAAAGATTAGTGTTGAGATTATAGAGGATTTTATTTTCTCCTTTGTGTTTTTCTGTGTGTTCAAAATTTTCTATAAGAAGCATGTTCTTTTTTTTAATGAAATATCTTCATTGCTCAACCTCCTCTCACAAAAAACGATTGAATAATATTATAACAACTAAGTATGGTGCCAGGTGAGTACTTCAAATATCAGGGGGATGGATCTCTTTGTAAATGATATGATTGTCTAAGCACTATGTGGTACACCTGAAACTAATAAAAAATAATATTGAATATCAACTGTAATTGAAAATGAAATTTTAAAAAAATTACTTTTTAAAAAATTAATTTCCTACTGTGGTAGTCACCTTGAGTAAACTGACTCTGCTCCTCACTATAGTGTGGCAAAGTAGCTATTATCTTTGCATTTTCAGTGAGGAAACTGAGGCACAAAACAGTACTAACTTTCCCAAAGTCACTCAAATTTTATGACAGCTCATTTTGTGTCAATTTAATTCAGCCACTGGATGCCCAGATTAAACATTATTTCTGGTTGTGTGTGAGTGTGTGTGTCTTTACCATGAGATCAGCACTTGATTGGGTGAACTCAGTAAATTCCCCTCCCCAATGTGGGTGGGCATCATCCAATTCACTGAGGGTCTGAATATAACAAAAAGTGCAGAAAGATTTTGCCTGTTTCCTGCCTGCCTGCTTTGGCTGGGACATCTGTCTTCTTCTGTCCTTGGACTGGAATGTACCATTTACTCTCCTGGTTCTCAGGCTTTTGGACCCAGACTGAAATTATACCTCTACCTTTCCTGGGTCTCCAGTTGCAGATGGCAGATTATGAGCCAGTTCCTCAAAGATAGAGAAGATAAAATAAGATAAGATAGATCCTATTGCTTCTTTTTTCTGGAGGACCTTGAATGATACAGATACTAAGAAACAAAGCCACATTTTAGCCTAGAACTGCTTGGCTTCAGTCATTATTCAGTTTTTTACCATGGCCCATTGTCTTTAAGATTACGGCACCTCTGACTGGCTATCAAAACTTATCTGCAGCACTGAGAGTACTGGCTTCTAATCACCATTGGTGTCTAAATTCTAAAAGTTGCTGAAGCAAAGCAAGAAACCAAAATTTTTTCAGAAATATTTGTATTAAAAATGGGCTTCTATCAACGGATCTATACGGATTCAATATAATCTGCATAGAACCAAGAACCAGATGGGGTTACTTCCTCTGAAAACATCATTAACACAACCATCAAGTTGTAGAGAAAAATCCCAAGATTTTAATAGTTTGGCACATTTGAGTAGCCAATCTAACCACATGTTTCACTTATTCAAAAATGCTGACATGATTTTAAGCCTTTTATATATTTCACAGTCTCATTTCCTATTTATATTTAGAATCATGGAGGCATCACAAGTCATAAAGTTGCCTTTTTCTAATTGCTTTTTTAGAGAGAGAAAGAGGAATGAGGGGAAGAGAGAGAGAGAGAGAGAGAGAGAAAGAGAGAGAGAGAGAGAGATTTGTTGTTCCACTTATTTATGCATTTATTGGTTGCTTCTTGTATGTGCCCTAACTGGAGATCAAACCTGCAACCTTGGCATATCAGGACAACTTTCTAGCCAACTAAGCTACCACTGGCCAGGGCAAAAAGTTGCCATTTTTAAAAATTCCCTGGTGCATAAGACTAGTAGTCTGCTCTGGAAATCTTTTGCTGACAATGATAACTGCCATAATCTATAGATCACTCTTCATAGTACCAACTTCAGAATCTTTGAGATTTATCTCAGACCATCTAATTCCCTCAATAATTTTATTAGAGCTTCTTAACTATATTCAACTATGAAATAATCCTATATAATAAAAGGCTAATATGAAAATCAACCGAACAGCAGAATGACTGGTCACTATGACATGCACTGAACACCAGGGGGCAGACGCTCAACACAGGAGCTGCCCCCGGTGGTCAGTATGCTCCCACAGTGGGAGCACCACTCAGCCAGAAGTCCTGAGCCAGGCTCATGGCTAGTGAGTGCAGCAGAGGTGGCAGGAGCTCTCCCGCCTCCACAGCAGTGTTAAGGATGTCCCCGCAGGCCTAAGCTGTCAGTCAGACATCCCCCAAGGGCTCCTATACTACGAGAGGGTGCAGGCTGGCCTGAAGGACCCTCTCCTGAGTGCACAAATTTCGTGCACTGGGCCTCTAGTGTTTCATAATTAATCACCCTCTGAGAGGGCAGCATCATCCTTAAATATTTTTTTCAAGTTTTTTAAAGGGTTTTTTTTGTTTCAGTGTAGAGAGCATTAGAAGAAAAGTATATATCTTAGGTTGTCAATTCAAACTTCAACTCTCAGTTTAGTCTTTCTGGGGTCTTTGAGATTCTCATTACGAGACACCCTCCAGGCACACCTATGCTATCTCTTAAATTGCTCAGAGCAACTGGCATACAGATATACCATCTAGTAAATTTTATATCAGAAAGCCCAATAAATTGTCACAGGAAAATTTATAGATGGGAAGAGGAGCACAAAAACAAGTAATCCTGGACGAATTTTCCAAAAAATATTTTAAGCTATTCCCAATCTTTATAAAAAACCTTTCTCAAAAATGTCTACCAGGTCTCACTGCAAGATGGAAACTTTTCTCTCATTTTAATTTGATGCAAAGAGAGGAAGAGAGGAATTAGAAAAATAAAAATATCTGTAAACTATATTGTAACCCATATTATATTGAGTCAAATGCTTTAAGACTGGTATGGAATGCCCAGTTGACTTGACTTGACTTAGCATTTAGAAAGCTCTACCCAGAAAGGAGTAAAATTGTGCTTCACTTATTGTGGATTAATTATGGTATAAAATTTGTGGTCGTCTGATACTGGAAACCAGGTCCATTGTCAGAAGTCTAACCTTCTTCTTGCTAATTTGAAATTAGGATATTTTATTTTCTCAGTTTTTCTCCCCATTCTACCATGACAGCAATCTATATCCCTAATATCAGCTATGCTATTTCTACTTCTATTCTCTCTATCCTACCCTGAGCTCACAGAGAGAAGAGATTCTACACTAAAACAAAATCATCTCATTTTTTAAAAAAATAAAGAATTTTCCAAAAAGTGTAAAAGATACTAGCAGCTGCTTTGTTTCGTAATAATACAAGACAATAATCTTGTGAAAAAAATTGGGTGAGAGTTCAGGAAGCATCTAGAATGATTTTTCTTTCTGAAGTGAACATCTGTGTTGATGGGAAATTAAGACATACACACACATTGGTATTCAGAATTCAAACACAATTCCCAAGTGAAGTGTTAGAATTTCACTGATTTTTTTAGGAAAGAAAGAAAGAAAGATTAAGAAATCTCCTAAGCTTTGTAAAATTTTGTGTAACAGCAGCCAAATTCAGCTACACGTAGCTATATCTTTCGTCTGTGTGTTTTGGGAAACAATTAGAAAAATTAAAAGTGATTTTTCTTAAGGTTTTTTTAATAATTTGAGATATCTTCAACAGCCCCTACATCAAGCCTTTGGTCCTTCTATGCCATCAATGCCAGCCACGGGATTTGTCCATTATGACAGTTTCCTTCCTAGTCTAGTCATTGGTTTTTCCATTCTACAGATTTAAGCATGAATTCTGTGTTTATATGTTCTGTTACAGACACATTCCTGTACATCACAAGCAGCGGGGGCTGTCACTCAAGTACCACTACCTTCAAAAAATGTAGATTCCTTCCTCCCATTCCCATTCTCCCTTCCAAAGATAAGTTTCAGTGAAAAGATTACTTCACTGTTCTTATAAAATGCACTAGGACAATCCCCCTTCCTAAAAGGAACCACACCCTGGTCACCAGAAAAAGAGAATACTGAAAAGCCCAAACATTTTTTAAACTAGAAGCCTGTTGCACAAAGATTCACACAATAGGCCTTGCTTCCCCTGGCTGCTGGCACCGGTTTTCCTCTGGCACCTGGGACCCAGGCCTTCAGTCTGGCCACAGCAGAGAAGCCAAGCCTCTTCAGTCTTCAGTCTTCAGTTTTCGCTCTTCTCTTTTATTAGTGTAGATCAGTGAGGGCGAACCTTTTGAGCTTGGCATGTCAGCATTTTGGAAAACCCTAACTTAACTCTGGTGCCATGTCACATATAGAAATTTTTTGATATTTTCAACCATAGTAAAACAAAGACTTATATTTTTTATATTTATTTTATATATTTAAATGCCATTTAACAAAGAAAAATCAACCAAAAAAAATGAGTTCCGCTGAATTAGAGGTTTAGAAGCAGGTAAGCAATTTGTCCCTGGCACACAACTAATAATTTACAGAGCCAAGTGTCAAACTTAGTGATGAGTACCCAGAATTCAGCGCGTTTAAAATTGCCAAGTATATACAGATCTTTTCAAAATCAATTGAGTTAATATACTGAATGAAAAGTCCATACTGCTATGATCTTGAAACCTGATAAATGTGGGAGAGTCAAAAACTCATCTTGGCCAGAAAGCAATCTCCGTAAAGCACTCATACAATGTCTCATTTTAAGGAATATCACTTCCTGAGGAGACCTTAGAAGAAAATAGCTACAGATGTTTATAAAATGAAGCAGTGTGTTTTATGAGATGACTACCCACAAACTAGTAAAGAGTTGGGCAACTGCATTACTTTGCTATTGCTGAAAACAAATGATGACAAACTTAGCAGCTTAGAAAAATACCGAATATTTGTGCACAGTTGTGTAGAGCAGAAGTCCAGCATGGGGTCACGGGGGGAGGCTAAAATCAAGATGTCAGCCATCCAGCCTGGGACTTTGCGGGGGAAATCCACTTCCAAGCTCGTTTTTTGTTGTTGGCTCAGGGATTGTACAATCTGTTGGGGCATCAGGAGCCTCCCACGTGGCTGATGTGAATAAGAGAGTATCCCCTAGCTCCTCCCGTCTCGCATGAAGCATTTCAACAATTTCCTACTTTGCTTTACTGCTTCCATTTCCCTCTCCCCATTCAGAGTTCATTTGATTACAGCCACCAAATTAATCATCCTCCGGCTGGGTGTGTCACCTCTTTCTTGCTGGAATCCTAATGATCTCCATCCTGTCCTCTCTTGCCCAGGAAAACTGAGCCTCTTGCTAGTCCCTGAACACAGGGCTTCCCTTCTCCTTGACTGGGTGATTGCTATTTTTCTTCACTTAGCCCCAAGGACTCTCAGTTTTGGAAGGTCTCATTTGGTCGTCAGCTAGTCATTATCAGACACATCAGTCCTCTCTGTACATCTCTGCCAAACAATTGTCTAAATTGTCTAAATATTTCTGGTGGCAGGAAGGCATTGCCTTTTAAGGTTTCAGTATTCATTCATTCATCCAATTCAATTCATTTGGTGTTGTAAATGTTTCCCTCCATGTCCCGCGTGGTTCAGGGTTCAGGATCTGGAAGAGGAGCCTCACACAAATGAAAGAGAAGAGACAAGAGACAATTTGGGGATATTGGGGGACCAGGCAGGTAAGTCCAACTCAAGAGGAAGGACTTCCACTGGTGCTGAAGCCGCATCAACCTTTTTTAGTCAGAGGTAAACAGGGCAGTGATTATCATAGTTACACAGTTCTTGTGAGTTTCACTTGTTTTGACCATAGTTACACTTCCCTCAGCCCATTAACTTCCCAGATAAGATCTAGGAAGTGTTATAAGGTTCAGCCTAATTATGCTAAGAGGACTGTACCCTCTAAACTGGGACTTGTGACTTTGCGAACAGGTCAGTCCGAGGCTTAACTCTATATCGTTTCCCCACAATTTGGTGAACATTTTTCTGCCCTCGTGGGTGTAGGCAGAGTGGCCACCTGGTACTTCCTTTTACCAGGTAGGTATTTCTTCTTTTCCTTTTAAAATGAGACTTTCTTTTTAATTAGTATTATTATGAGAAGTTTCTTGAAATAAAAAGAGCCGTCATGGCTCAGTGATTGAGTGTCAACCTATAAACCAAGAGGTCACGTTTCGATTCCCAGTCAGGGCACATGCCCGTGTTGCAGGCTCGATCCCTGGTGTGGGTGGGGCATGCAGGAGGCAGCCGATCAATGATTCTCTCTCTCATCATTAATGTTTCTATCTCTCTCTCTCCCTCTCCTTTCCTCTCTGAAATGAATAAAAAATATATATCATTAAAAAAAATTTTTTTTAAAGAGCAGCTACTGTTTGAGTCCTTAGCTGTTTTCTGATAGTACACTGTGCAACAAGGCCTCACTGGACAGGGACTTATTCCTTCTTTTCTCCACTGCCTCACTAGAAGCTTAGTGCCACTAAGAGGATTACTTACAATACGGTCCTCTGAGCCCAAGGAGAGCCTGTAAAGATTTGTTTATTGTGCCACGCCGGCACAGCCAAGGGTGATGCCGAGTGGGGGGGTGAAAGGATTAAGGAAAGACAGACAAGAGAATAATAGCTAGGTCTCGGTGGGACGCTGCCTCCCTGATGAGGAGACAATGACAGCGCCCACAAGCCGTGTCTTTATTTTATAGCAGATGTCACGAGGCAAAGTAGGGGCGTGATCATGTTGTTTACAGCATTCTTGTGAGTTTCAACCTCACTCAACTACATGCACCCGAACACTATCACAAGGTACATGGGGCTACGTGTTCGGACCATAGGTTCAAGCTTACAACCACAGCCGTTGGCTATGATTGTGCTGGGAGGGCCTTGCCCTCCAGCTGGGACTTGCAAGTGGCAATGAGAGGACACTGTCCTTTCATTAGTCCGAGGCTTGAACCTGGCCAAAACACCGTAACTGCGCCCCACAGTTTATCTCTCAACAAACTCTCTGCCAGTCTTTTCAAAATCAAGGTGTTAAAGGAAAGAACTTCTGAAAAAGAAAAAGGCTGCGTTACCACACACCTACCTAGAAGGTCTCCCATTCTTTCAGTGCTGCCAGAGCTCATCAGCAAGTGAATCAGCAAATCCTGATAAACAGTTTCTATTTTCGGACTAAAGGGTAAAAATGAGGCAAAGCAGCACCACATGTTGGGAGTATGCTCCCACCACACGCTCACACACTCATTCGCTCTAATCTGTTTGAAAACAATCCTCTTTTCGTGGTTAAGAGCCCCATTCAGATTGCTGTTCCAATAAATAAAGTGTTCATGAGTCTTCCCCACTCCCCCCTGCCTCCAGCATGTCCACTCCCAAGGGCAGCAGGAACACCAGCTGGTCCATCCATGGGTTTTCACTCAGACTCCAGGCTCTGGTGGAGACAGTCAGGCGCTCCTCAGTGGAAAATAGCAAGGCCAATGGAAGGCCCAAGTGCCAAGAAACCACTTGGAAACCACGTGTGCCCCTGAAACAGTACATACCATTGAGTGGGTTTAATAACATTCCGTTGATGAATCCAGCACACAATTATTTATCTTGCTACAAATTTGTTTTTGTTTTCTGACATCTTTTAAAAACTGATTTTGATGACAGAAAACACTTTCTCTAATCCTCCTGATAATTTTACCCAGATCTGTTTTCTATACAAGAAACTGCAATCACTCTCCTGATGCAATCTAAGTCTCTTTTATTTAACGACGCTGTTCAATAGACACACTACAAATAGACGCTTCAAATAAACACACTATAGCTGTTTTCCCTGTGGAGCCCAGTGCAAAAAAGGGAGGTGTGACCCAAAGACAGCAGAGAGATAGAAGTCTCCTCAATGTTGGGGAGAGAAGTGCCAGAGGCAGGAGATAGGGGGCTAGGGCTGCAGGAATCTGCACTGCTCTTACACTCATTCAGACAACTGCTCTTTCCTCCCATCTTCTGGGAGCTGGTTCTTGGCTATTGGCTTACCTTTCAGAAAGCAAACCACTTGCCCAGGCCCTATGGATTAGCTCCTACTTTTACATATTAATTTCTTTTTTATTTTATTTTTATTTATTTTGTTAAATATATATATTTTTTATTGTGTCAGAGAGGAAGGGAGCGGGGGGGGGGGAGAAAGAGAGAGAGAGAGAGAAACATCAATAATGAGAGAGAATCATTGATCCGCTGCCTCCTGCACTCCCCACACTGGGGATTGAGCCCAAGGGCATGTGCCCTGACCGGAATCAAGCCACCACCTCCTGGTTCAGAGGTAGACGCTCAACCACTGAGCCATGCAGGCCAGGCTTATTTTCTTTAGCAAAAAGGAAAGGAGGATGTATTGGGAAGCTCTGAGAATCAAGAAAAGTGAATTAACAGCTCCCTCCTGCTCAATGGAACTTCAGTTCTTCAAGGGTAGACGCATAATATGAGTAGTGCATTAATAGTTCACAATGAACCAAATTAATGTACTAAGGCCAGAGGAGTGTTGGGTTTCTTTTCAAATCAGACCCTGGCTGAGCTGAGGAATAGGATGATATGAGGGGTCTGGACTTTTGGGGTTCTTCAATAAAAACATTGCTTGAGTTTTGATTTTATTTTTTTTCAAAAACACATTCTTTTCCTGACTGTGATAGTAAATACTTTGTTTACCAGCCTGCACTAAGCAATTCAGCTTACTAGTATGTTCATGAGCAGTGCCTGGCTTTTGTCATTAGAATGACTTGCTCAAGTGCACAGTACTCAAAGATGTTTTCCTCAAACCATTACAAGCAAGATTATTTCATTTTTCATTCAAGTAAACATGTCTTAAATGACTTCTATGGGTCTGGCATGGACAAAGGAATTCTCATAGAGTCATTTTCCAAGTAGAGGTCTGTAGTAACCTGTTCCCTTACCCTACCAATTAATAATGGCATGTGCTTGAGAAGCAGCTGGCCAGGATGTTGCCGGCATAATCTACACATCTGGAATAGGAAAAGCTAACTGGCGCTGAGGCATAGGGAAAAGCTATATAGTACAGCAGATGCACAGTGCTCAGAAGTTTTCCGGGGTTCAGTTCCCACATCTGCCACTTGCTTGGTCAATGAGGACAAACAATTTAATAAAAACAAAGGACTAGATAAGGACTTAACAATTGCAAGTATTATACTAATGTTAGTTATTATTATTATTAAGATCCTGACTTTAACAGGGCTCTAAGCCACCACCAAGAGGAATAGCTAAGGATCCATGGCCTAGCCTTCCTCCTACTGGGTCATTCCCTGCATTACTCATCAGCCCCCTCTGATGCTGCCCTATTTCTCTGGTAATACCACCACAGTAACATTATTTCCCTCCCCCACTGCCCTCTCCACCGCTCAGTGTTGCCCAATCAGTGTCCTGGGTTGATCCTATTGCTGTCTCAACTATAAGGGAGGATTTTCTTTCTACTATTGTTTCATGTCTTTATCAGATGCCTAGGTGTGATCTTCCTCTCTCTATTTAAAAAAATAATAATTTGTTATTGTTGAAAGTATTACATATGTCCCCTTTTTCCCCACTGATCCCCTTCAGCAGGCCTTCACCACACTATTGTCTGTGTCCATGGATTATGCATATATGCATTTATGCACACAATGTCTTCGGTTGATTACCTCCCATCCACCCAACCTCCCCTTCCTTCCCTCTGAGATTCCACACTGTTCCATGCTTCCATGTCTCTAGATCCACTCCTTTCATCAGATTATTTTGTTACTTAGATTCCACATATGAATGTGATCATGTGATACCTGTCTTTCTCTGATTTATTTCACTAAGCATGATACTCTCCAGGTCCCTCCATCCTGTCTCGAAGGGTAAGAGATTCTTCATTTTTACTGCTGCATAGTATCTCACGTATAAATATACCACAGGTTTTTTATCCACTCATCTACTGATGGGCACTTGGGCTGTTTCCAAATCTTAGCTATGGTAAATTGTGCTGTTATGAATATAGGGGTGCATACAATCTTTCTGATT
>NW_006299220.1:1240127-1245763 GCF_000327345.1 Myotis davidii | reverse complement strand
CTCTTGGCCTTCTGTATGTCCCCTTTGGGGAAGTGTCTATTTAGATCCTTTGCCCATTTTTTAATTGGATTTTCTTCCTTTTGTTAAGTTGTTTGAGTTCCTTATATATTTTGGATATTAACCCTTTATTACATGTATCATTGCCAAATATGTTCTCCCATACAGTGGGCTCTCTTTTCATTTTGTTGATGGTTTCTGCTCTCTCCATTTTTTTTAATAAAGTTCCCATAAAATATAGCCTCACCTTCTTAGTTTCTTATAGGACTATCTTCCAGATAACTTGATAGAAGCTACCCCCTAGCCTAAATCAGAAAACATTTGAGTGGCAGTTCAAATAAGCTATTCAAAAAGTCCCTTCCCACTGATTATAAGTTACTGTTCCAAGGATGTAGTTAAGGCATCTCCATCTCTCCCTATTCCTCATATCATTACACCTTATGTATGCCCCTCCTTCGCCCCACATCAACCCACACAGTCTTGCACAACACTTACTGGAGAATTTTAGTCTCCTTATCTTGAGGACTGATCAACATTCTAAATTCTCTTTACCATAATCTCAGGTCGCCTATCAAGTTCATGTGTAGCCCAGCTGGCATGGCTCAGTGGTTGAGCACCTACCTAGGAACCAGGAGGTCATGGTTTGATTCCCAGTCAGGGTACATGCCTGGGTTGAGGGCTCGATCCCCAGTAGGAGACATGCAGGAGGCCGCCAATCAATGATTCTCTCTCATCATTGATGTTTCTATCTCTTTCTCCCTCTCCCTTCCTCTCTGAAATCAATAAAAAAATATATATTTTTTTAAAAAAGTTCATGAGTAAATAGAGATCTGAAGCCTTTTTGGGATATGCTAAGGCTGTTGAGTTAGTATTATAGATTAGCCTCTTTCTAGGGCTACATATAAGACTTTCTCGACTCTGTACTTTTCCTGATGTTTCCATGTTAGGGATTCTTATATCGTGGCCAAAGGACCATTGACATCAAAATCACAGGTAAACTTGTTAAAAACTCAGGTTCCTCACATTAGCTGAGTCATAATTGCTGGGATTTAGGCTCAATTTTTGAGTTTTGGTAAGATCTTCTTCTTATGAAAATTTAAAAATTACTCTTCTACATCACTTGAAATCTACATTGTTTTGAAACAAGCATTAACTACATTAATAAGCATTATGTGTCTATCTGACCAAACAAATTGTTGGTAACTACTACAGTGACATTTAACATAAAATCCTGTATACCGTCCTTTATTATTTAAAATATGCTCTTGCTATTACTAAGATGAAGATGTCTGTAGGCAAGACAAATCTAGTCTGAGGAGCCAAGAAAAGCAAGTCAATTTTCTCCCTATAAAACCAAAAGAATTGGTAGAGATATAGAAGTGAAGCCAAACAGCATATGGGAGTATCCTAGTGGTTAGTGCATGAGCCAGGGCTCAAATCCCAGTATGGACACCAATTAGCTGTGTGACCTTCAATTTTCTTAACCAGTCTGTGCTTGATTTTCTCAGCTGCAAGGTTTAGATACTAATACTGATCTCACAGATTTGTTGTAAATATTGAGAACATGTAGATAAGGCATTGAGTACAGTACATAGTAAGCATGCTTTTAAAAGCTGTTATTCCCTAATCAACAAAAAACAAGTACTCACAAGGATGTGGAGAAAAGGGAACCCTAGTGCACTGCTGGTGGGAATGCAGAATGGTGCAGCCACTGTGGAAAATAGTATGGAGTTTCCTTTAAAAATTAAAAATGGGACTGCCGTTTTACCCAGCAATCTCACTTCTGGGAATATATCATAGGAATCCCAAAAAGCACCAATCAGAAAGACTAAGTGCATCCCTATGTTTATAGCAGCGTTACTTAAATAGCCAAGATCTGGAAACAGTCCAAGTGCCCATCAGTAGATGAGGGAATAAAAAAGCTGTTATACATTTACACAATGAAATACTATGCAGCTGTAAAAAAAAAAAAAAAGGAAGGACCTCTTATCTTTTGCAACAGCATGAAATGGACCTGGAGATTATTATGCTAAGCAAAATAAGCCAGACAGACAAAGACTAATCTCACACAATCTCATTTATATGTGGAATCTAATGAGCAAGATAATCTGACAAACAATCGGTCCAGAAAGTTCTCCAAAGAACATATATGCATATATGCATAGCCCACAGACAATAGTATGGTCAAGGCCTGAGGTGGGGCAGAGGCTGGAAGGGGCGGGGGGAAGGGGAGGGAAATTGGAGAACTTATGTAATACTGTCAACAATAAATAAATAAATAAATATTTAAAAAGCTGTTGTTCCCAGATGAAAACCATTCCTGGTAAATTCTGAAATAAACCAAATAGCTCTTCTGTGAATAAAGTCTTCAAGATGATTAATGAGTTACTGCTCAGATGCCATTTGCCTTCTTTTCAGATACATGGATACTTCAATAGTGTGATCTGCAAAGCACCACTGAGCAAGACCAAACAACCAGATGTTTTACCAGACAACTCCAGGCCTCGGGAAGAGTCTAAGGAAAGGATGCTCTAGAGCCTCCAAAGGTGGGACAGAATCACTCAGTAAGTAGTTATGGGATATATGTGCCATATATATCTGTTCACTGTTCAAAGCCAAGAGCATGGGGACCAATGGACAAAAACTCTTCCCTGTGGAGCTCATACTCTAGTGCAGGAGTCCTCAAACTTTTTAAACAGGGGGCCAGTTCACTGTCCCTCAGACCGTTGGAGGGCCGGACTATAGTTTAAAAAAAAAACTATGAACAAATTCCTATGCACACTGCATATATCTTATTTTGAAGTAAAAAAACAAAATGGAACAAATATAATATTTGTATTTGCATGTGGCCCACGGGCCGTAGTTTGAGGACCTCTGCTCTAGTGCATGGAAGCAGACAATAAGCAACTAAATTAGTAAAATATAAAATATATACTATCTCTTATGGTGAAATGTGCTATAAAGAAAAATAAAGTGAAGAATGGGAACACACCGAGCTGGAGGGGATAAGTCCATGGAGATACAGCAGAAAGATCTATGCGTTACTCCACCAATATCATCTCCCCTCGCCCTAGCTCCACAACTGAAATGGGTGACCACACCACTACTTAATACTCAGTAACTATTTCTTGAATGAATGCCCTGCCTCAATAGGAAACCAAAATCTTAGAAAATTAAGCAATCTTTATGCACCTGTTTCAACTAAATGATAATAGTATCTGGTACATTTAAACACTTAATAGTTGTTGCATAAATCAGTGTCTCAGCAAATAAGTGAAACGGCTCCAGGCTTTGGGGAAGAATGATTCCAGCTTCATCCACAAAGCCAGGTCGCTCTATAATGATCATAACCTTTATAATAAGAATAACAATACATTCCTGATTGCTCACCCATATATGGCCTCCTCCTAAGCACTTTATGTGGGCTATCAGTTGAACCTTTCAACAATATTGCAGGTTCGAGGGAGGCATTGGCCAGTAAAGGACCTGCGGAAGCCTTCTGGATTGAGTAGTGCCCTTTCCTGTTGAGAAGTGTGCATCCCTACCAGCCACTGAGTTGAATCCTAAGTACACTTCAGAGCAGTAATTCTAATTACCAATAAATCAATGCTCTTCAAATTGTCAGACACAGATGCTCACATCTTTCCACCCAGCTGCCAGTCTGTTCTTGGCAAAGCACTGTTTCCAATAACCTTCCAGTCCTGCCTCAGAACATTTGAATGTCTTTACCCTTTCAGTCATTCTCTTGGTGTCACTGCACTCACTGTGTCCAAAGTTCTAGGTACAATGAGAGGAGTTTGCTCTCCAGGAGTCTACAAACAGACCCAGAGAGAAGGATCAACCCTTTCAAGTGAAACAAAGTAGAGCCATGCACTTGCCCTAGGGTGCAAACAACAGGTGCAAAGAGGGAACTGAAGACTTTGACTAACACGTTTGGAGGCTAATTTTTCTTTCCATTGTGGAGAACCATTGAAAAGAGTGAGGACAGAGAGCGATACCTGCGGATCAGAATGGGCAGCTACACAGCATGAGCACCATTGGCAGCTGCCTACCAAGGGAAAGCCAGTAGACAAGGCCAGTAGAGCCATGCCTGTAGAGCCACGCCTACAGAGCCCACGCCTGCCCTGCTGGATCCCATTTTGAAGATTTAAGAGCTGAAAAGCAGCACTGATTTACAGAAGGCTGCAGCTACTGAAAACCCATGCCATAATTAAGAAAAAGAGGATTTGATTTACCAAGAAAAACAAATGTCTTCAAAGGTAGTGCTGTGACAAGTTCTGGGAACAATCAGTGTCCACTTCATACATTTTTCTTCTTTACAGGGAAGAGGCAGCAATTAGAGAGGAAGCAGTGACTCACGGAGGAACAAAGGGGCCGTATGACCCTGTGCCAGACGTGGTCCAAGTTTGAATGCTAACCTGATGGTGTTGCACCTCTGCTTAAACCCTGCAGCGACCTCCCACTCTTCTTTAAATAAAGCCCAAACTCCTTCACCTGGCCCCAAAACACTTGCAAAATCTGGTCCTTTCCCTGGCTTTATTTTACCATTCCCTCTTTCCTTCATCCATTCTGAACTTCTCTCAGGACCTCACAGGGGCTCAATTTCCTGTAGCCATTGAGTCTCTGCATGGAACACACTTCCCCTTTCTCCCCATCTTTGACTGGCACCTACTCATTCTTCAGCTCTCGGCTTAAACATCATTTCCTCATAGACGCATTCCTTTCCCTGGTCTAGGTTACATCCCCTTGCTCTGTTCTCATAACTCCCTATATTTTCTCTCTCATAATACTCCTCAGCTTTATAATTAGTATTGATTGATTTACCAATCTTCCCTGCTAAATAGTAAACCTCCTGAGGGCAGAGACCTTTGTAGGTGTTCATAAAACACCTGTTTAATTAATCAAACGATTGAGTCAAATCAAAATATGTTGTGTGATTCTAGGTCCTCCTTTTTCTTTGAATTCTAACATGTAAGAAAAGGAACATTAGGCAACATCTCAAGAGAGAAGAAAAAGAACAATTCTTGCCTGTGTGGCCCAGCAGTTTAGGCTTTAGGATCCACCCTGCCTTTCCTCATTAGCATGTCTCCCCACCACCACTACCACCACCACCAAAAGAAATGGCCTATACAACTACTTTCCTCTCTGCCAGCTGCCCCCCTGCACCTATAAAATATTATCTTTCCTCTGTGCCAAGCACTGACACTTTAAAAGTTTTGTTCTCAATAATTTGCAGTTGATGGTTTAGGACAGTGGTTAGCAAACTCATTAGTCAACAGAGCCAAATGTCAGCAGTACAACGATTGAAATTTCTTTTGAGAGCCAAATTTTTTAAACTTAAACTATATAGGTAGGTACATTGTTATTAACTTAATTAGGGTACTCCTAAACTGGCCTTTGCTAAAAAACGTCCTCAATCTGATTGAGGTACGTTTGCTGAGATCGACCCCTTCCAACTCTCCCATCCACACTCGTCTTGTATACTGTTTCGTCTCTCTCCTTTCGTTTGTCCTCTCTATGTGTCCACCCCCCACTTCTTCTAACGCCACTTCTTCAAAATAGACTCGCCCACGCTGAAAACGGACTTCTGCGCATGGGCCATGAAGTTTCAATCGCACTGTACGTGCACGCCCGCACGT
>NW_006299220.1:1233558-1234124 GCF_000327345.1 Myotis davidii | reverse complement strand
TGGGAGGCGAGGGGACTGTCGAGGGCGGGGGGAAAAAATGGACACATATGTAATACCCTTTGTAATAAAAAATTTAAAAAAATTAAAAATAAAATAAAAAAATAAAAAGAAAGAAAAATACAGGTAACTTTATGCTTCAAGTTGGTACTTTTGTCACCCGCACGCGATTTGCGGACACAACTAGCACTAACCACTGCACTGATACTGCTGACTGACTGGCTCACTCAACTCGTACATGAATCGCGTGCGCCACCCTGGCACTGCGTATCCCGGGGCCCGCCTGCGCTGCGTCTCCTGTCTCCCGTCGCCGACTGACCGACACCCCCACTTCTTCTAACGCCACTTCTTCAAAATAGACTCACCCAGGCCATAAACCGACTCTGGGCATGGGCCGCGAAGTTTCAATCACACTGTACTAGCACCCGCACGTGGTATTTTGTGGAAAAGTCACATTCAAGGGGCCAAAGAGCCGCATGTGGCTCGAGAGCCACAGTTTGCCAACCACTGGTTTAGGAAGTGACTGTAGTCAAAATGCAAAAATAAGTAAGATTTTTTTTTTATTTTAC
>NW_006299220.1:1226995-1229232 GCF_000327345.1 Myotis davidii | reverse complement strand
TGTTTGTTCACATTGTAAGTTTCCAGCTCGGTAGACCTATACATTTTGTCCCCTTTTAAGTTTTATATGAGAAACTAGAGGCCCGGCGCACGAAATTCGTGCACGGGTATGGTCCCTACGCCTGGCCTGCAATCAGGGCCATTTTCCCCAGCTGCCCGCAGCCAGCCCCGACATCCCCCGCCACCCACCCCCAGGTCCCCATTCGCCATCAGGTGATCGGAGCCTGCCAACCAGGGAAAAGGGACCAGAGGTGGTCAGTGCACCTCATAGTGACTGGTCAAGCAGTCATTCTGGTCATTCTGCCATTATGGTCGCTGGGCTTTTATTATATAGGATCTTTTCAAAGAACTGACCTCTGGGATAATTCCCAACATCCTAAAACTGCAAGTTTTTCTATTTTGTGGCTTGTGGACTAAGTATGACCAAATGGGCTATTCTAAATGTAAACTCAGTTGTGTAAAACCCCAGACTTTCTTTTGTGGAGGAATGACTGTTTCCTGAAAGCTCTAAGAACCAGACGTAGACATTATGAGAGGAAGGGTGTGGAGGAGGGGGAAGAGATGGATCTGAGGATGCCTCTGTAGATTCCAATAAAATATTTTGTGGAAATGCAAAGTCAGACTCAAAATTTAAAGATGGGCTCTATTATCTACTAAGATTTGCATGCAGTGAGAAGACACTGGAAGGCAAACATGCAGCACAGGTTTAATGCCCCAATACTTTTAGTTCCTTGAAATTACAAATGTTCTTCTACCTCCTTTTATGTGGGACAAATATGCAAACCACCATGGGTTTCTTCTGACAGTGATTTTTCACTGAGATGGGTCTTCATCACTGAGATGAAATCAAGGGCATCATATGACACAGGGAAACTTGGGACACATGGAAAGAAAGGGTCAAGTGACGTCTTTATCACTATTGAGAAGGGGAAGCAGGAGAAGGGGAAATAGTGAAAATAGTAAGGTGGGAGGTCTAATAAAAAAGGCTTCCTGATCTAATAGCAGCAATTGATCAACTGAGTTTGAAAAGATAGATTATAAAATAATTGAGTTTGAAAAGATAGATTATAAAATTCCTTAATTGTATCTAATACCTCCCTTAAAAAAAATTATCCTATATAATAAAAACCCAGCTACTGAAAGGCGGAATTGGCTCGAGAGCCACAGTTTGCCAACCACTGGTTCAGGAAGTGACTGTAGTCAAAATGCAAAAATAAGCAAGATTTTTTTTTAATCTCAGGGGTAAAAAGATTGATAGTCAGAAATATATTTAGTGAAACCTCAACAAAAATGTTAGGAATCTTTGAGTTGATGGTAATAGAAAAACAAATTTGTATTGGTTTAAACCCATAATTTCATTGGCTCAAAAGTTTTTTTAAAGGCCAGAGGTTGTTTCAGGCATGGTTTGTTCCAGAGCACCAGAGTCCCCAGACCCTGGCTTCTTGGGGATTCTCTGAGCTCTACTCAGCTCCCCTTGTGGCGGCAGTGATTCCAGATCCCTCCTCAACTACACCAGAAGAGAAGCTCGTCAGCCGCCTCTCACAAAACACACAAGGAGCCTCCTTTTTCCCCCAGCCCCCAGCAAAAGGAACTTCCTTCCTCTCAGTGGCCTGAATTGGGCCAGTACCCATTCTGGAACCAGTTGCCTCAGCCAAAAAGTCGGACACACGGATTGGTTCAAACCAGACAGGATCTACCTTTGGAGCCAGAAATGGTGTCCATTCCACGCTGGCTTCGAACTGAGCAAAGTAGAACATATCCCTAAAGGAGGGAAGCCACAGGCTATTGGAGAAATGAAGAAAATTGATACCAAAGAAGCAATCAGCAAATGCCCATTAGACCGGCGAGTCTACTTTTCCAAAGCAGCACTCTAGTTTTCCCACCTCGTGAAGAAGTACCATCACTCCGGTGCAGTTCACCAAGTCTTTGGTGAGAAGGAATTAGAGACAAATCCTAACCAACTCCCTTGTACTAGAACAGGTAAGTCTGGGAAACTGGAAGTAAGCTGCCCCAGGCTACACAGGTAGTTAATGGCACTGAAAAACCACATAACCCAGGTGTTTTTATTTTTGATCTAACATTCCTTCTCATATGTCAATGCTACACAATCAGGGCAAAATCAGACCAGGTGATGCGTCACTTCTGTTATTCTCTAAACACAGAGTTTATTTGCAGAGAGGATATGTTTGTTGGGTTTGTGAGGAAGGGGGGTGGGTAAGAAAGAGTAAGAATGGAAAA
>NW_006299220.1:1221625-1223062 GCF_000327345.1 Myotis davidii | reverse complement strand
AAATGCAAACCACCATGGGTTTCTTCTGACAGTGATTTTTCACTGAGATGGGTCTTCATCACTGAGATGAAATCAAGGGCATCATATGACACAGGGAAACTTGGGACACATGGAAAGAAAGGGTCAAGTGACGTCTTTATCACTATTGAGAAGGGGAAGCAGGAGAAGGGGAAATAGTGAAAATAGTAAGGTGGGAGGTCTAATAAAAAAGGCTTCCTGATCTAATAGCAGCAATTGATCAACTGAGTTTGAAAAGATAGATTATAAAATAATTGAGTTTGAAAAGATAGATTATAAAATTCCTTAATTGTATCTAATACCTCCCTTAAAAAAAATTATCCTATATAATAAAAACCCAGCTACTGAAAGGCGGAATGACCAGAACGACCAGTCGACCAGTTGCTATGACGCACACTGACACCCGGGGAAGACACTCAACGCAGGAGCTGCGCCCTGGTTGTCATTGCACTACCACAGTGGGAGTGGGGCTCAGCTGACCTGGATGAGCGGCTCCTCCCGCTGCAAACTCCAGGCCGATGGGCAGGACCCTGGACTGTGGTCATTGCCTCCTCGCTCCAGGCTCCTCCTCCTCACTCCCTGGCACCTCCTCGGAATGCCTGCAAGCCGCGCAGCGCCACCCCCACTGGGCTCACAGAGCTGACCCTGGAGCCTGGGAGGCAGGTTTCTGGTCACAACAGGACTGAGGCCTACTTTGCCGCCTCTCAGTGCTATTGTCCCTGGACCTGGTCCCAACCGGGTCCTCTGAAGAGGCAGTTATTCTCTAAACACAGAGTTTATTTGCAGAGAGGATATGTTTGTTGGGTTTGTGAGGAAGGGGGGTGGGTAAGAAAGAGTAAAAGAATGGAAAAAGAGGAACAATTTAATATATTTTTTTAAGTTTTGTTTTAACTCACACAACTTGCTAACACATGTATGGATCCTAAAAACAGGAACTTTCCTCAGAGCTGAGAAAATGTGACACTGGCTTTGCTAATAAGACTCCATGTAGGAACAACAAGTAGGCTGATAAGCACTGGTCCCACAGCTGCACGTCCTTTGGGGAAAAGACAGTAGTGCTTCAGGCCTGCCAGGTAAGGCTCATTTGCAATGGCTTTGACTTGAGAAAGGACTCTTCAGGGTAGAGAGAAAGGGCTCCGCTGGTCCATTGTTAATAATCAAAGAGCAATCTGTGCTCTGAAGGCTGTGAACTCTCCTCCAGGTCACAGGACCAAATTTCATTTTTCAGGGCAGACCAGCTATGAAGGGCCAGCTGTAGGTGTGAAAAGACTGGATAATAGACAACCAAAGGTGCCCTCCCAGAGCCTGGCAGGTCTCCCATTAGTGTTCACACCTCCTCTAAGTCTGAGAGCCCATAGGAACAGCCCACTCAGAGGTGTTTATCTTAAACCATTAACTATCATTAGTAGCTCAGCAGGA
>NW_006299220.1:1214645-1217694 GCF_000327345.1 Myotis davidii | reverse complement strand
TAAATGTGCCATTTCAATTTAGTTTACTGGCTTACAGTGGATTTTCAAACCTCTTCCAAATATTTATACCCTTCCAGTGATAACAACCTTTAAAATATTTTATTCTATATAATAAAAGGCTAATATGCAAATCAACCCAATGGCAGAATGACTGCACGCTATGACACACACTAACCACCAGGGGGCAGATGCTCAAAGCAGGAGCTGCCCCCTGGTGGTCAGTGTGCTCCCATAGTTCCACAGCCACTCGGCTGACCGGGATGAGTGGCGCTCCCACAGCGAGCCCATCCCCACAGGCCACAGCCCTTACCAGTGGACAAATCCTGTGCACTGGGCCTCTAGTTATAAATAAAAGTGCCCTGGCATTCATTATCCAACAAGTAATTCTGAGATTAAAGCTCAGTGTCACTTACCTGCTAAAGTTCATTTTAAGCCTTTATCTGGAATTAAAGCCTGTGGTAGACACTTTGGGGAGTATAATAGACACTAAAAGTTAGCCCCCAGTATCTATTCTCCCCTGAGCACAAGACCATGAAAAATAAAGACTACATTTCCCAGATTCCCTTGCAGTTTAGGTATGCCCATGTGGCTAAGTTCTACCAGTTGAGGCATAAATAGAAGAATTGCCTTAGGAGTTTCCAGGAACCTTCCCTAAGAGGGAGTTGGTGCCTCTCCTTGGCCCCTATCTTTCTCTCTCCTTTTTTCCTCCTGCAACAAAGATGCTGCCACCTAGAGGCTGAAGACCACATTCTTGGGACCAAGGAGCAGTGAGCCCAAAGGAGCCTACAGCCCTGAAGATTTTTAGAGCAAGTCAAAACTTCAGCCCTCAACTGCTGACCCCTAAACATAAGTTGAATTGTGTAATTCCACTGCTTTAAACAGTTTGACAAACCCAACTGTTTATAGACTAAACCCTGCCTTGTTAACATGATCCAGAGGTCCACGATGTGTCCTGGGCTCTCACCCACCCGACCACTGAGGCTGCCTCCAGAGCCACCTTCACTTTCAGGCCTCCCCTGGCTCTGGCCCCTTTCTCTTCCCGGAACGTCCTTCACTGCCTCACTCACAAGTGTGAACCTACAAAGCTCACTTCTGTATAGTTGTTTTGCTCAATTTCAACCTTTACATAAATGAAATAAATAAAGCAAACACTATACCTCTTCCACTATTATTTGGAGGTTTTCTGTTATTGCTGAACCTAAGCCTGTTATTGCTGAACCTGTCTCATTGATACAGAGGTTTGTATAATAAGAAACAGTCCTCAACGCTAAGAAGTTTCATAAACTTGAGAAGAATATGAGTGGTATATGCATAACTATACATTTTGTGACATTTGAGGTTGGTCCTAAAATAAGAATTGAATTTTGAAACATGAAAATGGGGAGAAGGACAAATAAAAAAAAAAAAAAAGCCAGGCTTAGAAGAAATTCTAAAGTTTGCTTGAGTTTTCATGGGGGGAAAGGGTGTTTTAACCATCATAATAATATTTCCCATTTATTAAGGACCCATTATGTGCCGAGCACTGTACTAGTTTTATGTCTTTATCTAATCCTCACAACCATCCTTTGAAGAAACTGAGGCTCAAGCAAGTCCAGGAACTTTCCCAAACTGATAACAGCTAGAAAGTGGAAGAGTTGAGATAACTGGGGTGGACTCCAAGGCCCATTGTCTTTCTACTGCACAGCAAATCCGGGAAATAGTGATCACCATGTTCTCAGTTTTGCCAGAGCTGTTACTAGAGCACACTATTCCCTGAAAGACATTCATACCACTTGGAAATTTCCAATGGATTCAAAAATTTGTAAGAGGGAGAAGTTTTTCTGGAGGAATCAGGGAATGGGGTGCCGATGGGTATGCAGGGAGAGCTGTTAGGAGAATTTTTCTGCCTAGCAGCAGGGTTCATTCCTCTGTTCAACTCGATGGTACTAAACAGAAAGCAGTATGACCTCTGGGCATTTTAATGGTGCTTTCTCTTTGGAGAATCTCAGTTCTATGTAATAGGATAGGAAAACACATCACTGAGCGAACTGCCACATGGTGGCTCATCTTAACAAGGCTTTAAGGCTGAGCTTCTCTACTTTCTGTGTCTGTTTGAAAGATCCCTGGCCCTTTTGTTAATTGCAAGGACTGCTCTCAGGGTGGGCAGTTGATGATGAGCCCTCGTTAAAGAGTTCTTAGGGCCATGCTGGCCAGAACATCCGCACGACTTCCAGACAACGGCGAAGGATCCTGAGAATTAATTAATTGATGCCAATGGGAGTTGTATGCTTGGAATGAGGACACCACAAAGGCTGGAAGTAGACACAGCCCAGCCACAAACCTCACACTTCCTGACATTCGGCTGCTGTGAGAAGCAGTGATGAGAGCATTGGGGTTGGTCACTTCTGTCATTCTCTAAACTTAGAGTTTATTTGCAGAGAGGATATATCTGGGTCTATGGGACCTTGGATCTTGCTAATCTCTCTGAGACTAATTCCTCAGCTGTAAATGAGAAGAATAATCCCTGCACTATTTATTACAGAGGTGTTTGTGAGGCTCAGATGAGGTATTTGTAATTCGAGAGCTCCATAAAGACTGTAACTAGATTTAATGCCTCCCTGGAATACTACTATAGCAATCTGTGCTCCCCCAACACGCAGTCATATTTTGCAGTTATTACTTCTCCGTCTATCTTCCTCTTCTCAGCTGTATATACCATAAGGACAGGATCTATTGCTCACCACTGTTTCCTAGTATCTATCACAGTACTGGGCATGTGGTTGATCTGTGATAAATATTTGTGAGATGAATGAATAGATGATTAATACAGACCTATATAGTGTTCATTTCTTTTGTGAAAATGTATAGAAAAATGTGCCCCCATGTCATCATCACTGTCTTAAAATAGGTCAGCTATTGGCAATTTTGTTTCACTTTATAAATGTTATTTCAAACACAGTGGTGTCTTCCTTCTGAAACAAAATAAACTGGTGAACAAAATAGGACCAGAGACATGGATACATGGAACAGACTGACAGATCTCAGAGGAGAGAAAGGGAAGGGGGGATTG
>NW_006299220.1:1209070-1211619 GCF_000327345.1 Myotis davidii | reverse complement strand
AAGAATCATGGCTCAGGTGACATTTGAGGTTGGTCCTAAAATAAGAATTGAATTTTGAAACATGAAAATGGGGAGAAGGACAAATAATAATAATATTTTAATCTTGTGACATTCATAATTTAATGCTTTATACAAATTTAGAGTTATGCATTATGCTGATTACAGTATAAAGTGTTTCCACCTGGCTATAAAACATGTCGTGTTCCTGGGCTGCTAATAGAAGACACCTGGATTCCCACATTGGCTTCCACACTTAATCAGTTCTGATATCACATATTAGGTAGCCTCTAGAAAACTTCACTGTACATACATTTGAAAATGAGGCCCTGGCCAGATAGCTCAGTTGGTTAGAGCATCATCCCGATACACCAAGGTTGTGAGTTGAATCCCCAGTCAGGGCACATATAAGAATCAACCAATGAATACATAAATAAGTGGAACAGAAAAAAATGATGTTTCTCTCTAAAAATAAAAATTAAAATAAAGAAAAGATGAGAGTGAAAATAACAAAAAGTAACATCTTACTATTATTACGAAAACAATTTTCACTTTGTAGACACCCTGAGAGGCTCTCAGAACCCCCAGGGTCCCATGACTACACTTTGAGAACCGCTGAACTAGAATATAAATTCAGCAAATACAGAGATTATGTTTAATTCTCTGTTATATTCCAAGCACCTAGACCTGGCCTATAGTAGGCATTCAAAAATACTCATTAAATAAATGTATGAACCTGAGGCCATATTATGAAAGACACTGAGTGCCAGGCTAAGGAGTTTGGAATTGACTTAGTAGACCCTGGGGAGTCAGCAGAGGTATTTGAGCAGAAGAATGCAATCATCTGAGTAATCTGACCAACAAGGAAGATGGGTTGGAAAAAAGGGCAACTTTGAGACAGAGATACCAAGTAGGATGCTCTTGATCTAATCCCAGTAAAAAATAGTGAGATTGTGAAGTAAGACAGAAACTGTTCCAACAGATAGAAGACAGAAGTGAGAAACCACTGGCTGCAGTGTATTAGCCCTCGCTCGGAAATCCATGAATAGAAAAGACAGATTTCCCTGTCTGTGTGATCTTTGCCAAGTTAATCAACTCCTGTTCAATTACACTTTGCTTAACAAAAAAATAAAATGTTGTATTAAACATGGATTGTCATTTTCTTTTTAAGTACTCTTAAGGTAATTTACAGATGATAGAGTTGTATCACCAAAATATTAATTTTAAATTTCACAAAATCTTAATTCCTTATTGCTAAATATTCCTGCACTTACTGATGCTGACCAGTCATTAACTAGGCTCCTTAAAAGTAAAATTAGAGAATCAATGATAAACTTCAATGTTAGTTAAAATATTTTCTTGGAAAAAAGGTAATTGTCATTTATTAAGGAGGCTTTTTTAACTTATTTAAATCTCAAGCAATCCCTATGACGTAGTTTGTTTGTTTTTCCAGATGTTGCTAATCAGGAGATATTTCTCAAGGTCACACACTTTGGATTAAGTAATAGTCGGGAGTCTGAAGCAGATATGTCTGCTTCCAAAACCTATGGTCTTCCCAGTGCATAACACTACCTCAAAGAAACTGAGATACTTTTCAAATTTGGATATGCGTTATCAATATGAAAGTCTGCATTGACAAGAAGAAAAATATGGCATATGTGGAATCAAACTAATTACATCCTAAGTTATATCAGAAAACATTAGGCTCTGTAAGGTTAACATGGCAGGGAAAATGGCTATATTCAGGTAATTAAAATGTATAGAAAACTATGGGCCAAAGCGGAGGAAAATAAGGAAGTTGGAAAATTTTGAGGGAAACAGGAAAAAAAAATAAGATCATCATCTCATCTTATTTTCAAACCTGAGCCTCCCACTGAGAAAGAAACAGGCTCTGTTCATCATTGCTTTGTTCATTTTTGGCTGAAGCAAATGAAGTTCATCCACTCTGGGGTAAATGGGATGATGGAACAGACTGACAGATCTCAGAGGAGAGAAAGGGAAGGGGGGATTGGAAGAGATTAGCCAAAGAGCACATAAGCATATATGTATAGCCCATGGACACAAACAACAATGTGTTGAAGGCCAGGCAGGGGCTGGGGGGACTAGGTGGAGGGGGACAAAGGGAAGAGGAAATGGGGGACATCTGTAATAGTGTCAACAACAAAAAAAGAAGTGTATGTCCAAAGAAAATAAGACATGTCCAAATGAAAATTAAACAAAAAACACAGTAATACCATTTCTTTTATATAAATATATATATTTTTTTTATTGATTTCCGAGAGGAAGGGAGAGGAAGAGAGAGATAGAAACATCAATTATGGGAGAGAATCATTGATCAGCTGCCTCTTGCACACCCCCAACTGGGGATCCAGCCTTCACCTGGGCATGTGCCCTGACCAGGAATCGAACCACGACCTCCTGGTTTATAGGTTGAGGCTCAATTACTGAGCCACACAGGCAGGGAGAGAGAAATATTTTAAAGATAGTATTGTTTATCTCTCAGTTCTTTTTTTAAAAAATATGCTTGTTTTTGTTTTTAGAGAGAGAGGCAG
>NW_006299220.1:1202851-1204812 GCF_000327345.1 Myotis davidii | reverse complement strand
TAAGGTTAACATGGCAGGGAAAATGGCTATATTCAGGTAATTAAAATGTATAGAAAACTATGGGCCAAAGCGGAGGAAAATAAGGAAGTTGGAAAATTTTGAGGGAAACAGGAAAAAAAAATAAGATCATCATCTCATCTTATTTTCAAACCTGAGCCTCCCACTGAGAAAGAAACAGGCTCTGTTCATCATTGCTTTGTTCATTTTTGGCTGAAGCAAATGAAGTTCATCCACTCTGGGGTAAATGGGATGCACTCTGAGGTAGTTAGCAAGTCAACAGAGGCACAAGCAGTCTTGCTAATGAAAATTATTCCAGCTGCCTGGCTCAGACGTCAGCTGAGATTTCATCTCCCTCTGGTCATTTGGTTGAAAGGATTTCATAATGATTTTCAAGAGAGCCTTTAAAGTTTGTATTTCACCTTAAGAAAAGAAAGGATGCATTTGTTCTCTGCTTCAAATCAGAAATGTGCTCGACTTCGTAAAGATTGCATAGAGAGAACAGTCACCTGTATTCTCTTAAAAATTATTCTTCATTGCACACGTGCTTTTGACTGGAATCGAACCAGGGACCCTTCAGTCCGCAGGCCAACGTTCTATCCACTGAGCCAAACTGGCTAGGGCAATACCATTTCTAGTAAGTTCTTTTTATTTCAACTAGAAGCCTGGCACACGAAATCTGTGCACAGGTATGGTTCCTAGGCCTAGCCTGCGACCAAGGCCAGCTTCCCCGGCTACTGGCAACTAGCACCATCCCCTGCCACCACCCACCCAGGTTCCAGTTTGCCATTGGGCAATTGGAGCCTGATAGTCAGGGGGGAGGGACCAAGAGGTCAGCCGGTCCCGCCCGCTCATGGCCCCACCCTCGACACAGGTCGCCCTCTGTGTGTGGAGCAACTGACGGGGTGGGGGGCCTTAGCTTGGCACTGCCTGCATCCCCCGCCACCCACCCCCAGGTCCCCATTCGCCATCAGGTGATCGGAGCCTGCCAACCAGGGAAAAGGGAGTTCAATTTCCCAGTCGTTGTTCAAAGGCCCACTCGGCAACCTTTGCATATCTACTTCTATGGTAATATATTCTAAAATTAGAACATCAGAGCTTATCATTCTTTTACAGTATGCTGAGATATATCAGTAAATCTCTGGCTACTATTTATTTACCCAGTAAAATTTGCTTGACAATCAACTATGTGCCCAGCAGTGTGTCGGATCCTAGGGATTCAAAAATGGATCAATCAAGTCCTTACCTTCAAAGTGGTCACTGTCTAGTGGGAAGATAGACAGGTGTTCACATTATCTACAATATGAGCAGCTGTTATGTTCCAGGTGTTCAGATTAGATGCTGGGGATGCAAAGATAAAGATCAACTCCTCACCAAAATGGTAATACTGTCCATGTAAAGCAAAGATCAATTCAAAAGAAAAAATAGTTCAAAAAATCAGAAGGAAATGAGCCTTCTGAAATTAGCTCCATGGAAATGAGATCTGGGATAAACCTATGCCTTTGGAGATGGATTGAAAGAGCGTGAAGAAGGTAGTCAGGAAGACAGAACATGCGAAGGAAAGACAAGCAATACCCCGGAAGCTCTGCCTGGTGAGTTAGCAGCCTGACAGTGTCCCCATCTGGCTCTGAGGAAGCAGGCCAACCAAGGTCACTGTGTTTTCCTTAGAGATTTTTTCCATGAGTTGCATTAATGCCACAAGATTAGCAGACTGTTTACATGACAATCAAGCCTGTGTATTGAGGTTGGGGATGGAGGGAAAGGTGGTTAGCAGCTGAGTGTAAAATTTTCCTAACATAACTGTTCTGGTAAGAAATACTAACTGCTTTTTGGACACATCCTTTTACCCATTTACTTTTATTCCAACGCAGAACCACTCTTTACATTTACAGTACTAAGCTTTGGGGTTTATAGTGACTTCCACTAATTTCACTTGAGTAACACTCCTAATTAGTATGAGCACA
>NW_006299220.1:1199553-1201952 GCF_000327345.1 Myotis davidii | reverse complement strand
GGGAAACTTAATTAACATTTTGTTAATTTCTAGAACTGCTTCAATTTGTCCTTCGGTGGGGTTTCCATCCCCTCAGAAGAGGGGGTGAAATGTTCATAGACAAAGCATTAGTAGGTGAGGTATAAAAATTAACAGGAAACTAATCCAGTTCTCAGGATGATCCAGGAAACTAAACTGTTTTGGGAAATTATTGTGGCAGGTTGTATATGAAATATTAAACCATATATAACAGGGGGGGGGGAGTCATGAGATAGCCTGCAATCCCTTTGTTTACCCTGTGGCTCCCACCACTTCTTTAAACTAATCCTGGCCTCTGCTGCCCCCAGAAAATCTAAACCATATTTGAAATGCAAATAGGAACAAAAGAAGTTAATGTTTAGCCTTTAAGCTTCCAGGGCTGAGACCCTTACATAAGCAATAGATTTGGGAGACTACTTAACCAGCCATCTCTTCCATCCCTCCCCGGCCCACAATGGAGAGGGCAAATAAAATCTTTGTGGGTTGGAGGGGGAAACAAGAATGTGGAGAAAAAGCAATAGAATTAGAAATGATTTGAGGGTCTTGTTCTTTGTCCACTCCAGCCAGGGACTTGCAGGATGAAAGGAGGTGGTTCTCCCTTTAAGCTTAGGAATCCCAGGCAGACCTCAGTAAGAAGCCCACAGCCCTGTTGGCTCTTAGCCACGAAGAGGAATCGTGGACTGCTTGGCAGGGCTGGAAAGAGCCCTGAGTTTCCTCTCAGTCCCTGGGAGACACAGCAGAGGGTCTGAAATTCTCTTGCCCCAGACTTCAAGAGAGACGCAGAAGTTAGCAGAGAGAACCACAGCCCTGAGAGCCCTGCAGTGTTCTGAGATGTTCCCCACCACCCAACTTGTGTCTGCCCTGTAGACTACCCCCATCCCCTTGAGTGGGATAGCATTTGTGAGAATGGCGAGAGATTTTACAACTGTGTTAGGTTATCTTACATGGCAAGTGGTGGAAATATGAAGATGGGATTAAGAGGCCTAATCAGTTGACTTTGCGTTAATTAAGAGGGAGATTATCCTCCTGGGTGAGCTGGCCTTTAGAAGGTCTTCCCTGTAGGGAGAGATTGGAAGTGAAGGAGATTCCTCTATTGGCCTTGAAGAAGCAAACACCCGAGTTGTGAGGAGGGCCTGTGAGAGGACCACATGGCAAGGACATGAGGGTGTCACTAGAAGCTGAGTGGTTCTTGGCTGACAGCTAGAAAAAAAAATGAGGACCTCAGATATATAACCACAAGGAAATGAATTCCACCTCAAAAGAGAGGAAACAAAAATTATAAATATGTAAAAAGTTGTTCCACCTCATTAGTAATTAGCAAAATGCATTAACACCACAGTGAGATTTTATTTTACACCAAACAGATTGGTAAACATTAAAAGGCCTGGCAATAACAAGGGTGGCACAGGATGTGAAGGAATGGGGATTGTCATAAACTGCTAGTGGGAGTATATATAAGCCTTGGAGAGCAATTCAGTATTGATGGGGTTGTGGGAACTGATAGTGCATTTGGGTTTTCACTAGTTTTGAGAGGGCCCTGAGCAAAAAAGTCTCTGCTGCAGCCACTATGGAAACCAGGATGGAGGCTCCTCAAAGAATTAAAACCAGAACAACCATATGATCCAGTAATTTCACTTTTGGATGTTTATCCAAAGAAAAGAAAAACACTAAACTGAAAAGATATATCCACCCCCATGTTCACTGCAGCATTCTTTACAACAGCCAAGACATGGTGTCCATCAGTGGATGAATGAATAAAGAAATGTCATATATATATATACACATGGGGGGAGAGGGGGCAAAAATAGGTTTACAGTTGTGAGTGAATGAAACATGGGGCTTATTCTTGTATTATTGTTTATTAACTAGTGGCCAGTGCATGAAATTTGTGCACATTAAAAGGGGATTAGTTAGAGGAAATATTTTAATATTGCTATTTACCCTTTCTCCATAATAGAAGTGTCAGAGATGAAAGAAAATTAGTAAAATGTATATGAAAATCTTCCTCCTTCCAGAGTCTGGGGCACACCACGGGACCCAGAGTCAAGTCCCTGCCTGCTGCAGCACCTCAAAATTGCGCAAGACCCAGCCCCAGCCAGCCCCACCCCCATTGGGCGAGATCCAGACCCAGCCGGCCCTACCCTTGTCAAGCCCCATCAGGCGGGGGGGGCACAGCCTCAGGTCCCCTGGCCCAGCACCAGGTGGGGGTGCAGCCTCAGGTCCCCCGTCAAGCCCCGCAGGGAGGGGTGGGGGGGCGTGCAGCCTCAGGTTCCCCAGCCTGGCACCAGGTGGGGATGCAGTCTCAGGTCCCTCGTCAAGCCCTACCCAGTGGGGAGCACAGCCTCTCATCCCCCGGCCCGGCCTCAGGTCCCCTAGACCCA
>NW_006299220.1:1192463-1199206 GCF_000327345.1 Myotis davidii | reverse complement strand
AAAAAAAAAAAAAAAAAAAAGGCTAAAGGAGTTTGTCACTACCAAACCAGCATGGCAAGAAATGCTAAAGAGACTGCTATAATGAGAAGAAGAAATGAGAGAGAGAAAAAAAACATATTCATAAATAATTAAAATGCCAATACAAATGTGTCTATATTAATAAAGGGTAATATGCTAATTAGACAGGACATCTTCCCAATGACCTTCCAGACAAAGCCAAGGCAGGGCCAAGGCAGAGGTGGTTAGGGGTGATCAGGCCAGCAGGGAGAGGGCAGTTGGGAGTGAGCAGGCCAGTGGGGGGGTCAGTTGGGGGCGAGCTGGCCAGCAGAGGGGGGGCAGTTGGGGGTCAGCAGGCC
Source organism: Myotis davidii (assembly GCF_000327345.1). NCBI lineage: Eukaryota > Metazoa > Chordata > Mammalia > Chiroptera > Vespertilionidae > Myotis > Myotis davidii. The sequence goes on along the minus strand of NW_006299220.1, from coordinate 1,198,850 downwards.
AGCAGGGGAGCAGTTGGGGGCAATCAAGCTGGTGGGTGGGGGGGATAGTTGGGGGCGATCAGGCAGGCAAGGGAGGGCAGTTAGGGGCGAGAAGGCCAGCAGGGGGTGACAGTTGGGGGTGAGCAGGCTACCAGGCAGAGTGGTTAAGGGCGGTCATGCAGGCAGTCAGGTGAGCGGTTAGGAGCCAGCAGTCCCAGTTGCGAGAGGGATGTCCGACTGCTGGTTTAGACCAGATCCATCTGATGTCCAGTCGGACATCCCCTGAGGAGTCCCAGATTGGAGAGGGTGCAGGCCGGGCTGAGGGAATTTTGTGCACTGGGCCACTAATAGTTTAATAAAAAGGAGTCTCTGTAGGAAGTCCAAGCTTTCATGCTCTCTCACCTTCCATTCCCTGCTCATGACCTGTAGTAGATCCAAGGGAACTCCAAGTGGCTATAGTAAATAAAGACATGGCAAGCACCAATGGAAGGATCACGGCAAAGAACCCTGGGGGTCCTCTTCTGATACCTACTTGCCTTTCAAGAAACAATTCCTAAGCTTCCTCCTGGGCCCAGCTGAGACTAAATACTTCTACAGGACCCCAGCGGCCCATCATTACCAGGTGCTATAGATCCACTCTTATACTAGTAGTTACCTATTGCTGCATGACAAATCACCCCAAAACACAGCGGCTTAACCAACAAGCCAGGTAACAGAGTTCTCTGTGTAACAATCAGAAAAGAGAAATAGACTCAAATGGTAATTTTTAAATCCCCTGACGATTTTTAAATGACATTCACAGATTTCAATAATTCCACCAGGGAGTAGCTTCTACTTCATTGCAAATAACTTCCAGATTTTTACTGACTTAGTTATGTCTATGAACTGGAGAAATGGGAAACAATAGGAACTGGGGAATAAACTATAGTAAAAAATAAAATATTTCCTATATAAAATCCTCACTTCCCCAGAATTGCAATACTTGAGATAATTTTGGAACACAGCTATTCTGAGATCATAATGTAAAACCAAGTTGGTGTTGCTGTTTATTCTCAAGTGAATTCTCACTAGGAAATCAACCTGACAAACCTTGGCTGCAGAGAGAGATGGTGAATACTTCTAATCTCTCCAGCATTATTCTCAGTGACATCGTCCCCCAGACAATCACAAACACGGGTCTCCCGAGAGTGCATTTTACAGAAAAAGAGACAAATAGAATGACAATAACAGAACTGAACAAATGACTGGTCTCCTGGCTCCCACAGATACTCTATTGTCTTGTAGATCAACATCGGGAGGGTCATCACACTACATCTGTGCAGCTGGATGCTGCCAGACAAGGTGAATGGAATAAACCAATTTTGACCCCCTCAACCAGCAACAGAAAATCTTTGGTAAGAAGATTTCCAGCTCGAATACTTAGCCAAGTTTCAGAAATGTCCCCAAACACAGCAAGTCCACTAGAATTTCCACTGCCATTTCTCCCTCCCATAAAATCAGAAATTTTTATAATCCATAGGTAAATCTTATCCTACTCTGCACTACATCCTATGGAAGTTACATATGAATTATTTCAGGTCCCTGGAGCTGTTAAAATCATTTCTGCTACAAGTCAATGAAAATAATTTAAAATAAAGGTAATAGGAGCTCCCACAAAAATCAGAGGGGCTAAGTGCCTGGGAAGGAAGGTAGACAAATGCAGGTATGGTCCCTGTCTCATGGGCTTACAGCCTAGTTGGGCTTAGAGACAGTAACGTCACTGTGCAACTGTGATGAGTGCTCTAGAGTAGAGGTGCGTGTTCTTCCCCAGGCCTGAAACACGGGGATTTGACTGAGTTAGGTGATAGGCACTATGCTCTGCTTTACATACATCATCTCATTTAATCTTGTCAACCCTATGAAGAAGAGGTTATTATCTCCATAGTACAGATGAGAAAAGTAAGATTCAAAAATTTATGTAACTAATCAAGGATGATCTAGCTAAGTAAATAGTGGGGTTGGGATTCATACCCAAGCCTGTCCAACTTCAATACCAATACCGAGCTCTTTCCACTATACTGCTAAGTCATACTATACTGACCTTAAAAATTGAGCTCTACCACGCATATTTAATATTCAAAAACCTATCTTCAAAATAGAAGACACTTGGACTAAGAAAAAGTAAGGCCTAGTAAATAAATGGGGGAAAATCCTTTGGTCAAAGGAATTTGATTACAGTTAAGATAGACATAGCAATGCAAAATATTCTAAGTCTGGATGAATTGAATTAATGGTGGTGTAACATGTTAATGAATTATAGTAAGATTTCAAAATAATTAGGAAAATCAAACTTGCTTTTATAAGAATCTCTGATTTTTTTTAATGACACTATTTGAACAGAGAGAACACTACACAAGAACTGAGAGTTAATTATAAAATTGTAATAGATTTTACTCTCTGCTTTTTCAAGCACACAAACTGTTTCAGCAGTTGTTGTGAATATTAAATAACCCAGGTCAGAAGTTTCTAGCACACAAATAACTGTACGACACAAAATGTTCTCCTACAATCAGATTACTGAGCAAGATTAATTGGAGAAAGCATTTTCACTTTCAGATAATCTTCAAGTATTTAACTGTTTCCTTGATCAAGTGACAGATAATAGTACAGACAAAATGTACATGGTGGGAAGGAAGACTGATGTGGTTTTTGCTGTTGTTTTTGTGGGATTTTATTTTTTAATATATTTTTATTGATTTCAGAGAGAAAGAGAGATAGAAGCATCAATGATGAGAATCATTGATCGGCTGTTTTTTGCATGCCCCACACTGGGAATTGAGCCCACAACCCAGGAATCAAACCATGACCTCCTGGTTCATAGGTCAACACTCAACCACTGGGCCACACTGGCCTGGTTAAATATATATATGTTGTTGTTGACAGTATAATAGATGTCCCCCTCTTGTTATTTTCAAAGCTGTTGTGAATTATTTTATAAAGAAAATTACTGAAAAAAAAAAAAAAAGAAAAGAAAATTACTGTATATTTTATACTTTGAGTATATCTCTTGGTCCAGTGTTAGAATTACTTCATGTCAAATGCAGTTCTATCAGATGAATAAAATCATAACTAAATCAATATACACTGAGTGGCCAGATTATTATGACCACCCCATCAGTACTTCATTGACACTTCCAAAAATACTGAATATTGAAAACTTCCTAAGCAAATACTCTCAAGGTTTTAAAATAACTAATTCACTTCATTGTACTGATGGGGTGGTCATAATAATCCGGCCGGTCATAATAATTTGGCCACTCAGTGTGTGTTCTGCTAAGGGAATCAAAATTCATAATATCCCTAAGTCTTTTATAAAGTAAGTTCTCTTTTTAAAATATATTGTCCTCAAACACACCTCTTCCATTGCGTCATGACTGATTCTGAGCAAACCATTTCTTTATCATCTTGCACACTGAGTTTCAATTAAGGTGGATTTTATTTAAATCAAGTAGTTTCAGAAGTCTCACTTCAGTTCATTTTCCCATTCATATAAACTATATCATTAGATAAAAATCTTAATAATGCTGATAATAATAAATCACTTTAATTTACATGGGACTTTTAAACTGGTGTTTTGCATACTTTGAAGCTAAGATTTAATGTGTTTTTAAAATTAATTTTGCAGTTATATCAGAAAACTCAGCGTCTTTACATGTCCTATTCATTCTTTTCCAGGCATTTTTTTCAAAGGAAAAGTTATGTGTAGTTTAGTTTAGGCTATGCAACCATGTCTGCCACATTCTGTTACACTGTTTGATGTTTAGAGCCACCTGATTCACTTACAAGAGGATTTCATGAAACTGTTGTCCCCTCCATACCTCCATCCAATCCATCACCAACTCCTGAGATTTTTCTCCTAAATATCTCTTGAATCCAGTCACTGTACTTCATCTCTTCCGTCTCCACCATGGCCCCATCCTCTTCTGGATGAAGAGTACTGCAAGTTCCTCACTGATCTATTTACACCACAACCCACTCTGGCCCCCTCACTCCACTCTCCACAGCCAGAATGTTCTTTCCAAGCTCTGCTCGTTCTGGCCCCACCAGGCTATGCCAGTCTGCCTCTCACGCCTGCTCTTTCTACTGCAACCACACCGACCTCACAGCCACCCAGACACTGCATGCTCCCTTCCACCACAGGCCCTTCACCCAGGGTGTTTCCTGGGCCAGTACATTCTTCTTCACCTCCGTATCATGAGTATGACGATATTTACATACTGTATTTATTTAGTAAAAGTCAAAACTATAAAAAATAAAATAAAAATAATAAAAGTCTGTAAATCTGTGTATGCATCCTTCTTTACTCCAAAATGCTGGAACTAACACTATTACTCTTCATCCTACAGATTTTAGGTTCTTTTTATGAGCCTAATGTTGTGTTCCACTCCAGGGAGAGAGTGACACTAACAAAGCTATCATAAAACCGCAGAGTCCCTAACAGAGAGGTGGTCAGGGTCCCATGGCGTCTCAGAGGAAGGAGCAACAATGTTCAGGCACAAAATGATCAGGGACACACTAAGAAAAGAGGTGATATTTGAGCTCATCCCCAAAGAATGAATTGAAACAACAAAGAAAGGGGAATAAAGCTTTCCAGATGGAGGAAACAGCTTATACAAAGGCTTAGAGATGTTCTATTAGATAGGGGTCAATCAAAGGTCAAGTCACCCAGTGACTGGTGACTCTGTAGAGATTAAACCTTACACAACTGTCGGAAAAGCTATGAAAGTACAAGCCTAGAAAGGGAAGGATAAAGGATCAGAGAAAAGTCACTAGCCAGAGACCACAAAAATGGGAGCTGGGAAAGAAAGATATGAAAGCAGTTACCTGGGTTTGGTGGTCAGTCTGAAATCACAGTGGGTCAGCAGAGCTGGCAGATGAGAGGGGAAAGCAGCACATAAGGCAGGAAAAACCAGACCCTGAAGATGAACAGGAACCTGTGAGGAAAACCTGGAGCATACAAAGGCAGCACCTGTCTCTAACTAACAGTGCAGGAGCCATGTGGAAGAAACTTTGCCAGGGAATGCACTCAGCACTTAGAGAAGCTGAAGGAGGAGATCTGGCAAGAGCCGCAGGAGCTGTGGACACAGAGGCTGCCCCACACCAACCAGAAGATCCAGCAGGTCAAACAATACACATAGCCTTCAGCAACATTTAGGGCCTGAACTGCTCTCTGAGCATGATGCCTGTTGGAAGAAACAAGGATCTTTGTCTTTGCTTGCAAACTAGCCTAGTAAAAAGAACACAGGCCTTGGAATCCGATATATATGGCTTCAAGCCTGACTTTACCCCTTTGAGGTAAGCAGAATTCTACCATATGCCCAGTGGCTCATGTCCTTATAAAATCCCCTCCCCTTGATCTGTGAATATGATGGGATATTACTCCCTTAATTGGTTTAGATTATATGCAGTAGTTGACCTTAAACAGAGCCTCAGTGGGCTTGACCTAATCAAGTAAACCCTTAAAAGAGATGGGACTTTTCCTACAAAAGAGATTTAAGGTATGAGAGGGAGTCAACACAAGGGAGAGTCTCTATTACTGGCTTTGAAGATGGAGGGAGCCATGTGGCAAGGAGTGCAGTGGCTCCAGCTGACAACCAGCAAAAACACAGTGACTTCAGTCCTACAACCTCAGGGAATTGAACTTGGCCAACAACAAGAATGAGCTTGTAAGCAGATTCTTCCCCAGAGCCTTCAGGGGAGGAACAAAATCCTGGCCAACGCCCAGAGCTTAAGAACATGAGCAGAAAAGCCAGCTTCACAATGACCAGGGTTCTGACCTACAGAATTGTAAGCTAATAAACAGATATTGTTTTAAGCTGCTACGTTTGTGGTGATTTATTACATAGCAAAGACAACAAACACATAGTAGCTGAGTGAACTTGGATCCACTCCTTAACCTCCCTGAACTTACCTCGTATACATGCTCATATGTAAAATGAGCATAATAACTACATTGCAAGATTGTGGTGAAAACTAAAAAGAGGTAATGTAAGTAAAAATGTTTGCTGTGGCATGTTGCACATAGGTCCTCAATAAGGTCTGCATTCTTTATTATAAGAATAATGAAGATCACCAGTGTTGACCTTATTACAGGGGTGGGCAACCTTTTTGTGAGTGCGTGCCAAAACCAGCAAAATTTCTGACTCAAAATTCTTCTGCGTGTCAACCCTAATTTTTTGAGAACACGCTATACCTACTTGATATCTCTTAAGGTGCACATATGTGAAGAACCTTGAAGAAATAATAAAATTCATTCGAGCGACAAAAACACAGTATATAATGATGAAAAATACATTTATTTTTTAATGTATACATGTACACTGATAGTCCGACAGAAAACTTTATGACTCTGATTGATATTATCAGTGG
>NW_006299220.1:1177704-1192426 GCF_000327345.1 Myotis davidii | reverse complement strand
CACATGTCTATGGTCTTTAAGATAACTTGTTATGTAAAATTATTTATCTAAGATGCACCTACACTGAATTTATCTGAAAAATAAAAAAGTCGATATTAAGGAAAAAATTGTAAATTGAAGATTATAAGAGAGGGTTTCTAGTGCCAGCAAAAGTTACTGGTGTGCCATGTTTGGCACACATGCCAGGGGTTGCCCACCCCTGCCCTATAAGAATCTCTTGAAATGGGAGAGATGTAGCTATTCCACAAGGCTTTGCCTAAAGTGTTTAGAATCAGAGGCTATTTACACCTACTAAGAACAAATTTAGGCTAAGGTTTATCCCACAAGCTAAGGTTTATCCCACAGGTCATTTCACCAATTTTTTTAAATATACTTTTTTATTGATGTTAGATAGAGAAAAGGGGAGAGAGGGGGAGAGAAGTATCAATATGACTCAATCAGCCACCTCCAGCACACGCCCCGACCATAAATCGAACCGGCAACTCTTTGGTGCACAGGATGACACTCAACCAATGAGCCACATGGGCCAGTATTGCTTAGAATTTACATATTAGCGTAGAATAGCACTTTAAAAGGACATGGGCACCACAACAATTTGACAAGTTCTGCAAAGACATACTCCAGCACACTTCAAATAAGTGGATCAGGGCTAAAGGCTTCTCAAAAGTCTTCCTCTAAATGCCAACCTCTTTAGCTTCTTTTAGGTGACAAACTAATCATCTCCTAAGGGGAAATTTACTGTGTAAAGTCATCAAAAGTAGGAATGGCATATAATTATAAGAAAACTAAAAAAGGTTTAGTACAATGAAAGGGACTTTGTTGAGCGATGTTCACAGTAGGATCACTTGGGGGCAGACAAAGATACATGCTCATTCATTCCATAGATATGAGGACAGATATTAAGTACCAGTCATTATATTAGATGGTGAGAATGCAGTGATAAATTAGACACTGCCTCTTCTCCCAGGGAGCTTACACTTTAGTATGGTCAAGGGGCATAAGATGAGACAAAGCTAAATTGAATTATTCATCTACTATTTGGTTTCCATAAAATAAAATCGGGCTTTGTTCTGCATAGAACAAATGGGTCTGTCATGTCCAACAGCTCTTGGGGTGTGGGGTGTGGGGGGAAGGGACAAAACTGTCCAGCATTTGGTTGCAATGGGGAAAGTGCATTCAGTCCTTTTTTGTATCATAGGACCAGTTCCACAACGTCCCGGCAGCTCAGTCAGAGCAGGACATTTAACACAAGGGCCTGCAGATTGCCTGCAAAAACTAAAGCTAAACTGATGCATACAAAAAGACAGGAGAAGCAATAAGAAAGTCACAGTTTCAAGGAAAGAAACAAGAGCAAGCAAAAGCAATGAGTAAATATAAATCTAGCAGAGAAAAAGAAGCCATATTGGTAAGAGAAGAAATGCAACAGGACACACCTAACAAGGTGAACTTCTGGTCAAGAGGGAATAAAAGGGACCAGAGTTACCCTCCCCACAGAAACAATTAAAAACCCAGACAAACATATTGAGCAATGGTTTTCAAGATCCTTGACATCAGGCAATGAGGAACACTGATCCCTGAAAGACAGAAAATAATAATAATAAATAATAATCATAATCATAATCATCTAAATAAAAGATGGGCAAAGGACCTATATAGACATTTTTTTCAAAGTAGATATTCAAATGGCTAAAAGGTATGTGAAAAGGTGCTCAACAATGCAAATTGAGACCAAAATGAGATATCACTTTATACACATACACAGAGACAGAAATACTATTCATCCATAAAAATAAGGAAATCCTGCCATTTGTGACAACATGAATGGGTCTTGAGGGCAGACAGTATATGATATCACTTATATGTGGAATATGGAAAAACCAAACTCATAACAGAGATCAGATTGGTAGTTGCCAGAGGTGGGTGTGGGGGAAATGGGTGAAGGTGGTCAAAAAGTACAAACTTCTAGTTATAAGATAAATAATTTCTGGGGATGTAATGTACAGCATGGTGCTCCTGGATGACAATCAGATATTGTATATTTGAAATTGGCTAAAAGAATAGATCTTAAAAGATCTACAAGAAAAAAATTATAGCTAAGTGTGGTGATGATTGTTAACTAAACTTATTGTGGTAATCATTTTGCAATATATACATTTATAAAATCATTAAGTTATACATCTTAAATTTATACAATGTTAAATGTCAATTATATCTCAAAACTGGGAAAAGTATTTTAATAGACACAACAACAAAGAAGATATATAAATAATCAGTAAGCATACAAAAAGATGTTCAACCTTATTAGTCATTAGAGAAATGCAAATTAAAGTGACAATGAACTACCACTACGCTAGAATAACTAAAAGTTAAAACACTGATCACACCAAGAGATGATGATGTGAAGTAACTGTGACTCCTGCTGGTGAGAATATTAAGTGGTACAACCACTCTGGAAACAGTTTGGCAGTTTCATAAAATGTTAAGTATACATCTACCACATGCTCCAGCTATTCCATTTCTAGTTATTTACCAAAAAAATAAAAATAAAAGCCTAAGTTCAAATATACAAAGACTTGTACACAGATGTTCAGAATACCTTTATTTGTAATGGCCAAGCCCTCAAACAACCCAAATGTTATTCAACAGGCTAATGGATAAACAAAATGTGGGGTAACCTTACAATGGAATATTACTCAGTGATAAAAAAAAGAATAAACTGTTGGTACAAACAATTACATGGATGAATCTCAAAATACTTATACTAGTGATAATAGTAAAACATGTACATGCTATGATTCTACTTATATAAAAATCTAAAAATGCAAACCAATCCATAGTGAAGTGACAGATGGGTCAAGGGTGAGGTGAAGGCAGAGGAGGAGGATGGAGGGACTACAGAAGAGCATGAGGAACCTCTTGGGCATGATAAAGATGTTCATTGTCTTGATTGTAGTAATGGTTTACAGATGTAACATGTTAAAAGTTATTAAATTGTACATTTTAAATAGGTATAGTTTATTATATGTCAGTAATGGTTCAATAAAGCTGTTTTTTAAAAAAAGACACACACACACACAAAAAAAAAAAAACAGTGAGTCACAGATCACAGTCACAATTGACTGAATCAAAAACGGATACGATACTAGAGAGAAGATTCACATATTCCTGCCGCTTAGGGCCTGCCTCATAGACACCAGCCTCCTTGAAATCTATTCTTCTGTTCTATGAGCTCCCTTTCTTCCTCACTGCTGCGTGTGACCTCGTATTAAAGCTTTCTTCATTGACTCTTTGACTTTTTATTTCTTAAAACCAAAGTTCTTTGATGTGAAACTAGAATGTCAAGTCAGGTGGGTAGATTATGAGAGGTATGATTTAAATAGTTGGTTTAAAGGGATTCAGTTTTCTAAGCCTAAATGAAATTCCTGTTCCAGAGGGCAAGAACTTGCAAATGTGAATGAGGAATATGCTGTTATGTAGTATTCAGTAGATGTTTGTTGAACTATCATGGATCTCTGAAGAATCAGTATGAACTGGAAAAGGATCAAAAGATAAAAGACATGGGAAATAACATCTTAATTTCCCAAATGTGCAAAGGATAGATTCTACAGCTGTCAGATCATGAATTTGATGACAACTCCAGAAAGAATTCTGGAAGGCACAAAACAAAGAAGCACTGTGAGTGCGTTCAAGAGGAAGTAGCTGTCACTAAAAGCCAACGTGGAGCCAGTTATAGCAAGTCACACTACTCTGAAATCATTTCCTTTATGACAGAATTTACATTCTGGAAGATCAGCAAAGTGTCTTTCTCATCCATTAAATACTGGCTTTTCTCCAGAATTCTGTACTCAGCACTGAGTAGAGTTGATAATTTGGTAAGATGTAAACCTAGAGCTCCTAAGAAGAAATATTTGGAGAAAGTCTGCCTGGGAGTGAAAAAAACACAAAGGAAAACAGAGCTAAGCAATGAAGACAGAGTTCAGACGATATTTGAGCCCCTGGGTCTCCAGCCCTACCTCTGACTTTTTCATTGTTAGTCAATATACTTCTTCCCCTTACTTACTTACCTACTTACTTAATTTATTTAGTTACTTATGTATTTATTAATTCGTGTATTTATTTATTTTTGTAAACTTATTTAAACTGGATCTCTTGTAATTCATGACCAAGAGTCCTGGCTAATACCTTCAGCATAATGGCTCCTTAAAAGCACTTCATTGTACTAGACTTGCTTAGGAACACTGTGAACCACTGTGGCCACTAACCTTTTAAAACTACACCGGGAAATTGCATTTCGTCCAAAACAAGGTGACCAGGGTAGTGAAGATTCTTGAAACTAAGTTAGATAAGAAACTGAAGATGTTTACACTACAGAAGAGAAAATGTGATGGTCACCTTCAAATATTTGAAGGGATCTCATGTATAACAGCCTGTGTGGCTCAGTACTTGAGCATTGATCTATGACCCAGAAGGTCACAGTTAGATTCCCAGTTGGGTTGTGGGCTCAATCCCCAGTGGGGGCTGGCAGGAGGCAGCTCATCAATGACTCTCTCTCTCATCATTGATGTTTCTATCTCTCTCTCTCCCTCTCCCTTCCTCTCTGAAATCAATAAAAATATATTTTTTTAAGTGAATAGGTTTGTTTTGGCATACCAGAGAGTAAAATTTAAAGGAAGGCGAATTTCAGCTCATCTGTGCTCATTTTTGTGTTCAACTCATTTTCACTCCTCTGTGAAGGACACTGAAGGGGATATGTACATGACTCCAATCCTTTCTGACAGTGAGAGTCTCTGACACATTCAATATGTTCTATTATTTATCCTCTGATTACTTTTTCTGGTAAAAATATCCCTAGGACAAATTCAACAGATATTTACTGTGTTCCCTATGTGCCAGGACCATGTGCCTTTATCACTCCATCCCTGGTAATATTGCATCTCTTTAAGACAAACCATTTCAATGCTACCACTCTTTCATATGATCCATAAGATGACCTAATTTTCTTCTTGTTAATAAAATAAATTCAGAAAATAATATGTAGCTCCTCTTTAATTTGCATACCAGATTTGGGGAAAGGCTCACATAACTCCTCAATCGGTCCATAGTCCAATTTTCCCCAATGTGTAGCTGGGCACCTTAGAGTCCATGTTAGGTATTGTTAACTGCCCACCCAACAGCTACTCTCCCTTCTTGCTGGAGAACCCTGATCTGATTAGGTCAGCAATCTGCTCAGCTTCGGTGGGTGAATCATACATTCATTCTATCATATGTATTGAGTACCTCCCTGTGTGCAAACTCTCAAGACTAAGGATACAAGTGAACAAGCAGACAATCCTTTTGAAGTTTCTATTCTAATGGAGAAAGACAGGTCAGAAACAACAAATATAATACCTAGGTAAATTATACGGTATATTAGAAGATCAATGACACGAGGAAAAAATTGAGCAGAGGAAAGGGAATGGAAGTGCCAGTGGTCGCGGTAAGAAGCAGGTTGCAATGTTAAAACTGAGAGAAAGGGAGATTTAAGCAAAGACTTGGAAGATGTGTACAAGAGAGCCAAGCTGCCTGGCCAGTGTGGCTCAGTGATTGATCATCAACCTATGAACCAGGAGGTCACAGTTCAATTTCCCAGTCAGGGCACATGGGTTGTGGTCTCAATCCCCAGTGTGGGGTGTGCAGGAGGCAGTCGCCTAATGATTCTCTCATCGTTGATGTTTCTATCTTTCTCCCTTTTTCTCTGAAATCAATAAAAATATATTTTTTAAAAGAGAGAGAGAGAGAGAGCAATGCTGGTGGCAAAGAGGAAAACATTCCAGACACGGGGTGCAGCTAGAGCAAAGGCCATTAGGTAGGAGCATACCTGGCGTGTCAGAGGCTGGACACGCCAGAAGGCTAATATGGCCGGAGGGGAGTGTACAAACGGGAAAACAGTTGGTGACAAGGTCAGAAAAGTCACAAGGGTCCAGATGATGCAAGACCTTGTAGGCATTGGAAAGTCTTTTGTTTTTACTCAGAAAAATGGGGATTCTTCAATAGCTTTTGAACATATAGAACTTCAATTGTGAAAGGATTACTCTGATTACTGTGCTGAGAATGACTGTAGAGTAGATAGTCAGACATAGAAAGACCGATATGGAAGCTATTACAGTGACCCAAAGCAAAGATGATGGGGTTTGTACCACAATGTAGCAGTGGAGGCAGTTAATAGTAGGCAGTTAGTTGGATGTATTTTTGAGGTAGAGCCAATAGGATTCGCTTATGGGTTGGATGCAGAGTATTTTAAAAAAATCTAAAGGCACCTCCAGAATTTTAGTCTAACCCAGTGATGGTGAACCTATGACACGCGTGTCAGAGGTGACACCCGAACTCATTTTTTTGGTTGATTTTTCTTTGTTAAATGGCATTTAAATATATAAAATAAATATCAAAAATATAAGTCTTTGTTTTACTATGGTTGCAAATACCAGACACTTTCTATATGTGATACGGCACCAGAGTTAAGTTAGGGTTTTTCAAACTGCTGACACACTGAGCTCAAAAGATTCGCCATCACTGGTCTAACCAATAAAAAGATAAAGTAGTCATCAGCTGAAAAAGCAGCTGAGGCTGGAGCAAATTTATTAAGGAACACCAGGAGTTCACTGTTAGATATAAACTGGGTGAGAGATATGGGCTAAAGATAAAAATGGTGGCACCATTGCCATATAGATAGTATTTTAAATGACATGACTGGATGAGCTCTCCAAGGATGAATATAGATAGAGGACAGAAGAAAATGGACCACTCAGAGAGCTTGCCAACTAAAGAGGTCAGGGAGAAGAGAAGGAATAATCAAGGGAGATTAAGAAGAAACACTAGTGAGGTAGAAAAGGAACAAAGCCCTGTTCTGATCCTTATCCCTATCTGTCTGATATAGAGGTTAGGAGAGAATGTGAAAGCTTGTGATGAACTCAAGTCCCCCCAATAAAGTCCTAGCAAAAGAGTAAGAATGCTTGTTTCCAGATGTCTGGCTTTCAATCAAAAATTCTAACCGAGAATGAAAACCCAGCCTGTCAAATTTGTGGGATGCAGCTAACACAGAATTCTCCTTGGAAGGAAATTTGGAGCATTCAATTATTATGTTAAAAAAATAAGAAAATTCTCAAATTAATTATCTAAGCTTCTTGCTTGACAGACCAAAAAAAAAAAAGAAGAAGAAGAGCAAAGTAAGCAGAAAGAACAAAAGAATAAGGTAACAGCAGAAATCAATAACATTTAGAAAAGAAAAGCAATAGAAAAAAAAGGCTGATTCTTAAGATCAATAACATTTGTAAACTCTTGGCCAGGTTGATCAAGAAAAGTCACAAATTTAAAAATATCAGGAATAAAAGAAAAGACATCATTATAGATCCTACATATTCCTTGAAAGTCACACTGCCAAAGCTCACTCAAGAAAAAATAGATAACCTGACTAGTCTGGCATCTACAGGACTTTTATCTGTATTTGCTGTTCACTGTACCTCCAATGTTTTCCCTCCAGATTTTTAAATTCATCACACAGCTCAAGGGTGATTAGGGCTTCTCTGACCACCCAAACTAAAGTAGCAATTTGGTTCTATCTTCTTCAAAGTATTCCTAGCACATGAAGTTATCTTGTTTAGTTTTTATGTATTCGTTTATGGTCTGTCTCCCCACCTTGTCTGTCTTGGTCACCAGTGTATCCACAGTGCTTGAAATGTTACAGGTACTCATTATTAAAACGAATGTTCACTAAGGCAGTCATTCCCTACCAGTCACTAATCTGTCTGGGCTAAGATGGATCTACCTGGGGTGCTAAGTCTAAAGCCCAAGATGATGACTCCTAGTTTGCTTTTATCCAGTTTTTCTCCTAGTCCCACCATCCAACTGATTAAAGAAGTCAATTAAGCTCAACCAATTTGCAGTAAAACACCAACTAGGAAACAGGCGAACAGAACATTCTTTTGTTTAAATGTCTCAGTGTGGTGAAAAGTTTCCCCCGACGCCCTCTACCCATTTATACATATTAACATATTTAATCATCACACCAACCCCGAGGATTAGGTGTTATTATAATTCCTATTTTATAGATGAGGAAACTGAGGCACAGAGAATCTAAGTTACGCAACTACTGATTATAGAGCCAGAAGTGAAATCCTGGCCATTCCAATAAACTCCTTACATTAAGGGGTAGCTATCCTGCCTGAACAATGCACAGGGACTTTCCCACCCTCCCTTCCATCCACATGGACCAATCACCCAGACCAGAGACTGAGCAGACTTAGAGGCAAATCCCTGAGGAAGCACTTATTCTACTGGGGCAAGACAGGGGTGGAGGAGAGGTTTCAAGAAGGAAGATGACCCAAAGGAGGGAGAGGAATATTTTTCTCTAATAACCATAATAGACATCATGACATGGAGTGACCCCAAGTGTCTAGAACAAAGAACTCACTCTTTTTTAGAAGCAGGGAAAGTTAAATCAAATAGAGCTGCCATTCTAGAGTTGGACCAGCCCCCTGGTTGGAAGGTAAAACTCAAATCCAAATTGAAGTATATTTTTACCTTCACAACAATTTTCTTTATTTTTTTCTAAATATTTTTATTGATTTTTAAGAGGAAGGGAGAGGGTAAGAGAGATACAAACATCAATGATGAGAGAGAATCATTGTTCGGCTGCCTCCTGCACAGTCCACACTGGGGATTGAGCCTGCAACCCAGGCATGTGCCCTGACCAGGAATTGAACAGTGACCTCCTGGTTCATAGGTGAACACTCAACCACTGAGCCACACTGGCCAGGCTGCACAAAACAATTTTATAAGGTTGACTGGCAAAAGTAACATTGCTATAATGGGCAGTAAGACATTTCCTCCCACAAAAGGGAGGTCCTGTAGTTACATAAAGAAACTTAACAGATTGGGACATTTTGCCCAAAACCTTCCTGATTCCAGCTTCCTCATAACAGTAACAGGGAGCCTTTCGAGTTGCCATGTGAATGTCTCACACAATTATCTCACTTCCCAAGGGATATTTTCCCAAAAGGAAAGAAAAGAAAAACCTAAATCGAAAGAGTTTTCCTCTTTTTTTTCTGTCAAGCTTGGTCCTTGAAATGAAAAACACAATTGCACTCAGCCAAGAAGACAAAAATTAACTTTGCTAAAAGAAAAAAGGGAGGTCACCTGAAAAGCCTGATTCTTTGGGTAAATTAGTTCAGCATCCTGACACCTCACACACAGAATATAGTCTCTTGAAAAATTTAATAACTCTTTCATACCAGGCCCAGTAATATTGCCCTTGGAGCCAATAAGTCCTTCAGGAAAAGTCAATAACTTGGGGATATTCTTACAAAAAGAAATCTGCTCTTTACTGATCCCAACTACTGTCCAAAAATGGAATTCAAACAGAATTATAACATACCAAACACATGCAACTTTTTAACAAAACAGCATAATGCCCTGACTACCACTTAGAGGAGAAATAAAAAGAATGGAATTTATAAAAAAAAAAAAAAAAAAAAAAAAAACTAGAGGCCTGATGCACAAAAATTCACGCAAGAGTAAGCCTTCCTTCCCCTGGCTGCCAGCACCGGCTTCCCTCCGGCACCCAGGACCCGGGCTTTGCTCTGGTCTAATTAGTATAGTACCCTTTTATTATTATAGATAAGGTATGTGCCAATAGGCTCAGGCCCAGCTATACCAGAAGACTAGTGAAGTATTTAATGCATCTACATGTGGAATTCATGAGAATTTGACATCTACTAACATAGACTGATTTGGGTGTGTTATATTGCTGATTCAAATTCCAAAAGCAGCTGGGCCTTTGGTAATCTGCTTTCCCTAATTGGGAAACAACTCTTGGTAAAGTTAAAAACAAATCAAGTATATCTTTTCTTCAATTTACACAATTGGTGTAGTCATGAAAACTTCAGTCTGTTTTTAAGTCTTGCAAAAAATATTATGAGTTTATATATAAAATGTTATTAGGTCCTAGACTCATAATAATAAACAAGTTTTTCACATACCTGAGTGACTGGTGAGGGATTCAAAAATTATGCAGAACATCAAACAATTCTTCCTTGTGCAGGGCTGTCCAGCGAATCGCAATTTTCTTGTATCCCTAACCTTTGCTCTTAAATTGCCTGTAGCATCCCTCCAAAATCAAACATCCCCCAATTTTCCAAAATGCTAGGGAGCAGTATAACAAGCACAGTTTAAAGGAAGCCTCACTTTAAAATTCAACTTTTCAGACTTCACTTTGACTATCATCTGCATCAGAAGAATAGAAACACATTTTACCACTAACGACCTGGGTGACCTGGAGCAATCCCTCAGCCTCTCTGATCACCAGGTCTTCTGTAAAAAGGGAACAATGATGTCTTTGCAGCAGGACCACAAATTTAACTCACACACAACTCAGCAATGTCATAATTGTCCATAAACTAATCTGGCATTTCTCCCGGGCTCCCATTCACTGGTTAATGGGAAAATAATTAACTATATGTCCAATGCAGTTTAAATTTAATCCAATCTGATCATTTAAACAACCCCTTTGGGCAATGTTGGGAATCTCTAAGAGAAAAATACTCTTCGGGCTCCCAGCAGGGCCAGCTGCATGGATCTGACACCTGTGCTGTTGCACAAGGCCCTGCTCTTAAAGAGGCCCACACCTGGTTAAATGCTCTACTGTAAGAGTGTTTAAATTCTTCATTTTTGAGCAAGGGACTTGTATTTTCATTTTGCACTAGAGCCAGAAAAATATGTAGCCAATGCTGGCCCTCAAACAGCTGCCTTCTACCCCTACTTCTCTCCCTAAGATGACACCTAGATAGCTGAGGGAGAGAGGTGTTGATGGGTCCTCATGACACTGAAGGAAGGGCCTCCTGGCCTTGCGGGGGTCACTGGCAGGCATTGGGAAGTTAATGCAAGTCACAAGGCAATAACCATTATTCACTGGGGACTTCCTGCTTGGTCAGGAAGCAAGTTACACCTCTGCATGTCTCAGCCTCACCCCAGCTATGTTGGCTGCAGACTGTGGAATGAATACTCCCCTCACCCAGGCTACTGGCCTGGAAGTTCACCCTACCTTGTCAGGGCAGGGTGGGTAGATGGTGACTTGGAAAACCTACTGGCAATGGTCATCCCATCCATAAAACATGGGAATTAGGAGCAGCACAGGAAAACAAAGCCATAAGACCTCCTTCTGTCCTTGGTGCATGGCCAAGTTGTTATGGTCAGACCCTCAAGTTGGTATAAGTGAAAAGGACAAGAGATGAACTTTCCAGGGCCCCCCCCCCAACTTGGTAAAGGTCAATCTTCCCTCTTTGTGTTTACTGTTACTCTCATTTTTTTGTAACACAGCTCCTTTCCAGGCCATGGGGGAAATTACAAGACACAAATCCCTATCTTCTCTTTCCATTCTTTTTTACACTCTCCTTGGCCAAATGTCCTGCTTCCTGATGCCGATCTTTTTAAGCCTAAACTGTGTGCAGAAGTGTCTTCTCTATACAATGGGGATCCCCTCTATGACCTGAGTTTCCTGGGCTCAGCTAGTAATGTGTGAAATGGAAAATAAAGTAATTTAGCAAACCTTCTATCTCCACAACACCTGGCTAAGAGGTCGAGAGTCCATCTTCTCTTTCTCTAGGATACTAAAGCTCATGGCTCCCCTTCAGAGGTCTGCCCTTTGCAACAAAATATAACATAAGAAGGAAATTAAAATGTGTCCATTTAGCATTTGCAAAAACATGAAGCCAAGAACATTTGTTTTGCAGATTGGTTTTGAGTTTGGGTTTTTAGGTTCCTTCTCTTTCAGCAAGCCTACCTTTTTTTTTTTTTTTACAGTTAATTCTTGAGTATATGCAATATCTAAAGCAATAGAAAAAGGAGGCTGCACATGATTATTTGTAATTAGCTCCACCTCAAACCTCCTACTTCAATCCCACTAGGTCCTCACCGTATCCAAAGTTGAATTCATTCACCTTTCCCTCAAACTAGCCTTTCTTCTTGATTTTCTTCTTTTATCAGCAATAGAAAATGACGTTAGAACAACAGTTCCCAAACTTTTCTGGTTCACAGCATCCTTAGTGTCTTGCTAATTTTTTCATAGTACCTCTAGACCAAAATAAATACTTATTACTTTCATTTATTAAGTAGTTAGAGCCAAACAACTTTGTAAGTTTGTATGTCCTAATAACTTAAATACATTTGAAAAAATAATACATATATATTTTAAATAATATTTTCTTTTATTCATAAAGCACATTTACTTAATAATGGCATATATGCACCTGGTGGGCACTGCACAACTTTGCAATCTTTGAATCAAATTGAATACCGCCACCCTCACTTCTTGTTCCACAATGATTCTTAGGCAATACTTGCTTTTTATCACAGCAACCACCAAAAATCCAGCTTTGCAAGGAGGCAACAGCACCAAAAGGAATGTATTGCTATAATGTTGACACTGTAACCTACATCAAGCGAGTAGTTTGCATGATGTCCAACAGTCACAGAGTATAATTCTGTTTACATCAAAATTTTTTAAAAATCCCACAACACCCCCTGTGAATTCATTGTGGTATCCCAGGCCACCTCAGCTGAAGTTTGGGAACTGCAGGGTAAGAATGATAGTTCAGAGCATGCTGCGATAGATTATTGCAGGAATGACCCCCATGAATCAGCCTCTCTGTACCCATGCACTGGAGCCAATGCGATTTGCTTTGGCCAATAGGACACTGGTAAATGTGACACACGTAGAGGCTTGAAAACTACAGATACTCTAGGGTTTGCACTATCTTGCTTCTGCCCCCATGTGACACACCCAAGCTAGCCCCCTAGAAGATGAAAGACCTTGTGGAGAGAGGCCCCAGCCATTCCAGACCCCTGCATGAGGCCAGCGAGACCATCTAACTCCATCCAAGCCAAAACAGACCAAAAGAGCTGTCCACTGATCCATAAATCACAAAACATACTGAAACCTTTTACATTTTAAACCACTATGTTTTGGGTGCTTTTTAGGCAACCAAAGTAACTCATAGAATGTTAAAGCAATTGTACTTTATACTTTAGGTCATAGAAAACCAATAAAAGAATTAATTTCTTTAGTTGAATAGAGTTATTAAATGGATGAGAGCATGATCACTCAATTGTCCCCTTGGAATCCTCTTAGAAATACCTTGTGGTTTCCGGTCTGATAGCCTCAGGAACAGATCCGGAATTCATAACCCTTTCATTGTGAACAAGATTTAAAAATTGACTTCATTCGTCTAACCACAGTTCCTGAAACTAACACAGTCACTAACATAAGTGATGAGTAACATATAGAAAAGTCTGTTTGTAAGGAAGAGGTAAATTGTAATTTGGTCGTCAAAAAGGTCAATAGATACCTTTTTGCAAAGTATAAGAACAGCCCGTGTAACCAGAAGTCAGATTGCTGACAACTACAACCAGAGCGGCAGAAACCCAGCCACAAACATGGAAATGGCCTCACCGTGGCAGGAATTTGTCTGCCACAAGATGTTGAATTTTTATGCTAATCAGAGCCATTCCAACCAAATGCTAATTCAATATAGCAGAGTCTCAACCCAAGCTCACAGAATGTCAAGTGGACGTTTTCCAGCAGGGGAAGGGGGGCCGACAATCTGACATGACCTTGAAAGTATAGCCAGGAGCTGCTCTTCAGGACTACATGGTTCAATGTGCTCAAAGAACATCGCCATTCCACAGCACAATAACATCTATTCTTTATAAGAAAGAGACTGAATCATCAAGAAATGATGAATGTTTATGGAAATAAGTTGAAAGCCCTTAAAAAAATTTTTCATTAACGATTATTAAGAAAAATAGTATAGACTCTTACCAGTAAAGTAGTAACTAGAAATTTCGCTAATGTAAAAAATTCCATTTCCCAGAAGCCTTTGCAAATAATGATGATTTTGGCAGCACCATAAATAAGAGGTAACTCTGTGCATCTCCTCTCTCTGAGCTTATTTATATGTTTTAATATATTTTATTGATTTTTTACAGAGAAGAAGGGAGAGGGATAGAAAGTTAGAAACATCGATGAGAGAGAAACATCAATCAGCTGCCTCCTGCATACCCCCTACTAAGGATGTGCCCGCAACCAAGGTACATGCCCTTGACTGGAATTGAACCTGGGCCCCTTCAGTCAGCAGGCCGACGCTCTATCCACTGTGCCAAACCGGCTTTAATCTCTTGAGTTGGAGAATTCTCCCAGCCCTCAACAACCCTGGGATGCCTGAAAGGGTATTATGTTAATTGAAATAAGCCAGTCAAAGAAAAACAAACACCATAAGATTTAAGTTATATGTGGAATCTAATAAACCAAATAAACTAACAAACAAAATAGAAACAGACTCATAGACATAGAGAACAGATGGACAGCTGTCAGAAGGGAGGTGAGTTGCTCGGCTGGGTAAAAAGATGAAGGGATTAAGAAAAAAACACAGACATAGACAACGGTGTGGTGAATACCAGAGAGAAAGGGAGGTTGGGGAGGGGAGTGGAAGAGGATAAAGGGAGGCTAAGTGGTGACAAAAGGAGACTTGACTTTGGGTGGTGAGCACATAATACAATATACAAATGATATATTATAGAATTGCACAGCTGAAACCTATATAATTTTATTAACCAATGTCATCCCAATAAAGTCAATGAAAAAATTTTAAAACAAAAAGTTCTTGTTAGGCCCTGCATCTCAAAGAAAGAAGGA
>NW_006299220.1:1175356-1177511 GCF_000327345.1 Myotis davidii | reverse complement strand
AGGAGGGGGGAGGAGGAGGGGGAAGAGGAGAGGAGGGGGGGAGGAGGAGGGGAAGGGGGAGAAAACGGCAGCTGAGAAAAGCTAACCCAATTCCAGAACTCCTATCAGTGACCAAAACCCTATTTACCCCTCTAAGGAAACTGCTTGAGAAGCAAAAGAATGAAAGAAAGCTTATACCAGCCACCATTAACATAGTAAACAAAGCCATAAATACAGCCTACATGAGGCAAAAATATAATTAACCTTTTTTACATAGTTACACAGCTTTAGAAAATATGGGTAAGAAAAAAGGAAAGAGCAGACTATATAAATATATATATTATGCGTCTATATCCTATATAATAAAAGCCTAATGTGCAAATCAACCAAACGATGGAACAACCCGTGGAACAACCACTTGCATGATGTGTACTGACCACCAGCGGGCAGATGCTCAACACAGGAGCTGCTCCCAGCCCGCAGGCCCCAGGCCAGACAAGGTGGGTGCCAGTGGGGGCTCCACCCCAATCACCACACCAGTCGCCCCACAGATTGGCCTTGATCACTGGCCAGGCCCCATGCATGAATTTCGTGCACCGGACTGCTAGTAAATACATATTAAGTTTGTTCATATGCAAAATGCTATATTAGAATCTTCTTCACTTAACAATATACAGTATACATCAATGGGATCAATTTAAATTGATGCATCATTTTCAATTGTATAAACATAATATTTTAATCAATCTCATGGTTTTGGATATCCAAATTTTATTTTTTTGTTGCTGTTATTTCTTGGGGGTATCAGGAATCTTACTTCAATACTAACTGAACAATAGAGAGGCATCAAGACAGATGGAAGTAAAATATCAGTCTTATTTTGTAAAAGTTGGATGGAAGACATGGATCAGGTGTGCAGCCCAGTGAGATTTCTCACATGGTATCTAGAAATAAACAGAATTCCCCAAACAGGCACAGACAAAGCTGGAAAACCGCAGGCCTCCCAGTGGAGGGAGGCCTTCCCCATAAAAGCTTCACGTTGCAGGAAGCCAATGAGAGCACATGCTCTCTGCAGGCAGACAATCTCAGGGTTTGAGAATGGAGGCAGCAGAGTCCTGACTGCTCAACCAAACAAGTTACTCCTGCAGAGGAGTGTGTGGAGGGAAAGGAACTATGAATATCACAGAAGTGGCTGTCCTTCCACACAGGAACTAAGCACAAGGAAGTACCCACCCAATGCCACTTTAAAAAGAGGCTGCAGTGAATATGCTTAAATTTACACTATTATGCATGTGTCCTGTTATTTCTTAGAACAAATTTCTGGAAGTGGGATTCCTAAGTCAAAGGTAAAAGCCTTTCTATCAAATAGCAGAGACTGCCTGCACAGATTCACACTCCCAGCAGCAGCGGTGGAAGTGTCCACTTCTTCACACCCTTTGCTATTGTGGTAGAGTAAAATGATGCCTCATTATGTTGGGGTTTGCATTTCTTTGTTTATTTACCATTTCTATTTCTTCTTTTCTGACTCCCTTGATATGCCCTTTTCCCATTCCTCTAGTGAGATTTTCATCACGTTCTTATTCACTTATTCACTTATTCACTTATATGGTGTAAAAATATTGAAGTCACTCTTCTTAATCTTAGCAATGTGATGCATTTGAGTGGCAGTTAGAATCATAAGCCTAGCAAAGCATGATACTGATATTGAGAGTGATTATTTCCATCTTTATTACAACTTTTACTTATACCAAAGCAAGAATCTATTTGAGAAAGAGATAGGTTTTTAGAAAAGGTCAATATCTATAGCCCACAAAGGTGCTTAGATTTAATATCTCCTGATAATTAAATCTATGCTCTGACATTTTTATTCCAAATTTTGAGAAACTTTATGATTATTGTTCCAGAAATTTCTAATAATAAAAAATCTTTACAGACATACTTTATTCCAAGCATATATAGCACATGGAAATCTGAAATTTTTGAGAGGAAAAAAATAACTCAGAGTATTTCCTTGTTCTCTTTATTAAGGGATTGCTAGAACCTTAAGATATAAACTATTGACAAGGTACACTGTTAAAATGATTGAACTCACACACACTTTATAGAATTAACAGATAGTTCCCAGGATTTTGATACAGAATTTGCCAAGGATAACAATTTTATTATTTTTAAGTAT
>NW_006299220.1:1167469-1175150 GCF_000327345.1 Myotis davidii | reverse complement strand
CAAATAGAAGACTCTTTAAAGAATAGATTATTCAATAATATTTTTGTAAGGGTTCTTAAAGTAATGGATATTGAATAAATGCTGGAAAGCAATGCCTTGACCAAAGTGGCTATAGTCATGCTTCCTATTAAGAGAATTTCCATTCTTAGCAGAAACATGTACACCTTAAAATCTACCAAACCACTAAATAGCAGAAT
Organism: Myotis davidii; assembly: GCF_000327345.1. Classification (NCBI taxonomy): domain Eukaryota; kingdom Metazoa; phylum Chordata; class Mammalia; order Chiroptera; family Vespertilionidae; genus Myotis; species Myotis davidii. The sequence goes on along the minus strand of NW_006299220.1, from coordinate 1,174,953 downwards.
TCTGGGATTTCTACTATTATGTATTATGCCAAAACTTTCCTCCATCATCTTTCTATTTTTTCATAAGGTATAACAATGCCTGTTAGAGCCCTCATCATGTGTTACTATTCATTAGTTCAATAAACATTTTTTCAATGTTTTTAAGAATCTGCTAACAAACATCCTTAAGAACTTAGTCTGTGCTACATTAGGAGCTAAGATTACAAAGACAAGTTAAACTGTTCCTACCCTCAAGGAAAACCTGGTCTAGAGTTTATGGTCTAGGAGGGCAAATAGTTAGTCTATAGTTTACATAGTAGGGGAGATGGGTAGACAACAAGAAAATCAGAATTCACTGTGACATAACCAAGCACTGGCTGCTAAGACAACCCAAGGGAGCAGCCACTGACTGCGGCTGAGGAAATCAAAAGAGACTTCCAAGAGGAAGTGAAGAGTCCCTGAGTCCTGGAGAATGAGCAGGTTCTAACCCAAAAAGGGGGGGAGGGTGGTGAGGGTAAGTCAGGCATGTGTACAGAGGCAGAATGGGTCACAACATGGAGTTCTGTTTTGTGAGGGACTGCACTATAGAAGGAACAATAATATTTCAAATCTTATTATTGAAAATTTACCATCCGCTGGTTACTTTATTAAGTCCTTGACATATCAATATATGCTGACCAAAAAAAAATTGATGTGGAAAAAATTATTCTTACCCTCCTCCCCCAATTCACAGTTGAAGAAACTGAAGCCCAATAAGATTAAGTAACTTGCCCAAGATATATTCTGCAAGTGGCTAAGATATATTCCACCTAGAAGTTCTGATTCCAGAGCTTAGGCTCATCGGCTAATCATGAATGGATTTTTATGTCATGATAAGGAATTTGAACTTTACCTTCAAGGCCACGGAGGCTAAGAAGGATTTAAGGCAAAAGAATGACATGGTCAGTATTGCCTTTTAAAAGGATGGTCCAAGTTCATGGGGGGAAGAAGTGAGGCTAGATCTGAGCGGCAACCCTGCAGTTATGCAGTGACAACCTTCATGGCCATATTTAATGTAACTGCAAGCCGGGAGGTGATTACAGCCATCCACACATAAAATGTATGAATGGTGGAACTAAGGAAGGGCAGTGACAGAGAAAAGAACAGGGTCATAATGCAGCACTATTAATGTTGTAGACTCAACAGTAGTTGATGGCTGGTTAGATGATGATGGTGATGCAGAGAGAGCAGAGAGAGTGGGGGGTTTTAGTCAGTCTCGCTAAATTGGAACCACATTTTAGAATCACCTTTCCTGTTCAGTTCTGGTTTAGACTAAGCCAAAACAGAAATTTACACAACAATTGGAAAGTGACAGGAAGCAGCCGGCAGTATGCTTTGCCGCCAGTACGCTCTGAAGGTCGGTGTGGTTAGAAATGAGGAGAGATAGACACAGAGATGCCAGCAAGGGCCAGTCTGTCCTCTCTCTTTCCCCACTCTGCACCCTCTTCTGCTCCTTCCAGCTCTTTTTCCTCTCTGCCTGCCCCACTGACCCACCATCAGATGCCTGACAGCAAACTCACAGGCAAGAACTAGGACCAGGTGTTGACCTCGACACCAGCTCCCTTTGCAGTCCCTCAAGCTCTCACTTGTCCACCATGCCTGTGCTTAGGAGGGTTTTACTTAGTGACTGCCCTCATTAGCCAACTCTCATCCCGCACTCCCTACTTTTCCAGCTTCAGATTTGATCCCAGCAGGGTTTTTGTTTTGTTTTTGTTTTTGTTTGTTTTGTTTTGTTTGTTTGTAGCAATTAAAAAGATGAGTCTAAAATTCGTCTAGAACTCCGAAGGTCCAAACAGCTTTGAAAAAGAACAAAGTTGGAAGACTTCCACCATTTGATTTCAAGACATATTATAAAGGAGTTCGTAACAGAGCTATAAAAATGGATGACCAAATTAAAGAGGGGCAAAATATTTGGAAGAATTGCTGCCTGAGATAACTGGGAAAGCAGGCCACAAGCCTACGGAGTCTTTAGCTCTGGGGGAAATGGTTGTTGGCCAGAGAATAAGTGTGGGCTTGCTTTTACTTTGTACTTCAGGCAAAGTATTACAAGAGATGAGCTCAGGAAATTTGCAAGCAGAAATTGAGGATCTAAAAATTGGAGGCCTGACTAGAAAATTTACAAAAGCTATGCACCAAGACGGATGGGAGAAGGGCCTTGCCTCCATTGTGGAGATGTTCCTCTCTATGTAAAGTCTATGCCCAAAAGATGCTCTGAACATGGAATTTCTTAGAATTAGGCTTCTAATAACTTCCCTACGTGGGAAAAGAAAAGCATTGTAAACCAGACTTTTCTAAGAGAAAGGTGGGTGCTCAAAGATTCGGTGTGCTTGGTTACTGGCATTGTTCGCAGGACCTCTGCTCTCTCGTTCTGTCACTTTATTGTAACAATCTTTTTAAATCCTAGTTTTGATCATTCGAGCTTCTGGGAAGTACTTTGGATTGTCAGAATTACACTTCATTTTGAAATTTCTTTTCATAGACTCAACAAGCTTTATTCTATTGGTGCCTTCTTTCATAGTTCCTTTAAAATCTAAGAGTTACTGGTGTAAGTTGTTAGAAGAATTATGTCAGTACATATTGCTGAATTTCGTTCTCATATCAGTTTTGCTTCATTACTTCATTAGATATGGGGAGTTTGCTGATATAGGTAGATAGATTCTTGGGGTATTACTAACTTTGTTCTAACCCATTTTAAAACTTTTGGCTTTTTTTACATATTTAAGAACTTTCAGACAGGTTTTGTGAATATGTTTTACACAACCTCATTATGGAGTGACTTGTTCAGGAATAGATGGCCTTTGTTCCATATGTCAATCTGAATTTCAGCACTTCTTCCCATCTGTCAGCCTATATTGTCCAAAGAGTGCATTTATTACCGTATGGTTGTACAGAGAGAAAACATGTCCACCATGCAGAACCATGATTCCAGACCATGTAAACAAACGGAAAGATGGGGCTACTGCATCACATCTTCAAATACAATTCAGACCACAAAGCACTAATTTCACTGGGTTACAATGACTATTACTAAAGGCAGTAGGATAGATTTCAGTGCTAAAAATTAAGAAAAAGTTTTCCAAACATTTTTGAATACTAAAATAAGATTTAAGTGTGTATTTCAATTTTTTAATTAAATGAATAAAAGAACACAGTGTTTTTAAAATATGTAATATTCAACTACATATATGTGTGGATATTTTTCTACCCGACTTACCTGACAGATAATTGCAGTATAAAAGTATAAATGTGTTTTCTTGTTCATGTTACCAAAAAACAGCAACTAAGTGAGGTGCTACTAAGATCCCTCCTGTGAAATCTTCCCTGATTCCAGTGAGGTGGGTTCCCTCCCTTCTCTGAAGTCCGTCAGCTCTCCCTGTCACTCAGGAAGCTACCATTCTGCTTTGCAGCAGAGCTATTTTCTGGTCTTGTCTGATCTCCACTCTAAATTGTGACCCCCTGAGGATAAGGAATATTTCTACTCCTTTTTATATTCCCCATACCAGGTATAGCACCTTGTATATACACAGTGGATGTTCAATAAGCATTTTCTGAATGTTAGAATTTTAAGTCCAAAACCCACTTTCTGGATGCTGACTCTGCACACACCAGTAGTCATTGTGCTGTTTGGTCCAGAGCTTAACTGTTGGGTAACGTCTGATGTTTTCTCATGGCAGGAGGGCAATTTTGTAAAAGGATTTAGTGATAATGAACAAGGAAAGCAAAAATAGTGCCCAGTTGTATCACAAAAATTAAAACTGTCCCATGAGCAAATATCTTAGATTACTGATTAGAAGAAGTTGAAATCCAATTTTTGCAAGTTCTTTACTGAGAAAAAAAATTATAGAAGAAACTTAATTAACTTTGAAAATGTCATATCAACATTTTCTCTTAAACAATCCAGTGAGGAGAAAATGGACAGTTGCCTCCCCTATAATGGTATAGCCAGGGCTATACCATTAGTAGGTGGGTGAGGAGTCCAGTGAGGAGAAAATGGACAGTTGCCTCCCCTTCTAAAATCAATACCATTAGCAAATGGTATTGACACGCCAGGGCTATACCATTAGTAGGTGGGTGAGGAAGAAGTATTGATTATCTGTGATGTCCCCACGTTGGTGATGTAAGACAACTGGAAGCTAAAATATGGGGACAAATCGTCATTATTCAGTATGGAATGGTCAAAGTCTAAAGTAGAAAGGATCGATGTCAATAAAATACTGAAGCGTACTGAATGTGTTCACTAAAATTGGGAATATAATAAAGGAGATATATGCTTAAAGTCTAAGTCGGAACAAACTTAGGGTAAGTAGAAATATGTACACGTTTTTTAAGAGGGTAAACTTTAGTTTTTTGTTAACTTAAGAAACAAAGGTACATAAGAATGAAAATATAAATAAATCAATGGGCAATATCTCCATAGTTTATTAATAGTAGAGAGATTTTTGTGGAAGTGGTTCCCAACCTGTTGGATTCTGGGGCCCCTTAACCACTGTAATTATTATAAGGCGACCTTAACTACATTCACACAGCAAACCTTGTCTATGACATGCAAATTATATGCCTGACACATATGCATTTCCATTTGACATAAACACATAGATGCTTACTGATGAGTAACAGAATGTTCAGATAGGTTGGGGAAGCCAGGCAGGCTGATGCAGTAGGGTCACACTCACATAGGAAGAGCTGTCAGAGGGAGGGAGGGAGAGAACTCATTGGCGGGGGGCGCACATGATCAGTGAAAGGGGTCATGGCCAGAGACTGGGCTTTGAAAGGCCCTGAGCAGAAAAGTGAGAGGGAAGCAGCCAGCAAGATGGCACAAGCTATGTTATGAGCACTAGGACCTCTCAGATCTTCAGGAAAATTACCACATTCATAAAATCCTATGTATGATTAATTTTTATGGGAAATGTTTAAAAGACTGAGCTTCTGGATTTGACCTAGGGGTCATCCCAAACAACAAGGAAGTGAGCGTGAAGGGAGGAAGCACGAGGAATTTAAATGGGTGAAACTCAAGGAAGTCTGAGCAGCACATTACCTATTACAGGCCCTCGAAATGGAGGTCTCGCCTATTTAATCTGATCTTGAGGGACTTAGAAGCCTTGGGAAATAAGTGAGTTTCTTATATAAATTCACTTAAAAGTGTTCCTGATTCCTTAGAAGGTTTTGTCATTATGTGTTTCCTTAGTTGATGGAAACATGCAAACATAAAATTTTACATTAAAAAAATTAGTACTACAAGAATTCAGACCACTATTTTCAGAGCATTGGCCCGTCATGAATTATATCAAGAGGATTACAAGTTGTCAGGTTCATCGGGGAGGAAAGGCTGAGTGGAATCCTCTGCAGAGCTGTGAATGCCACATAGGCCACTGTATAAGACAGGCCTTACCTGACAGGTGCCCCATAAGTTTTGAAGTTAACAAAGAATGGGTATGTGGAGAAAAATAATTTAGTAGAAGGGAATAGAAAAAAAAACTTATGTGATGTCTATATGTGAGGTGGCTTTGTTACAGGATTACTGGATACTGAGGCTGACTCCAACACCTCTTTGGGTTATTTAAAGAAGTAGAGTGTACATGACGGCTAGTTCCCAAATCATGGCTCTGCTTGCATTTCTATGGCAAGCGTTAAATATTTGTTAAGTATGGCAATAAAACATATAAAAAATTCATTATTAAAGAACCTTCACTCTATCCTCCCTCCACCCACTGGCACTTTTTTTTTTGCCCTACAAAGCTAATAACTTTTCTATGTTAATTAGGGAGAAAGATCATTTATATGTGATTCTCTTTTTGTAATTTTTCTTTTTACCACCTTCAAATGTTTGAGCTTTGTTTTTCACCTTGAAAAACATTTTTGGAAACACATGCACACAGAGATTTTTGTCAATCTCAGTTCCAAGTAGAAATGCAAGGTCAGCTTTACTTCATGTCCAGCATTACGGGAATTCTGATGCAATCAGAGGTCAGATGCTCCTTCAAAACCACAGAATTCTCTCATAGATACATATATAGCAACTCAAAAACCTTCTCACTTCATATAGTACCTTTCCTGGGAAGAAACCCAAAAGTTCCATAATCAATATACATAAAACACCATTTAAATAAAGCTGTCATCGCCAAGCTTTCCAAGCAAGAGCAAAACTTCTGGCCTAGGACCTCTACATCTGAGAAAAGTGCTTGAGAGCCTTCAAACTCCAATATTCTGTCTGGAAGAATAAGCACAGCCAATTGTGTGAACAGAGTCAGCTCACCAGAAAGTAGATATACCATAGAAGGAGAGAATTCATTAGAATTAAGGTGTGGTCAGAGAGGAATGAAAATCATTAACCGCAGGGTTAGAAGTTATCCAGTGATCTTTCTAATCATTCTTACTAATTCAATTATAAAATCATAGAATCTTAGGATTGGAGGCGATATAAACATAACATCTAGATTCCAGAGAAAAATACTGCATTAAACACACGACTATCCATATTTTATTAATTCATTTCTTATGCTTAATGAAATGTATTTGGAGACGAGCAAAAAACCAAACAAACAAACAAAAAAAAACTTGATTGTAAAGTTTTTGGCAACTTCCAGCTTGAACTTAAAAAAAAAAAACTTGCCAAAAACCAATAAAGTGCAGTATGAAACATTTAGGAGGGTGGTTATTTGGAAAATTCTGATATGCATATATGTACATTATTTCTCTATCAAATGTGAAAGCCATGATCATAGCCCATGGCCCTGTTGGTTCTAGCGCCCACAATGGCATCCCCGTTTCACTGACATAGATCAGCTGCTTCTCCTTCAAGCTCTACTAAGGCCAACAGAGGCAGGTATCTACACTAATAAAAAACAAACATGCAAATTGACCGTACCTTCGCTACACTTTAAGCCACACCCATCAGCCAATCAGAGTGACTATATGCAAATTAACCCAACCAAAATGGCAGCCGGCAGCCATGGAGCTGGAGCAAGCAGGAGGCTTGGTTGCTCCAATGATGGAGGAAGCCAAGCTTCCCTCCTGCCACCGGATCTGAGCTCCACTCAAAGCAACAAAGTTTCAATTATAGAAGATAAATAAACCCCAGAAAACTGCTCTCAGTTGGCCGTGGCCACAGAACTGGAGCAAGCAGGAGGCTTGGTTGCCCTGGCAATGGATGAAGCCAAGCTTCCCTACCGACTGCCCTGGCCAGCTCTGAGCTCCTCTCAAGGCTACAAAGTTTCAATTATAGAAGGTAAATAAATCCCAGAATAAAAAAGAAAAAGTAAAAAAGGAAAAGCTGAGGCTGGGAGCTTCCGTTGCCGTGGGGGCTTGGCCAGCCTGAAACCGCCCTCAGCCCCTCACCCAGACTGGCCAGGTGCCCCAGTGGGAACCCCCCATTCTAAAGGGGGTGTGGCCAGACTGAAAACATCCATCAGCCCCTCACCCAGGCTGGCCAGGCACCCCAGTGGGGCCCCCACCCTGATCCAGGACAC
>NW_006299220.1:1164604-1167392 GCF_000327345.1 Myotis davidii | reverse complement strand
CTGTGAGAGGGCACAGGCTGGGCTGAGGGAACTTCCCCCCACCCCCGAGGGCACAACTTTTTGTGCACCAGGCCTCTAGTTTTATTATAAAATGTCTCTATTTCTTTATATTAGATCTATTTCAAAGATAATTTATTTACTTTTCCCCAGGAGTCCAAGACTTTATTTAAATAAGGTCATAGATGCTTAACACTTCCCAAGCTTATTTCTACTAGTTATTAACTTAATTCAATCATCTAAGTCCTTTCACTTAATATTGAATGGAAATGCCGCTGATGAGATTTCCTGTTGGCTTGGAAAATTATGTCCTCCTTTAGCTCTGAAAATGTATCACTTACATCTCTAAGATAAAGCAAAGCATGAAAATAAAAAACACAAATGTCATCCATGTGACCTTGATTTTCTGGGATAATTCAAATTTTATATATTAAAATATAGTATTGTGTCAAATAATAGAGGTTTTGTTCAATAAGTTGTAATACATTATACAATGGGCAACTATACAAACATTTAAATGACGTTTAAATGTTGCCAAATATTTAAATGACATATGAAATGGAAAATGTAAGACATGTTTAGGTAGAAGCCAGGTTATAAAAACACTATTAATCCTGATTTTGTATACCAAAATAATAATTGTAGTTATATTGCAATAAAATAATGTGTGATTTTTATCTTTTCTTTTAACATTCCCATATTCCATCAAATAGATTAAATATAATTGTTAAAAAAAATGCAGCCACTATTGTCCACTCAGCAAAAGATACCTAAAAATTAAAAGTTGCCATCTATTCTCTGATGCTCCATATAAGCATCTTTTCAATAGTCTTTGAATTCATTCTTGCCCCTTGATTCTAGTTAAATCTGTCTTAGATTCTATTGCTGCATAAGAATTTGCACAGCTTATCTGGATCCTTTGTTTCATGGTCTCTCAGTCAAGGGGTTGGTCCACAATCTATAGTCTCATCTGGAGGTTCAACTGGAGAAGGAATGGCCTCCCAAGTTCGCTCAGTGGTGGTTAGCAGTATTCACTTCCGCATAGGCTGTTGGACTAAAGACCTCAGTTCTTTGCTGACTGTTGTCCAGAGGTGACTGTCATTTCCTTGCCATGTGTGCCTCTCCTACAAGCAGCTTTCTTCATCAAAACATGCTCTTTAATGTATTATTTAATTTGATATGTTTATAAACATTAACTATTTCTCTTACCTGTTGCAGATGATGAAAGAATCTAAACTAAAAAACAAGAAAGACAATCTAATGCTATTAGATACAAACTAAAAATGTTACCATTCTACATTTTCTTGCCTAAATGAAATTCTAAGTGCAGGGCTTGGTCTATAATACATTAAATGATATAGCAATGGTATTTTTATTCCTTTTTATCTTAGAGCCAGGAGATTTGCAGCAGCATGAATTTTTCAGTGTATAGAACATTTAAAACATTAATTATCTGCAGTTTGTAAAACAAAAGTGAAGATACCTATTATGAGAATGACTGAACTAGTTCCTCAACAATTAAATAATCAAAGATGGAATTATACAAATTAAAAGTCAGTCTAAAATACTTAAAGGAAAATAAGCATTCGCTTAGATTAATTATCAGCACAAATAAAGGAAAATATCACTACCATTTAGCATTGCTTGTAAAATTCAATTAGGAAAATAAATATGCAATTCATTGAGAAGATACTTTAGTATGAACCAGAGAGAGGCAAAAAGCCATTTGCTCATTTAGGTCAATTAATAGCCAATTAGTTTCTTAATATGACTTGTCTATATTCTTTACACTGAGATGCTCTATAATAATGAAGCAAGCCTAGTAAAATTCTTTCAAGTGAACCACCATATGTGTAGGAAGGAAGGATTTTTTAAAGAAAAAGAGAATGAGACTAGTTATAAAGCTCAGAGAAAAATGTCTTAATTGAGGGTGTTGATTTATGATTCAGTTGCTTCTCTCATGGGCAACTCTAACCTCATACAGTAACAGAAAATCATTCATATAGACCCTGGACCTAAACTGACAAGTAGAGCCTATGAGGAAGCAGTTCTACCTATATATATAAAAGCCTAAGCAACCGTTACTACTGGTTGACTAAACACTATGATGCGCACTGACCACCAGGGGGCAGATGCTCAACACAGGACCTGCCCCCTGGTGGTCAGTGCACTCCCACAGCCAACCTCCCGTGGTCCCTCCCCCTGGCTGGCAGGCCCCAATCCAACCCGATAGGGACTGGGCGAGATGGCCCTGATGGCCCAGATCACTGGCCAGGCTGAGGGTCCCCACCCATGTACAAAATCATGCATGAATTCGTGCACTGTGCCTCTAGTGTTGTTATAATTATAGAAAAAAAATGTTGCGATTCTAACTTTAAAAACTCTTGTTTCTAAAAAATGTCACTTAACTATAGCTAATGATTCTCCCAAGTAACATCAGATGATAATAGAACTAATCTACACTAATAGAAGAGAAACATGGTAATTGGCGTACGACCGCTACCCTTCCCATTGGCTAATCAGCGAGATATGCAAATTAACTGACAGCCAAAATGGCAACCGGCAGCCAGGCAGCTTAAACTGAACATGAGGCTTGCTTGCTTCAGTGACAGCGGACTCCAATGTTCCCTGCCTGCCGCTGCAGGCCTCTGAGCAGGCAGTTTGAAACATAGTAACATATAGAAGCTAAAAAAAACTCCAGAAACCTGCTTTCAGTGAGCCGGGATCTCAGAGCTGGAGTTGATACAGAGTTTTGATTGTAGAACACAAACAAGTCTGGGCCCGAGGGATT
>NW_006299220.1:1157249-1163979 GCF_000327345.1 Myotis davidii | reverse complement strand
GCGGCGCCCCAACTCCCCAATCGGCCCTGCTCTGAGCCCGACCAGGGGCTGCACCTAGGGATTGGGACTGCCCTCTGCCACCCGGAAGCAGGCCTAAGCCAGCGGGTCATTATCTCCCGAGGTGTCCCAGACTTCGAGAGGGCACAGGCCAGGCTGAGGGACCCCCCCTTCCCCCCAAGTGCACAAATTTTTGTGCACCGGGCCTCTAGTATATAATTTAAAAAAAGGGAAATATCCTATAATAAGTACAAAGTATTGTACCTCAAAGATGTTGGTCAATTACTGAAATGAGAAAAACATCAGAGAAGAAAAGTTAGCTCAAGTGACAGCTGTTGAAACAGTAATATATGAATCAATATCATCCACATATTAATTACTAAACACAAAGAAGCTCAATTTATTTTATTTATTTAGGCAAAGAACAAATAAATTCAGAATTAAACACTTGCTTAAAGCTTATTTAAAAGTTTTGAAGTCAGAATGAGATTTTAAAGTTTTTAATGTACCCATTTAATTTTATGCTTGGTATGAAGTCATATATAACTTTCACCGGTTATTAACCATAATCACCTTGGCAATACTTCAGTGCTCAGTCATTTCTTTGTCACTCAGGTCTAGAGCAACTTTGGTTGGTTTTGTAGAATTAGTCATTCATTCTGAATACTCTCCAAGACCACATGATTTAATCCCCAGGATTCTGAAGAGAAGCTCTCTGGATACCAAAGACACTTTGGCTGTCGAGGGCTATCCCTAATGAGATCACAGATGAACTCAAAAATCAGACTGGACAAGAAACGATACAAGAGTATAAAAAATACCTGACTTGCTACTCAGTTTCTGACTGATCTGAATTGCAGCCAGGGCAGGCAATGCTACCATTGGTCAGCCAAGGTAGTTTTTTTAATTGCCTAGTGAATTCACTTCTGTCATATTTGGGTGGTGAGGTGGTAGATAGCTGGGACATCTTCTAATCATTGAACCCTGGAGTAATCTTTCTGGAAGCTAATTAATTTATTTTACATGATTAAATCAAGGTGTTTATCAAAAAAGTAGAAAAAGACAACCAAAGACATACTCCATAGAATTTTAGAATGATCACTCTTGAAAATGTAGCCTGTCTCTATTTCAGTCAGTATAACATCTTACTTCAGAATTTCTTTGGATGTCATTGAAATAGAAATGAAAAACACATGTCCTAGGGGTTGGGGACTGTGAGAAGTGTGAAGGGGGAGGGAGGGAGAGAGAGAGAGAGAGAGAGAGAGAGAGAGAGAGAGAAACAATGGTATGGTGACTGCCAGAGGGAAGGGGGGTGGAGGAGTGGAGGTAAAGGGGGATAAATGGTGATGGAAGGAGACTTGACTTGCGAAGCTAAACATAAAATACAATATATAGATGATGTCTTGTAGAATTGTATACCTAAAACCTATATCATTTTATTAACCAATGTCACCCCAATAAATTCATTATTTTTTAAATGTTCTGACTACAATGAATATTTGATTCTCTGGAAAGGAACATGATTGATTTCATTTTTAAATCCCACAGTTACAAATAAGGTTACTTTGGGTTTAATATTGAAGGAAGCCTCACAAATATTCCCTGCTCATCAATGCATGATGTAATATGTTGAAACTGACTATGTTTATGTATAGAAAAGAATTGAGGAGGGAATATATTCAGGGAATTTATAATCATCTCTATAAACTCACCCCTTCAGAATATAAATTAGAGTTGTAGTCCAGAAATGGGCCTTCTAAGGCAATATAACTTCCCAAGTCATTTCTCAGAACTCAAGGGTCTTAGAGGCTTAAAAATGGTAAATGATAAGATTCCATGGTCCATGAAACTTCAAATGCTAATGACATTTTCAAATAGTAAATGACACACAGAGCATTTGATAACAAGCTGCTACTTTTTAAAATGTGTTTCACAGTATTTAAAAAAAATGTAAAGAACACAACAATCGCCCTTTAATAATCTTCTGAAACATAAACTACCCAATAATGACTCCAGAGGCAAAATACCCACAGCCCACGTCAACACGATGAAACCATGAAATCACTTTCACCAGAAGACGCTTTGAAAGCCTTCATTCTCCAAAAAATGGTCAACACCTTTTTTTTCTAAACCTTTCCTAAATCTAGCAAAACCTTATTATACCAGTGATGACATTTTTTTAATCCAGATCATTTTTAGCAATGGAAATTTTTTTAACCTAGAGAACCACTGAAATCCTTCAGCATATGGTTTCTAACCAAAAATCCGTCACTTAGTCATTTCAGTCGACTTGTTGGCCTGACCTTGCGTGGCTGTCCCCTTTACTCCAGCTGAAAAGAGCAGTTAACTGAATCTCCAACCCCGTTCTCTGGGCTTTAGTCCCCACCGCAACTTTCTTCAGTTGAGTGACTCAGAACATTGCTCTGGTAAAGTATTAACAGGATCAATTTTGAAGAGATTTCAGGACTTAAATGCAAAACTGGACTCAAATCTTTTCTTTGCCACTAACCAATATGTGCCTCAGTGCAAGTTACTTAATGTCTCTGGGTTGATTCTTCATCTTTAAAATGGGGATAATTATCACCAACCTCAGAGGTGGCTGAGGATTAGGTGAGGTGATCCTGCAATGGCCACACCGTAAGCATGACAAATGCTTGTTGAAGTTCATCATCGATAATTATTTTTTAGTGCTTGATGTATCTTAGGCCCCATACTACATGCTGGGGACACAATGGTAAGAAAGATATAAGTAATCTGACCCCCCCAAAAGCCTATAGGCAAGTGAAGCATATAGAATAAAAGCAAACTAATGGAAGATTTACCAAGAATGATGTGTAAGGTGAAAACGAACAAGGGCTGAAATCTAGCATACAGTGAGGGAGGGAGAAGGTCACAAAAGTCTTCTTCAAAGAAGTGGCATTTAAACTAATAACTGAAGGATGACAAGGACCTGACCAGACAGAAGAAGGGTGTTCAAGGCAGAAAAAAAAATAGCAAATGAAAAAGGTCTGAGAAAGGTTAGAGCTTGGAAGTGAAAAGAAAGTTTGATGTAAATAGAGCACAGAGCTAGGGGGGATATGGCAATGAGGTGGGCAAGGCTTTGAAAGCCACTGTAAGGAGTCTCAAGGGGGGCGATGTGATCCCATTAACAAGAAGCACAAAGGGCCATGTGTGCCCATGTCCCAGTCAGGGGTCTTATACTAATTCACTTCAACCTCCCAAGTACAGAAGCCAAGGTTTCCCCCACCTCTCCACCAGGCATCCAAGGACCACTTCTCTTTTCTAAGCTTTATGTATGTAGGTCAGATCATTGCAAACAAAAGAGCCTGGGAGAGTCACCAAAAGAACCAGAGGTTTGGGCTGAGGAGGGTGACACTCCTGCTGGACAGTAATAAGCAAGACTGCTGACAATTCTCTCCAAGCACTGATGATAGAAACAGACAGGAGTGGGAAATGTTGGTTCTGTGGCAGCTGGCAGGCTCTGGTCAATGGCTCAGGCTCCCACAGGGTCTTGGGTGATCAAACACCATCTCTCACTGTGGGCCTTACTGCCTCTGTGCCATAATGAGAGATCAGGAATCTTTAGAAGGCCTTGGTCCCTATGGGTCTAACACTCCACCTAGCCACAAGGTGCCTACAGGAAAACAAGGCACAATCCTCCTCTGTGTGGGCCTCTAAAGATATCTCTCCCTGTCCCCCTTCCAACACACACACACACACACACGCACACACACACACACACACACACTTCACAGCCTTTAGTCTACACCTGTGAGAGTTCTTCCTCTTGCCTCCTCTTTGCTCCTAGTTCTTTCACAGTAGAAGCTAAATCATCCCCAAATTAGTACCTCTTCCCTAAAACACAAAAAAGAGCTTACTGTCAACTCTCCTGGAGAAGAAAAACTGAGATCCTGACATTTTCATTTCAAAGAAAGCTGAACACTATGTTCTTCAACAAACATTTTTAGAGCACACATTACCGTGTAATATAAATTAGAGTGGGGCAGGAGTGAACGAAGGCGGAGCAATGCCGAGAGCCTGTGGCAGCGGCCCAGATGAGAAATGAGGTGTGGAGTAAACAGGTGACAGGAAACTGGAAAGAAGTGGATATACTTGGGAGGCATTTCTGGAGATACAAAAAGAAGGACTTGCTGCTAAATTAAACACGGTAGGCGAAGCAGCCATGAGGTGAAGTATGATGCCACTGTTAGAAAAAACTGAGGGAAAGAAGACTTCTAAGAAAAGTCTAAAGTGTTCAAGTTTTGACACACCAAGCAGGGATGTCAAGTAAGCAGCTGAACATCTAAGTCTAAAGCTCAGAAGCAAGATCCTAACTGGATATGAGAAGGCTAACCTCTATTTTGTAAAACTACTGTTTGAAATTCTCTGCTATATAGATAGTCCCTTATTCTGTAAAGTCAACTTTGCTATTTTTAAACAGCCCCTTATTTTGAAAAAATAACTTTGCTTTTTAGCCTGCTTGAATAATAAGGAAGATAAACTTAGCTGTCTTACCTTGTAGGCCAGAGACTAGATACACCCATACTCTCATGCCGCCAGATGTAGTATTTAATCGGATAGAACTATGTTGTTTTCAAGGCCACAAGCTTCCAGCAAGATTACTAAGCACACATAGGACTGGTTCTTTAATAAAAAGAAAACTGCTTGTTGCTCTGCTCAGAATTTGAAAAGACATTTTTCTCTGAGTCCGCTAACATATAATAAAGTGGACCTCAACCTCTCTAAAGTGTTGCTTGGTTCTTCTCCGGTCTTCTGTAACAGATCCTATATAATAAAGAGGTAATATGCAAATTGACTGTCACGCCCTCACATAAGATGGCCACCCCCATGTGCTCACAAGTTGGCCACCACAAAATGCCCAGCAGGGGAGGGCAGTTGTGGGCGATCAGGCCGGCAGGGGAGAGCAGTTGGAGGCAACTGAGCCTGAAGGGGAGGGCAGTGAGGGGCGACCAGGCCGGCAGGGGAGGGTAGTTAGGGGCAATTGGACCAGCAGGGGAGCAGTTGGGCATCGATCAGGCTGGCAGGGGAGTGGTTAGCGAGTGATCAGGCTGGCAGGCAGGAGCGGTTAGGGGCAATCAGGCAGGCAGGTGAGCAGTTGGGAGCCAGCAGTCCCCAATTGTGAGAGGGATGTCCCCCGAGGGGTCCCAGATTGGAGAGGGTGCAGACTGGGCTGAGGGACACCATTTCCCCCCCCTCCCCGGTGCACAAATTTCGTGCACTAGGCCTCTAATCCACATGCAAGTGAAATCATATGGTATACACACACATATATATAGATATACAGATATATGTATATATAAGTTGTAAATATAAAGATGTTTAAATCCATGGAAATGGATAAGTCACCTAAGGAGAGTGTGGAATGGGGGTAAGAACCCAGATCCAAGGCCTGAGGAAACCCATGAAGGGAGGTTGGGTAGAATCGCAAGAGCCAGGAATGGAAGGAGTGGCGAGGAGGGAAGGACATTGAAGGAAGGTGGTTGTGATGTTCCCATTACCATTCTTCCAAAGCTAAAGTATGCCACCACTGTTCTTCCATCATTCCTTAAATGTGCAGGGCTGTATTTCCTCTTTTTTTTCCCAGTGCAGAAGAGGAAGTTTTCTTTTTGTTTTACGCAGAAGAAAGTCTTTGGTTTATTTCATTTTTATATTTCTGTTTACTTTTCACTGGAAAGCTATTAAAATTAAAACAAATCAAGTTATTTTTATAATAAACTACCTGAATAATAAGGAGGTAGACATTCTAACTTTTAGAGAAACCACTTTTTCAAGGTTAAATTAATTCATTGGCTCTATATTTTAAAATCATAAGCGTTATTTCCCCCATGTTTTTAGATGACGCATAAGACAATACAGAAAATCATGTTCAGGACTCTACCTATACATGAAGGAACCTGGCTAAGAGAAACATTTATACGAGGAGAATTCGAGATGCATCATAGGACCAGTCATTCTGCCGTTGGGTTGATTTGCATATTAGGCTTTTATTATATAGGATGTCCTCTTGCTGCACACCACAGCCCCGACTAGTGCTATGACTGCCAATTTGTACTTCTTAACCTCCTCACCTTTTTCACCCAGTCCAACCCTCCTCCCATCTAGAAACCACCAGTTTGTCCTCTGTCCCTATGACTTTGTTTTTGTGTTGGTTGGTTGTTTTTTTAGATTCCATATAGGTGAAATCATATGGTATTTGTTTTTCTCTAACTTAATTCACTTAGCATAATACTTTTCAGGTCCATCCATGCTGTCATAAATAGTAAGGCTTCATTTTTATGGTCCAGTAATATTCCGTTGTATATATACCACCACTTTTTTACCCACTCATCTTATTGATGCACTTGAGCTGCTTCCATAACTTGGCTATTATAAGTAATGCTGCAATGAACATAGGAGTGCATATATTCTTTTGAATTAGTGTTTTGTATTCCTTCAGATAAATTCCCAAAAGTGGAATCACTGGGTCATAAGGCAGTTCCATTTTTAACTTTTTTAGTCAACTCCATACTGTTTCCTACATTGGCTGCAACAATCTGCATTCCCACTAACAGTGCACAAGGGTTCCTTTTTCTCCACGTCCTCACCAGCACTTGTTGTTTGTGGATTTATTGATGGTAGCCATTTTGACAAGTGAGAGGTGATATCTCATTGTGGTTTTAATTTGCATCTCTCTGATGATTAGTGAGCATTTTTTCCCTATGTCTTGGCCATC
>NW_006299220.1:1154590-1156432 GCF_000327345.1 Myotis davidii | reverse complement strand
CCTGTCTAAACCTCCATCTCTTAACAGAAACAGCTTACGACTATTTTAACCTGAAGTACCGTGGCAATGTATATCTCATGTATTTTCATTGAATCAAAGCAAAAATTGGGGGATTTTAAAACTAAGAGACCTTAGAAGTTATGCCTCATATAAAATAAGCTGAGAAAGAAATATACCAAACAAATGTTAAAAGCCCAAAGGTCTGAACAGTCAGAGGCCTGATGTTATTCCCATCACTTATTTAAACAAAACTAAAAGGTCTAATATTTAAAACCTCAAATCTTTATTTTTTTCATGTTAAAAACATTTATCACAGTTTAATGAAAAGGTTTTTATTTTAAGGAGTCATTCTAAATATATAAAATATAAAATTATTATAGCTTTACAAGTAATTTACTTTTGATTGATACATGAAGACTTATACCTTGATAAATAGAAAAACAGTAATATATTTTTAAACAATATCAAAATATAATTTGCAATTTCATGTATTGCTTAATAGATTTCTAAAATTCAAGCTCAGAAAAACATTTTAAAGTATATACTATGATATTTATAAAAGAGAAAAACTTTTTCCCCCCCAAAAAAATGTGGAATATTTTACCTATATATAACCAAAACTCTTGCATGGCACAAACAGTTAAAAATATTAAATGTTTACTTAAACCCATCTTTCAGAATTTTTTTAATTTCTTTCTTTAGTACAGCTTCAAAAATATCTATGGCTGTGTTAAGTCTTTTAGAGACTTAATGTCTCCCATGGAAATAAAGACGTCACATCCAATTTTCACTCTCCTAACTGATAGTAACCAGGAGTCATTTCTTAGAATTAGGTCTTCAGGTAAATAGGGAGGGACAGGCTGTGCCATTTGTACACTTCACAATCTCAGAAACATTTTATAACCATCGTACGTGTAAGGACATGTAATTACTCTGATAGCTCTTTCAATGTGTCAAGAAGATAATAAAGGCACATTTTACACAGAGCACTAATACTTGGGACTATGAGTAGAACAGCACCTCCTCCCTCTTTATTCACTCATAGCTTCTAACCTAATACTCCCATCAGACTAACAGAAATGCTATTGGTCCCCACATATTTTTAGATGTATCAGAGAGTAAGAGGGTCATTATATGATCAATCTTTCACAACTTTGGTGGATAACTGTGCTCTATTTAGAAGAACCATCATTTTGAAAACGTCACTTGCAAATGAACTTCATCTTGCTGCTATGCTAGGTAAGCAATGATAACTGACAGGTCTAAGGAAGGCTCTCTCTCTAGACCTAATGAAGGTCTAACATGGACCTCAATAAAGTATGCTTTACCTGGGAAATACCTATTTGTTAAAGTTACAGGGGAAACATTGCAAATTAAAAATCATTTGGAAAAATTAAGTTATCTCTAGTTAATTATCTCTATTTAGTCATTTTGTAATATTGGCTATAGCAGCCCCAAACAGTTAACTGATCGCTGATTTAATAATTAAATTCTGAAAGTTTCACAACATATAATCATGTAATTTTGTTTTTAAAACATCACCAAAAAAACCAAAATATGCCTATTTGTAACCATCAGAGTGTGTACATTCGATAAGGACCAAGCTATGTTCAAGGCCCCATTGAGCCTAATGGTCAATCATCATCTACATGCTCTGCCATGAAGAAAACATACAGTGTGCTCTTAGTGGCCACTGGAAGAGGCTGTTTTGCATGGAAGGAAATCAATAATAAAAGAATCATTCTCCAGTGGGGGGGGGAGGAGGGGGCGGGGGTGTTGGGAGGGGACTACAGAACAAGAGAAAATGACAGAGGCTTTTTGGAAATGTTTAGTGGTGCCAAT
>NW_006299220.1:1140029-1154498 GCF_000327345.1 Myotis davidii | reverse complement strand
TTATTATCTCTATTTAGTCAATTTTGTAATATTGGCTATAGCAGCCCCAAACAGTTAACTGATCGCTGATTTAATAATTAAATTCTGAAAGTTTCACAACATATAATCATGTAATTTTGTTTTTAAAACATCACCAAAAAAACCAAAATATGCCTATTTGTAACCATCAGAGTGTGTACATTCGATAAGGACCAAGCTATGTTCAAGGCCCCATTGAGCCTAATGGTCAATCATCATCTACATGCTCTGCCATGAAGAAAACATACAGTGTGCTCTTAGTGGCCACTGGAAGAGGCTGTTTTGCATGGAAGGAAATCAATAATAAAAGAATCATTCTGATGAGAGAGAATCATTGATTGGCTCCTCCTGCATGCCCCCTCAGGGGGATCCAGCCTACAACCCGTGCATGTGCCCTGACCAGATATCAAACCATGACTTCCTGATTCATAGGTTGATGCTCAGTCACTGAGCCACACCAGCTGGGAAAATGGCATGTTTTTAAAAATATTCATATATATATATATGATTTGTTTCATTGTAGCAACAGAATCATTGATTGGCTCCTCCTGCATGCCCCCTCAGGGGGATCCAGCCTACAACCCGTGCATGTGCCCTGACCAGATATCAAACCATGACTTCCTGATTCATAGGTTGATGCTCAGTCACTGAGCCACACCAGCTGGGAAAATGGCATGTTTTTAAAAATATTCATATATATATATATGATTTGTTTCATTGTAGCAACAGATGGTGACAACTAAAAAGAAAGTGTACTCCTTTTGTGCACTGAGAGTCACCAAAAGGCACAAAGTTCACAGATGTATATATTTTCAGGTAAAGGACTAAAACAATGTAAAGAAACTGTCCCTACTATCAGTTTAGCAGTAGAGGTGAGAGATGAAGACATTTGAAGGAAAAATCGATTAGTATTAAAGCACCTGTGCCCAGCTGAAGCTCTTAATAATGATAACTGCCCGATTGATGTTGACAATTACAGTGACCGCTGGACATGGGCATCAGTACCTTACACACCAAAATCCTAGAAAGATCATGGTGAGCACTCTCACTTTGTGAATTTGAGATTCCATAAATTACAGGGAATCAGCACCCAGTTTCAATCCTCATGCATGCCCAAAAAGGAAGAAGAAACATCCATCAATAACAAACAAGGACTCATCCTTTCAAATCTAACTTCTATGCCAAGAAATTATTTCCTTGTTCAAACTAAAATGTTTCTATGGGCTAAATCATCCAATAACTTCCCCATTTCTAAAAATATTAGTTCTTTTTTGGGTGTATCCTTCTAAGAGAGGTGACATTAAGAATTAATAGTCATTCGAGGACTTCAAAAAAAAAAAAAAACACACCATGAAACAAATAGCAACAAATTACAGCCTGAGCTGGATCCTATTTTCAAATGGTGGGCAAGAGCAATAAGACCATTCACATTCTATAATCACTTTTATTGCACATTAATGACTAAAACAGCTTCTGTGCAGGTTTCAGATGAATGAGACACAGAAGATCAGCTACATGGCATTAAACTTCTGTGAAAGTGGAGTGGATGGCAGCAAAAGTAAAGTTGCACCAGAAAACAAGAGTTATCTAATCATTAACCCAGCGGGGAAAGGGAACTACTTCTGATTTCCTAGAATACAGGCCTCGCAGGCTATGATTTCTGATTCCCATGGCAGCACACAGCATTTTCCATCTAACACTTTAGCAGAATGCTCCATCACACCAGGCTCTTCCTTATTACTGATCCGAGTTGAAGCCATTCATTTCCATTTCCCTTGCCTCTGTAAAATGTCCAGTAAAAGTGATAGGACAATCATTTACCCTCAATTTTCTCAATAATGTAAGGTGTTAGAGAGGGTCTGTTAGAACTCTAAAATAATAGGCTAACATATTTTCCCAATGCTCCCTTCCTCCTTTATTTCTGACACTATCTCCTCTAAAGTTTAGGGGGTTTAAATGTTTGGGAGCTGTATTGCTCTTTCACCCAAAAAGTGTTCTCAAACATAGTTATTTCCTGAGTACATCTCTTTCAAAAGAAAAGTTCTACAAAGACTATAAAAACTTTCCCTGGAGTGCTTACAAAGGGTAACATAAAAAGTAGGTACGGGTGGAAAAAGAAATAATGTTTCAAGAAGTGTTTTTACAAAAATCAAGTATACGTGATTTCTACCCTCTCTGCCCTTTTCACCCTTCTTCCACGCATGCAAACAAATGCACAGCGCAGTAGATTTCAACAATAGGTTTTAAGAACCAAAGCAGCAATTTACAAAGAGGCAAAATATAAAAGTCAATCAATCCTTGTTTCACAAAGAAAGTAGGTCATTGACATCAACAGGCTATAGAAATCCTCCTCCCTTTACTCAGTGGATTGAAAATTAAAACAGTGCTTCTAGACCTACAGCAGGTGTGATTCACATGTTATTTCCTGAACATATCCTATTCAAGCTAACATAACAAAATGAAGATGCTATGAAGCAAATCATACTCCAAGGCTAATTTTCACAGCATTAAGATTTTGCAAAAGAACTACAAAGCTATTGCAATCAACTACTTACATGTAGAAAACCAAACATGGGTATTAATGGGGAACAAAATTATCTATCCAGAAACATTCCCTAAAATTTACTTTAAAAATAACTTTTAAATGATATTAAAATTGATCAAATTTTAGGTAATTTATCTTAAGCATCCTATATATTCAATTGCATTAAAAAGTACCCAGAAATCAAAATTATATTTCAAAAAAAAGAATGTATTCCATACACATAAAAACCAAACCAGTGTCCAAAAACAGCCTTATAGGTTTATTTAAAAACATACACACACGCACAGGAACAATGGTTCATTTCTCCAGAGATGGACCAGCCACATCATAATCCTCCTCGTCTGGCATCACTAACGGCTCCCCAAACATCAAAGACAAATTCATCTGGGAACGCAAAGTCTCCAAGAGTTTTGTCAAGTGCCACGGCGAACTCATCTGGATTACGTTTGTCCTTTCCAGCTTCAAATATTGTGGTAGCTATCAAAAATAGATTTTAAAAATTATTGATACTTGAGACAGCATCAGAGGACTAAGAAAAATAGCACCAGAAAATTTACTTTCTAAAAGGAACATGCATAGTTATCACATATTTCTAGTACAAAAATCATATATCCAAGTAGCAATGATATTTTTTAAACGATCTATCCACTATACCCAAGTTTGCAGTTGCTACCGCTGCCTTCTCTGGAACCATCGATTTGTTGTTCCACTCATTTTTGCATTCATTGGTTGCTCCTTGTATGTGCCCTGACTGGGGATCACACCCATAACCCTGGTGTGTCAGGACGATGCTCTAACCAACTGAGCTATCCGGCCAGGGCTAACAGTGCAGATGACTGATGCTCTTGAATAGTGAGAAAAACAAGGACACTGATGGACACTGAATCAACCAATCTCTCTCCCTTTCTCTCTCTCTCCATCCCCTCCTCTCTCTCTCTCGCTCTCTCTCTCTCTCTCTCACACACACACACACACACACACACACACACGCAGCTGTAAGAAAATGCTTGGTACGTGGTTTTCTAGTACCTCAGGAAGCTCAGTAGCATTGTCTGGTGTACTGAGCCCAGGAACACCTTGTTCAGACTTGGTCTGATCTCATTTGCAATCTCTGGTTTGGGTTCCTTGGTCACAAAATGAGAAAAATGATGATTTAAAATCCCCATACAATACTCTGACAGCCCAAGCTGTATAATCTCACTCATACACGCATGCTGGCACACAGAGGAGAAAAGTGAAGAAAAAGTCCTACACACAATATAGTCCCAGAGTTGGCCCCAAGTCCAGTTATACATCCCTACGTGTTCTCACTCCAAGACCATTATTACTAGTAATAATTAGTAATGATCATTGCTATGAACGATAATAGCTATGTCTATTAATTATGATGTGAGAGAAACTGTATACATATTAGAATGCTTTGACAACCCTATGAAGTTTTTATTGTACCCATTTTACAGATATAGAAATTAAGACTCAAAGTTTAATAATTTGCTCAAAGGCAAAAGCTTCACGCTAATGAAATTAGGACTCAGACTCCCTATGGACTCTCATTTTTGTGCCTCTCATCAGACATTTGGTCAACAAATATTCAGCAAGCATTTACTATGGAAGAAGTACTATGGTAGGAGCTGGGATTAAAACCTGAGTAAGATATGGTGCCTTCAAGAAACTCCTGATCTTGCAGAAGCAATAAAAATACCAATTAGGCAGCTTCATAACTGTGTTGGAAATATTGTGTGTAATACAGTGCTCCATAAATCTTCTAAAAATCAAATTTGCTACAAAATTTTTTTTATATATTTTATTGATTTTTTACAGAGAGGAAGGGAGAGGGATAGAGAGTTAGAAACATCGATGAGAGAGAAACATTGATCAGCTGCCTCTTGCACACACCTTACTGGGGATGTGCCCGCAACATGCCCTTGACCAGAATCGAACCTGGGACCCTTCAGTCTGCAGGCCGACGCCCTATCCACTGAGCCAAACCGGTCAGGGCTGCTACAAAATTTTTAACAGAAATTGAGAATGCAGCATGCACTGAGCATGTCATGAATTTTTGCTAATACCTAAAGTATAAACATAGATTTGAAACATCCTTACAGGAGAAATAAACTGGCATGATTATATTCTTTTTCATAAAAGACTGTATCTCTGATTTAAGAGAAATGCAAAGGAACTAGGAAAAAAATATCACATTAGCATAGCCACAGCTATTAAAATGCTTCTCATCTGTTAACAATAATACATTTGCAATACACTGCAATGATATTTAACAACTGAATACAATTTGGGGCCAAATACTCCACTAACAGTAGACTTGTTATACCACATGTAACAGCTAAGTGCTGACCTCTTGTGGCTATTTCAAGGATATCTTTATACCGTTACCAATACTGAACAACTTTTACATTATTAATGACACTTATTTTGGTGATACTGATCAATCTGCATTTTCCACTAAGTTCTTAAATACTTAAACAGAACTTCAGACATACAACATTACTGCGGGTGGAAAATCTTGGTATCAAAGTGTCAGAATTGAATCTCAGCTCTTAACATGTTAGCTGACTTTGAACAAGTTATCAAACTTCTCTGAATCTGTTTTAATGAAATGGCACATGGCAGAATTTAGATAAAGATTAACCACCAGCAGCCCTAGCTGGTTTGGCTCAGTGGGTAGAGTGTCAGCCTGCAGACAGAAGGATCCCTGGTGCAATTCTAATCAAGGGCACGTTACCTGTGTTGCAGGCTCCTCCCCGGCCCGGGCTCTGGAGGCAACCAATCTATGTGTTTCTCTCACATTGATATTTCTCTCTGTCTTTCCCTCTCTCTTCCACTCTTTCTAAAAATCCATGGGAAAATATCCTTGGGTGAGCACTAAAAAAAGAAAAAAAGATCAACTACCACCATTGTTAATTTAACCTTTAAATCTGTAACTGTATCTCTTTCTATGGAAGGTCTTCAACACTTACTTTCCCTAAGACTTTTCATAATGTCAACTCATGTCAAACAATCCACATGAGTCAAACATCAAAATAGAGCCAAGGTAGTTTCTTTTAATGAAATCTATTTCCAAAACTTTATTGGCTTTACCTGAGAAGGATAACTTTTTATAATATTTATTGTTTTAACGTTACTCAAAAAAGAAAAATCATCCTAGGAAGAAATGTCACTATCTTGATTAAAATACCATTTATCATATACTTTTAAAAGAGCTAAAAAAGACTTTATAGGAAAATATGACTTAGAAACTAGCAATCAGGTTTCCTTACTACACATTTCTGGATCTCTTTATAAATTAGAAATCTAAAAAGTCCAAAGTTCTTAGAATAATCACCAAACTCCTAAATTGATATCACCAGAAAATATTATAGTTCTATATACAAATTACACTACATCTCAATATTCATTAAGAAATTTATATTATACAATTTCCCACTAAGTTAATGTTTCTCTCTCATCAATGTTTCTATATAAGGTCTTAATTCACAATCTTCCAGAACCTTTTTTTTCCCCAATGGGTAACATTCCAAGGCAGTAGGTCATTTGAAAAGTCATAGTTCACAACTTAACTTGATAACCAAACAGAGCACTTTTATCTTCAGGGTTACTTGGTCCAGAAACTCATTTGAATTATTTTTCATTTTCAAATAGTAAATACATCCCAAGGTGTTGATGTTCTTGTTTGGTTTGGTTTGGTTTGGTGTTTTGTGGGGGTTTTTTGGTTTGTTTGTGTGGTGGGGTTTTTTTTGGGGGGGGGGAGGGTGAGGTTACTGTTTTGTTTTTAGATATTTAATTGCCATATTACTTTTTAAATTTTTTAGTATAAACTCACATTAACATCTCCAGAATAACATAATATCAGTGTAATTTTCATTAAGAATTAACATTTCAAGTCCTGCTGGCATGGCTAAGTGGTTGAGCATCGACCCATGAACCAAGAGATCACTGGTTCAATTCCCAGTCAGGGCACATGCTGGGTTGCGGTTTGATCCCCAGTGGAAGGCATGCAGGAGGCAGCCCATCTATCAACGTTTCTCTCTCATCAATGTTTCTATCTCTCTACTCCTTTCCCTTCCTCTCTCTAAAATCAATAAAAATATTTTTTTAAAGAATTAACATTTCTGAAAACTAAGAAACACAGGGAATACAAATAATTCATCTGTTGAAGCAGTTGCACATTTGTGATTTACATATCATGTTAATTAGATCTGAATGAGAGAAATTCCTAATTTAACAATGTTTGCATTCTTCAAATAAGTACTTTCTTTGAACTTTACCTCCCTTGGTGACCACATTGCTAATCATGTACAATGATAATGACTATTCATGTCATTGGAGGAACCTGCTACAGATGATTACTTATGATGGGATTTCTATTTAATTTATAAGAAATTTGCAAGGAACATCTAGTTCCCTGAATAGGTCAGAGTGAAAGAAAATTGATTCTTCAAAAACTGATTAATTCATTTATAATTACTTGTAGCACTGCCCAATGCTCTTCCTTATATACTGTGTATTTTTAATAACAAAGGAGCAAAACTAACTTACTGAACTATTCCCAATTTATACTTAAATAACAATAAGGCTTATATGTAAAATTAAGTTTTAAAGTTGAGGACTGTTTTAAGTTTTCACCTGTTAAAAGTGGGGTTCTCCAAAGTTGAAGGAATCAGGCTACCTGATATCAAACTACATTATAAGGACATAGTCATCAAAACAGCCTTCCTCTAGCCCTGGCCAGTGTGGCTCCGTTGGTTAGAGCGTCTTGCCATATACCAAGAAGTGGCCAGTTCCATTTCCAATTGGGGCACATACCCAGGTTGCAGGTTCAATCTTGTAGTCAGGGTGCATGGAGGAGGCAACCAACAGATGTTTCTCTCTCTCTCTCCCTCTCTCTCTCCCTCTCTCTCCCTCTCTCTCTCTCCCTCCCTCATTCCCTCCCTCGCTCCCTCCTTCCCTTCCCCTTCCTCTCTCTAAAATCAACTTTTTAAACACTTATTTAAAAAAAACAATTTATTAAGTACTTGATGCAACACACACCCAAGCACACACACAAGGATGCATACAGGCACAAACCCCACCACTAAGTACACATATACTCTCCCCCACCCAGCAGCCAACTCCCCTTCTTAAGGAAATATTTCTCTTTCTTCCTTCATAGAAGGCACCAGGGCTTTCACAATCTCACCCTTTGTATTTCAGAAATTACTCTCAGCCTGAGAGGTGTGACCCAGACCTAACCATCCCCCTAGCCTGAGTGACTGGATCAGTGGACCAATCAAACCAATCAGAGGCGATCCTGAGCATTTTGTTTGAATGACTTGGCAAAGGCCCGCCCTCTTTTCCATTGTGTTTGACACCAAGATGTAGCGGGTGGAGCCATGGCAGTCATTCTGAGGTCATGAGGGAGGGCCTGAAGCTGCCAAGGGGTACCATGGGGGCCTAAAATGAAACCAGAATGGAGACAAGAGAAATCACATCCTGATGATAGCATGAGAACTCTGGATCTAGCCATTCTTGAAGCCAGAATCTACTTCTGGACTTTTCAGTTACAAAAACCAATACATCCTCGACACACACACACCTTATTTTTTCCTTAAGTCAACTGGAGTTCAGTTTGTTGTTTTATTATATATAACTGAGAAAGTCTTAATTGATAAATCAAGACTCTGACATCCTAATGGTGACATAAGAAATACCCAGAGGGCGTTGCCCAGCCGGATTGGTCAGTGGTTGAGCGTGGACCTGTGAACCACCTGGAGGTCACAGTTCGATTCCCGGTCAGGGCACATGCCTGGGTTGCAGACTCAGCCCCTGGTGTGGGGCCTGCAGGAGGCAGCTGACCAATGATTCTCTCTCATCATTGATGTCTCTCTCTCCTTCTCCCTTCCTCTCTGAAATCAATAAAAATACATTTTTTTTAAAAAAATACACAGAAATTCACTGCTCAACTGCCCTTATCAGTCATACACCAGGTTTATTTATCATAGGGCTTCATTAATCTTATAAATGTGCACAACTTCAATATAATAAACATACAATGTAATAGATGTGCAGCTAATATGTCAAATAATACCGTGTTTATGTATCATTTACAAAATTCTTTTCATATATATTTTTAAATCTATAAAATAAACCTATAAATAAAAGTTTAGAACTGTTAACTTGACTCTAAGTTTTCCCAGCTGGTAAGTGGGAAAGGCCAGACCTTCTTTTCATTATTCTTCATTATCTCTATTTTCATTATGCTTTTCATTACTATACAATTCCTTTTCATCTTGAAAAGTATCATTGACTATCAATGCAAGAAAGATACAAATAAGCATTAAGTTCCATCAAATTAAAAAATAGAAGACTTTTTAAAATAGTATAATCTTACCTAATTCAATATCTCGAATTCCCATGTATGTCTCAAGAAGATCATCAACCTTTTCAATTGCCTTAGCATTGTTTTCAGAGGGCTTTATCAAAGAAAAGAGAAATAAGCTATTACACTTGATATGAAATCCCTTGAATGTCAGGACACACATAGGGGGAAATCTGAGGTAGAGCCAGTTTATGGTTGTTTATTTCAGCTAATTCGAATGGAAATATATCTAGAATGTGCTCTGCAACTCAATACAAATCTTCACAATAAATACTTATTTTTAGTGTCAGTGTTAAGTGTCATGGATTCAAAGAAAGGCCAAGAACACAGTCTCCAAGCAGCTAACAATCTAGAAGGGGATACAAATGTAAAAATAAATAGCTATATGACAATAATAAAGATAATTTTTAATGATATTTAAGGTACAGAGGTATCATGGGGGAAGTAAATTTAAATCTCTAAGAGTCATGGACGACTTCAGAAAGAAGGTGACAAGCATTGTGTTTTCAAAGATAAGCTGGAGAGGGTGCTGCATGTAGAAGGCACTAACTACGCAAAGTCTATTCGAGGTCGTAGAGTTTGATCCAGGAACTTCAAAAAGTCCACTGTGATGAGAAACACAGTGGCAAACATATGACTAGATCCTAAGGGGTCCTGGGTGCCATGGAAAGGGCTCTGGTCTTTGTCCTGCAGGCCAGAGTCTCCAAACCTTTTAACAGCTCACCCCAAGATAAAACATTTCTGAACACATACCCTTATTGGTAACCTTTTATGTAATTGTGTTATTTGCAGTTTTTATAAATTATACACATTGTATTACCATATTAATCTATTATGGACATTATAAAATACACACACAAAAAATGTTATAAGGCCCTAACTAGTTTGGCTCAGTGGATAGAGCATCGGCCTGCAGACTGAAAGATCCTGGGTTTGATTCAGGTCAAGGGCACATGTCCGGGTTGCAGGCTCGATCCCCAGTAGGGGCTAGCAGGATGCAGCCAATCAATGATTCTCTCTCATCATTGACATTTATCTATCTCTCTCTCTCTCTTTCTCTCTCTCTCTCTCTCTCTCTCTCTCCCTCTTTCTCTGCCTCTCCCTTCCTTTCTGAAATCAATAAAAATATATTTTAAAAAAAATTTATAAGGATAAGGTCATAATGAAATATTTTTAAAGTAAACTTTTGTCTTATGTTTTAATGTTACTAAAACATTTCTGTTCTTCCTAAAACTTTTATTCAAAGTTTCAGTGACTTGCAGTATATACAAATATCAAATCATTATGTTGGACACCTCAAACTAATAGAATGATATAACTCAATGTTTTTTAAAAGTTTCAGTGAAAAACATGATTGGATATACAGGTTGGGGCGAAAGTAGGTTTATATTTGTTTGTATAGAAAATACAATCTATATATATAAAAGCCTAAGTGACCGTTACGACCAAATGACCAGGACAACAACCAGTCGCTATGACCCGCACTGACCAAGATGCTCAATGCAGGAGCTGCCCCCTGGTGGTCAGTGCGCTCCCACAGCCAACC
Organism: Myotis davidii; assembly: GCF_000327345.1. Taxonomy (NCBI): domain Eukaryota; kingdom Metazoa; phylum Chordata; class Mammalia; order Chiroptera; family Vespertilionidae; genus Myotis; species Myotis davidii. Next base: position 1,144,016 of record NW_006299220.1, on the reverse strand, counting down.
TCCCATGGCCGACCAACCTCCCACGGTCCCTCCCCCAGCCAGTCCCTCCCCCCAGCTGACTACCCCTATCAGCCCAGTCAGGGCTGGCTGGCCAACCTCCTGCAGTCTCTTCCCCTATCCCTCCCCCCGGCCGGCAGGCCCCAATCGGCCTGACCTTGATTGGGACAGGGCAAGGTGGCCCCAATCAGCCCTAATTGCTGGCCATGCCTAGGGACCCCACTCATGCAAGAATTCGTGCACCAAGCCTCCAGTAATTAATAAATATTAATACAAGAATAAACTGTTTAGCATACTCACAACTGTATGCCTACTTTTGCCCCACTCTGTATTTTATTACACTTTTTAAATCTTAGTTTTATATTTAATAAAGTCTTGTTTTATGCTGTTTATTTCAATACTTGATTTTAAATGGCTTCATAGTTGAAAAATAAATGCCCAAAGATGTTAAATAACTATGACTGCAAGTGTTAAATTCACGATTATATTGTAAAAGATTCATAATACTTTTTTAAATATATTTTATTGATTTTTTACAGAGAGGAAGGGAGAGGGATAGAGAGTCAGAAACATCGATGAGAGAGATACATAGATCAGCTGCCTCCTGCACATCCCCCAGTGGGGATGTGCCCGCAACCCAGGTACATGCCCTTGACCGGAATCAAACCTGGGAACTTTCAGTTCGTAGGCTGACGCTCTATCCACTGAGCCAAACCGGTTTCGGCCATAATACTTTTAATATTGTCATAAATATACATTGCTTTGTAGTCTCAAAACGTTTATTGCCAATAAAATTTTATTTTTATTTCCTTGAGGATATTGTTACAACTTTCTCATATTTTTATTTATATTCACTAAGCCTTTAAAACAATAACATACCATACCTCACTCTTGCTTTCTTTACAGTGTCTTCTGAATGGTCAGTGTAAAGCAACAGGCTGTGCAAAGTAACTTAGGTGTTTACCTCTGTATCTACCCAGCCATTGTGTGAGTGACTGTAACAAGCATTACAGAACTTCCCATACAAAACAGCCACAGGATTTCACTATTCTAAAAAGCTCTTGAGCTCATCGCCTTTCTTCCATTCACATACTGATTGTCTGGGCAGAGCTCATCTTTTCTTTCCTTTCCTTCCCTTTTCTTTCCTTTTCTTTCCTTTCCTTCCCTTTTCTTTCCTTTTCTTTCCTATTATATACTTTTCTTTTCTTAAATGAGATATACTTGACATAACACTACATTAGTTTCAGGTGTACAACACAATAATGGGATATATGTAGGTATTGCAAAATCATCACCTCAATAAATCTAATTCATATGCATCACCACACATAGTTACAACTTTTTATTTCTTGCGATGAGAACTTCTAAGATCTACTCTCTTAGCAACTTTCAAATATACAGCACAGTATTATTAACCACAGTCACCATGCTGTGCAGTACATCCCCAGGACATACTTATAATTGGAAGTTTGTTCCTTTTGTTCACCTTTACCCATTCTGCCCATCCCCCACACTGCCTCTAACAACCATCGTTCTGTTCTCTATGCCTTTGAGTTTAGGTTTGTTTTCTTTTTCTTTAGAACCAACATATAAGTGAGAGCATGTGGCATTTTTCTGTGTCTGATTTATTTTACTTAGCATAATGCCCTCAGGGTTCACAAATGGCAGGATTTCCTTCTTTTTTAAGGTTGAATAATATTCTCCATCTTTTCTTATTTGCAAGGGTTTCCTTTTTTGTCTCTCTGCCTACCATCTTCCCTCTCAAACCCATCCTGCTCAACAACTCATCCCCCAGAACCAAGGGATTTTTCTAAAATGCAAAATTGTGCTGCTCCCCTATGCTTCCTAAATGGACCCCCCATGATCCATGGACCCTCACATCCTGACCCAGGCCTATACCTCCAGCCTCACCAACCCCACCACGAACTTCCAGCACTCACACTCCAATCCCATGGACGCCATAAGGCCCCCAAACCCATCATTGCTTCATGCCTGAACACTCTTCTCACCACCTTGAACTGATCATTTCTTCTGGAAGGAACTCTCTCTGACCTCCCCTCTCTCCCCATCCCTGACAGCAGCTTTGGGACCTTAACCCTATGGCTCTGGTGTGTAATCACTTCTTTTCATTTTTGTCTCCTTTTAAAGGAAAGCACGGTCTTTGTTCATCTTGGTATCCTATCACCAGCACCTGGACCATGCCTGTCTCCACAACATATATTGAATAAATTAGATGGAGTATTGTTCACAAAATCATCATCACAATAAGTCTAGTTAACATCAGAAGTGGTGCTAGGTTATGAGGGGATTTTTTTTAATCCTATAAACCAGTGGTTCTCAACCTTCCTAAGGCTGTGACCCTTTAGTACAGTTCCTCATGTTGTGGTGACCCCCAACCATAAAATTATTTTCGTGGCTACTTCATAACTGTAATTTTGCTACTGTTATGAATCGTAATGTAAATATCTGATATGCAGGATGTATTTCCATTGTTACAAATTGAACATAGTTAGAGCATAGTGATTAATCACAAAAACAATATGTAATTATATATGTGTTTTCCGATGGTCTTAGGTGACCCCTGTGAAAGGGTCGTTCGACCCCGAAAGGGTATCGACCCACAGGTTGAGAACCGCTGCTATAAACCCTTTAGTGTTAAGTTATTTGTATCAAATTTAATGTTAGCACCAAACTAGCTTTTTCCTTCCTTTATGAGCTATTTTAATTGCCCTGTTTAATGAAATAGGCTGTGCGAATAGGAATGGAGTTTTAGACGTTTATCTTTGAATAAATCTTTCCTACCTCCCCACATGGATCTTCAGCTTCTCTTCATTCCAGTAGCTCATACAAAGCCGGTGTTCAAAAATATTAGCCATGTTAACTATCAGAATTCACTTCTCCTGCAGTGACCTGGAGCTTCCCCTGCCACCCCTGCTTCCTGTGCAGACCAGCCTCATCCCCCTAACTGCTCACTGTGAGCGAGCTCCCACTATTGATCCATTCTCTTACATGTTCCTGACTCCTACTGAGGTGTGTTCATTCATTCAATACACATGTACTTGACTTCAGCAATATGCCCGGTAGTGTGCTGGGCACGGGAAAGGTAAAGACTCGGAATGACCAGAAGTCACTGCCCTGGGTTTTGGTTTTGGTTTTTCACATACCTCATCATATCTCACTTTCAAAATGCCTTTGACCCTCCAAATCTCTTCATTGCCCTTTGCCTCCAAATCAATCCTTTCAAACATTCAGGACCAAGTCACCTGACTCAAAATCTTCCCCTAGATTCCCCCAAACTCACAACACCCTGGGTGACTCAAACATTCAGAAGGATCATCTTGGCCTCATGGTTCCTTGAGTATCTGCCCCATCAAGCCACCCCCATGGCTGACTCTGACCATGGTCACCCACAAGCTCTGGGATCCTGGTCTGTAGAAAGATCCTCCTAATGGCTCACCTGTCTCCCTCTTTTGCTCTTCAAACACCTGGGGGATCCTCGGACAATAAGCGTACACAGAGGGACCAGAAGGGGCCCAGTGCCTGGGCCGCTGCCTGCAGAAGCCCCCTGGCCTCAGACACCTGCCTCATCTCCCCTGTGCCCACAGGGCAACCGCCACATCACCGCTGTCTTTGCTGCTGTGAGTGGCCTGGCCTGCCGCTTGCCACTTCGAATCCTGCCCCTCACCCCTGCTGCCATCCTGGCCCACCCTTCCTCCTTCCATTTCTCTCTTCTACTTCTGGTGTTTTTCACTCCAATACTGACCCAGTTAATCAGTGAAACCCTCCCTCTGCTCAAGCTTAAGTGAATCATTTGTTAATTCATTAATTCAGCAAAGATTTGAGCTCCTTTGATGTGTCAGGTACTATTATTCTAGGTGCTGGGACACCACAGTGAACAAGACATGTGTGCAAAGGAGCCAGGCAATAGACAAAAAGGAAACAAGGAGGCAATGAGTCCTATTGTGTTTCCTGCTTTGAAGAAAAGTAAAG
>NW_006299220.1:1137897-1139967 GCF_000327345.1 Myotis davidii | reverse complement strand
GAATAGCTCTTTATACAAGATGCTCAGAAGCATCCTTTCAGAGAAGGGGATATGTGGGCAGAAACCTGAAGAAGGGCAGAGCGGGAGCCATGCTCACAAATGGGCAAAGTGTTCAGGGAGAGGAAACAGCGGTACAGAGACCCTGCGGTGGCAGCACACGTCTGCCCTGTCTGGGGAGAGCAAGGAGCCTCAGGTGGCTGACACAGAGGAAGACAGGAACCGTGGAGGGAAATGAGATCAGAGAAGCAATGCAGAGTTGGATCATGTCAGTCATGCGGAGGACTTCGGCTCTTATCCAGAGTGACATGGGAAGCTAACGGAGGGTTCTGAACAGAAAAGAAATTTAACCTCATTGGTGTTTTTGAATGAAAATTCTGGCTGCTGTGCTGAGCGCAGAGGGAAGAGGGCCAGGGTGAACACAGGAAGACTGACCAGGTGATTGTAATGTTCAAGATAAGACATGGTGCCTTGGACCCAAGTGGTGGAAGTAGAGGTGGGGAGTCGTTGTTGGATTCTGGCCTATTGTGGACGCAGATCCACCAGGATTTGCTGATGGGAGGGATGTGGGACATGACAGAGAACAGTCAAAGATGACTATAGAATGTTTCACCTGAGGAGACTGGAATTCATGCATATTATCTTTCATTACCAAAATTGGAAGTATATTTCCTCCTACAGGTGGCTCTGAGACTTTCCTTGGCTCTCAGAGCTTTGGCTGATATCTTAAACATTTTGAGCCAGTCTGTGCTTTAACTGGAATGTATGGCACCTTATTTAACCTCATGGTTTTACCTTTCTTTTCAGCTCTAATAACCATAAATGCCCGTACATGTGCAAGCAGAATGCGGGCTAAATGAACATAACATACCACTTCTTCCACAGTGGCAGGACCTTTTGACCTCAGGCGAAGTGTCTCCCTTCCGGTACCAATTTTTCCTGTTGAGGTATTTCCAGCTTTGGACCTTGGCTCTATTTCTGTAGAGATAAAATAGATGGGGAAAGGTGCATATATTTAGAAAGAATTCCAACAGATTGCTGTAAAAGCTAAAGTATTTGCCATCACAAAACTATATACAATGATTGTAGAAATTTGATAAAAGGTATGTGTCCTTACAGAATTTCCCCAAACAAATTCACCTGCCATTCAGGAGTCTCAGATGGGAGTCTCTAAGAGAGGTCTGGCTACAAAAGGAAAAGGAAAATATTTGAAATGTACAGATGGGAAAGACTGGAAGCTATGAGGAATAAATAAAATAGTTGGCTTTTACCGTGAAAGTAAAGAGGTGTATGTGGCGGGAAAACAGAGCTGGAAGTGTAGCTGACTTCTTCAAGGTCATGAAACAGAAAAAGAGCCATATCTTGATTTAAAAAAGAGAGAGAGAGAGAGGAGCAGAGACACTCATAAGAATATCCACCTTCTGTTTGATGCTTTGTACACAAAATCCCATGGGGTACTCATACCAGTCTATGAGGCGAGGTACAGCCCTCACTTCACAGAAAAGGAAACTAAGCTCACTGAGGCACAGAGCTGGGATGCAAACCCAAGTCTGTGATCCCGAAGTCTGTATGCTTTCCTCAGCGACACTCCAGCACCACACGTCTTGGAAACATGAGGGATGAATTCAGAGGTGGCATAATGAGAGAAGAGGTTCTGAAGAGAAAGAGGCTGGGAACAGGATCCAAGGAAGGCGTCCCCTCGGGAGGCAGGCAAGAGACAGGGAGCACGTCCAGGGGCAGCCACTGCTTTCCTTATGCTTGGTTTGCGACTGTGTTTTATTTTTGTTTTTGATTTTTCAAGTCACAAAGAGTCCCGCCTGCCCCAATACCGAGCAGTAACATAAATGAGTGAAAGGGTAGGGTGGGACTGAGGATAGCTGGAAGAGGCATGCCCTACCCAGGTCACTCCAAAAACTTGTTCCCTGTGGGAAGGTAGGCCCTTCTTAGCCAGACCTACTTGTTTGCAAAGAAACTGTATACTCAGAGTTTTTTATGAATCTCCTGATTTTAAGTTTTGGCCATTGAGTCAAACTTTAAAAAACATTTTGCCAAAAATAAAGGAGATCTGCCCTG
>NW_006299220.1:1137631-1137861 GCF_000327345.1 Myotis davidii | reverse complement strand
AGGCAAGAGACAGGGAGCAGGTCCAAGGGCAGCCACTGCTTTCCTTATGCTTGGTTTGCGACTGTGTTTTATTTTTGGTTTTGATTTTTCACGTCACAAAGAGTCCCGCCTGCCCGAATACCACAAGCAGGCAGTGAGGTCCGCTGCACAAACACCGTCTTACTGACTCAGAGCCTAGAATAATGTCCATCGTCAGCAAGTACTGTTTTGCTATTGAGAATCTACCCCAA
>NW_006299220.1:1136423-1137252 GCF_000327345.1 Myotis davidii | reverse complement strand
ATATATCCCTCCCATCTCCTTTCTGCTCTCTCCAAAAATCAACGGAAAAAATATCCTCACTGCTCAGGTGAGGATTATAAATAAGTAAGTAAATAAATAAATAAGATCTGTGGATCAGATTCCAACCACGAGCCACCAATTTATCAATTCTGCAAATATTCTCCAAGTCACCTTGACTGAGGACCCTACATGGCAGCAGTTTGGGGCAAGGACAGAGGGAGGGGTGGGAAGGTGCTGCAACAAGAACCAGAGATACCTTGAGCTCCAATGAGGAATCACAGGACAAGACTGGTAAATGCAAGCAGGCAGTGAGGTCCACTGCACAAACGCCTTCTTACTGACTCAGAGCCTAGAATAATGTCCATCGTCAGCAAGTACTGTTTTGCTATTGAGAATCTACTCCAAAGTGATTAAGGACCTTACGTATTAATTTTAATCTGCACTCAGGGGCAGAATCACCAAAAACATGAGTTTTTCTCTGAGAATGAAAGAACTGAAAATTATCATGAGGTAAAGCAGAGCAGATGCCCTAAGCAAAACCCTATCCTGATGGTGCTACGGTGACCAGACTCTCAGGAGACCGGAGCTACACCCGCGAGTCTACAGTGTTAATACTGCCAGTTACACTGTGTCCCGTTTGAGGAGAATGGAGTAACAGAGGCAAGATGCCCGGCATAGACTTTCCAAAAAGGGGCCCAAAGAAGCAGACAAAGTCAATCTGCCCTCGGCCCTGTCCAGGATCCGTACCCCCGGCCATGAGAGTGTTATCATCTGAATTATATACATACCCACCGTGGTCAAGTCAGAGTCAACTTAAAAAACAACCTTA
>NW_006299220.1:1131985-1136256 GCF_000327345.1 Myotis davidii | reverse complement strand
TTTGGTGAGCATGATATAACCCTGGAATACTGAACAACTCCAGATACACTGAAAAAATAAAAGGTTTCTGGGACTTACAGAGCGAAGGACCCAGACTCTGGAATATGGGAGGATCACGAGGGGGTTTTCACTCATGCCCGAGAAGCCAGCCAGCCCCTTGTTAGACTTTCCAAAAAGGGGCCCAAAGAAGCAGACCAGGTCAATCTGCCCTCAGCCCTGTCCAGGATCCGTACACCCGGCCATGTGAGTGTTATCATCTGAATTATATACATACCCACAGTGGTCAAGTCAGAGTCAACTTAAAAAGCAACCTTATGCTCCCCACTCCCCTGACCACACGTCCATCATGCCACTGAGACTTCACCAAATGACCCACTCGGTATAATTTATCTTCCCATATAAATCTGCTGCTGGGCGGGAAATGAACTGCTCAGCTAACGTGCTTTGGTCCACCGCTACAGCTACATTTCCAATTGTATAGTGATACCCCGGCATTCTGATATTTGGTGAGCATGATATAACCCTGGAAAACTGAACAACTTCGGTTACACTGAAAAAATAAAAGTTTTCTGGGACTTACAGAGCAAAGGACCCAGACTCTGGAATATGGGAGGATCATGAGGGGGTTTTCATTCATGCCCGAGAAGCCAGCCAGCCTCTTGAAGGGTGTCTCTATCTTACCTTGCTCTTACCTGCAACACCAGTTGCTCAAGGGAGAAAATATGTAGAATAAAAGATTTTTTTAATTAATAAGCTTTTTTTAAATCCTCACCTGAGAATATGTTTATTGATTTTAGAAAAAGGGAAGAGAGAGAGAGAGAGAGAGAGAGAGAGAGAGAGAGAGAGAGAGAACAATTGGTTGTACAGGGCGAAACTCCAACAAAATGAGCCATCCAGCTGGGGCAATAAGCTTTTTTTTTTTTAAGCAGTTTTAGGTTCACAGCAGAAGTGAGCATAAAGTACAGATGTTTCCATACACCCCCTACCGCCTTATATGCATCATTCATCCACCCCCACCCCCGATTATCAACATCCCTCATCATAGTGGCACACTGTTACAATCAATAAATCTATACTGATACGTTATCACCTAGGGTTCACAGTTTAGGTTAGGGTTCACTCCTGATGGTGTACATTCTGTAGATTTGAACAAATAATGACATGAATCCACTATTGTAATCTCATCCAAAATAGTTTCACTGCCCTAAAAATCCTGTGTTCTGCCTATTCAGCTCAGATTTCTTGTTACCACGGTGTTTATTCAGCTTTCTCTTCAAGAGAGTGGTATCTCACAACCAACCACTTGGTGGCACCAAAGTAGAAGTTAAATTTTAAGTTCTGGCTTGGAGGCCTCTAAAAAGGCAGTTTTCACCGCTGAGGAAATAGAAGCCATCTTTATGATCCTATGATACAGGAATATATATCAACCAGTTTATACATGAAAGCAGGAAAGATACTTCTATTTGCCCACAGGGGGTTGGGGAGGGGGAGGGAGTAAGTTCTGTAGTTTTTTTTAATTTTTAAGATTCTCAGTTGGCCTACTTTGGGGATGCTGGCCTGCCTAAGCATGTCTAACCAACCAGGCCAAGCCCTAAATCAGTCACTTCACTTCTCATTAATGCGTCCACATGGGGCCTCTCTAGGGGCTGGACAATCTGAGGGGTGCAGCAGACACTAGGAAGGGGCCTGCAGCAGCTGGACCCACTAGATTCCCCCAGGGCTTCCCACCCCTGGAAGCATGCTGAGTGCCTGCAGCAGGTCACTTGGGGCACAGGACACTCACAGCTGCTCCCGGGCACCAAGAAGCAATCCTGTGTGCTCCCTAGACCTTTTGTGGCAATTATATCTGCTACTCTAGTTATGTAATTTAATTTAAAAGTACATGAGCTGGTAGGTGTGAAACAGAAAGTTACTATTGCTGGGAAAACTAGGTTAACTGCTTCAGAAAAACTCCATAAGAGTGCTTTGCAAAAAAAAAAAAAAAAATTAGGTGTGGGCATGATGACTCTAGGAGATTAGAAAAAAAAAATATCTTTCAACATTCATTTCACATATCTGGTTTTTAAAAAATACCAGAACCCACAGATATACATGAAGGTTGTGATTACATAAGGAGGATAATAGAGCTCCGATTTGTGTCTTCTACTCAAAGAAAGGGTCTTTTATATCATAAGAGTGGTAAAAGAATGTGTAGTTATAGGTCTTAAAATGTTTAGAAACACTTGTTTCATTGTTTATAACACCCCATCTCAACTAGCATTTTCAGTAAACAGTCCAACCCCAGTCTCTGCTATATCAGAGAGACGGGAAAATGGAGGAAGCAAAAAGGTATCTGTCTCTAGTCCTACCCTGAACCCCAGGGAAAGAAGAAGAACTGACAGAAGCCAAAGCCCTATTTTCAGGAGGAGCACATGCAACATGACTCAGATCCCAGCTGACACGGGATGACACGGGGGGGAAGCCCGGAATTCTCCTGCTTCTGCACAAGGTCTTGCTCTGGTCCCAAGAGGGCCCGTGTTGGCCTGGAGGACAGAGCACAGCTTTCACAGCCGGGGCAGAGCCACGATTCCAAGGGGAGGTGGGCACTGGCGGACACGGCTATACCAACGGTTGCTCAAGGAACAAGAGCTGGACTTTGAGAATCAGAGAACCTGAGCTTAAAACCCCAGCTCCTCCATTTACAAATTGTGTGAACTCGAGGAATCAGTCCTTTTCAGTAAAATGAGAAAAACTCTTAGGTACCGTGTTGTTTTGAGCGTTCAAAGGACTAATGCTTTAAAGGTGCTCAGCCCAGTGGCCTGGCTGGTGTTAGTGCTGCTGGAGAGAGCGATCTGCTCCTCCCACTCCCTCCCCATCGGCACCATATGCGCTGGTTTTCTCTCTTAGAATGAGAAACATGCAAAGGCCTCTCTTCTATTATTCAGAAAATTGTCACTTCAGACACAAAGGTCTCTTTTTTATTCTATTTTATCTTTTCTATAAAACTATGACTTTCCCCTCCAATTTACAGGAGGGTAGAAACAACAGATGACCCTGCCCCTTGCTCTTCTCAGACTCTACAAAGTGGCTGAGTTTAAGCCCAGCTCATCCTGGGGGCCCACAGTCCTGGAGGCCCTCCAGAGTCCATCTTATTGGACGATGGCCCCCACACACAAAATTCCCCTGTTAGAGTTACATGACACCACGTGAGCAAGTGCCCATACATATCACCACTCCATCACAGAAATGAAACTTGCAGCCCCCTCCCCTAGCCACCCATGTAAGCAACCTCACCCAATTCACCAATCCATGTCTGTAATTTCCATCTCTGGAGTTACACATCAAGAGAAACATCAAAAGAGTGGCCAAGCCCTAGCTGGTTTGGCTCAGGGGATAGAGTGCTGGGCTGCGAACTGAAGGGTCCTGGGTTCGATTCCAGTCAAGGGCACTGCCCAGGTTGTAGGCTGGATCCCCAGTGGGGGGCGTGCAGGAGGCAGCCGACAATGATTTTCATCATCGATGTTTCTATCTCTCTCTCCCTCTTCCTTCCTCTCCGAAATCATTTAAAATAGTAATGAAAAGAATTTTAAAAAAGAGTAGCCAAATGGCAACTCAGGGTGGATTTTGTGGGATGTGGCCACCAACGTTCCTCAGCATTGCAGGCTCAGAAATGCTTTACTTTCTTTTCTTGTCTTTTCCTTTTTTTCCAGTGTTCCCAGAGCAGACCTGAGTCTCAGAGGTTGATTCACACTCATGAAATTCACAAGGAACAGATGTCATCACCTCAGTTTAGTAATCCATAGGAGGGATGCTATCAAAGGTCCAAGTGGCCTTTCATGCTTCATTCTCATGAGCCTGAAACATCTTGGAGGAAGTGATATCCAAGCAGAGACCCAACCACCCAGGATTAAGACAGCAAAGCTAAGTGGGTAAAGGAAAAGGAAGGAAAAGGGGTCCAGGCCATGGTGCAAAGACTCCAAAAGCAAGGAATGGAGAGCTTATGGTTCAGAGTCCCTCCCAATGGGCTGACTCTCCGCTCACCAGGCCTCTGTCCCTCCTGGGAATGATTCACTTGAAACGTTCTTCACTCTGGGTACCTGAGGAGCTTAGTGTGCACAGATGCCACCAGAGCAAAGGACTCGGGCATGAAAGACAATTCTCTTAGACCAGGGGTGGGCAACCCCTGGCACGCGTGCCAAATATGGCACGCCAGTAACTTTTTTTTAAAATTAAATCCCTCTTTTATTCTTCCATTTACAATTTTATTCTTTGCATCACCTTTTTTTTTTTCA
>NW_006299220.1:1104432-1131340 GCF_000327345.1 Myotis davidii | reverse complement strand
ACTCAGTGTAGGTGCATCTTAGATAAATAAATAATTTTACATAATATGTATACATGAAAAAATAAATGTATTTTTCATCATCATATACTGTGTTTTTGTCGCTCGAATGAATTTTATTATTTCTTCAAGGTTCTTCACATACGTACACCTTAAGAGATATCAAATAGGCGTAACATGTTCTCAAAAAATTAGGGTTGGCACGCAGAATTTTGAGTCAGAGATTTTGCTGGTTTTGGCACGCACTCACAAAAAGGTTGTCCACTCCTGTCTTAGACCAAGGCTGCAAACAGGGAGTCCATAGCTACATGTGGTCCATAGACATGTTTGTGATGTATGCAATGTTCTCTGATTTTTTCATTAGTTGCCAACATTTAAAAGTTGGACACAAATCAGAGTTCTATTATCCTCCTTATATAATCACAGCCTTAATGCATATCTAATTTAAAACATTTCTCATAAAAACCCACATTCTAAGTTTTTCTTGAAGACTGACACATTCCTATGAGCTTGGACATACACAATTGGCACTGTCCACAGACAGTTCATGTGCTCCCTACCCTACTTTCACCACCAACATACATACAACACACATACACACACACACACACACACACATTTTTCTCAGAATAGTTTGACAAAACCCAGCTTACATCCCAGAATTCAACATTTTGACTGTACATTCCCTTTGTCCTTGTGTCCTTCCTCTCTCTAAAATTTCTCAGACTTCTTTAGAATAGCTATGGGTTTCTGTTATGTCAGGTTTTAAAGCAGTACTGGGACAGATAAAAAGCAAGAAAAAGGAAGCAAGAGGAAGCCACGTGCACAAGGCATCAGTTGTCTGTTGGATCAGATGGTCTGGCAACACATGAACCAACCCCACAAAAAAAAACACAAAGTTGCTCTTAACTGTTCCTTTGATGAGACTGAACAGTGTAGGACAAGTGTCAGAAGTGGAAAAACTGTACCCAAAATCTCTTTGTTCTTTGGTTAATGCGTCATTTGAGAAACACTTAGCTGTGTTTTTATAACCCTGAAATTACAGGCAACAGTTAATGTTATGTCTAGGAAGAAGGTACATATCTTTAACCCAGAGGGAAATATGTTAAAAAACAGATTCCAGACCTCTAAATTCTAATATATGAAAGATTTTTTTAAAAGAGCGATGGCTAAAATATTTTCTTTTTACCCTTTTATACTTCTTTTATTTCACAGTATGATTTTATCATGGGAATGCAAAACTAAAAAATTGAATTTAACTTTTATTATAATTTATTACACATATTTCCCCCTGGCCTTTAAAAAGTTAAAAGTATTACAAAAACGATCCTGGCAATTTAAAGAGACAATACAATGTAACAGTCTACCATATTTCTACCATGCACCCATTTATAATAATATGAAAGAAAACTGATTAAAATGAGAATAATCACATAGCTAGAAATTATAAAACCACTAAAAGTGGAATGATTCAGTTTCTCTACTTCTTAGCCTAGGAATGCTAGCCTCCATTTTTAAAATAATTGTTTTCTGGTTATGAAAATTAGTCTGTTCATTTTATATTTAAAATGTTAAAAAAAAAACCCAAGAAGCCTAAAGAAAGAAAGAAATTATTAATAAACTCAACACCTAAAGATAACTGCTAACATTTCAACATGCATACACTATGAGTCCTTTTTCTTCTACATTTAAAGATAGCTTTTATAAATGGGATAGTACCATACATTGTTTGATAATCTGCCTTTTCACTTAACATATCAAACATTTTTTCATACATAATGAGAATTGTTTATCCACTTAACATTTTCTGAAAACATACTCCAACCACAATTTTGAGCATCATTTCTCTTCTTTTTAATTTATTGACTTTAGAGAGAAAGAGAGAGAAGGGGATGGAGAGATAAATTTGTTGTTCCACTTATTTTAAGCATTCATTGGTTGATTCTTTTGTTTAAAAAAATTTTTTAGAGAGGAGGAGGGGAGAGAGAGAGATTTGTTGTTCCACTTATTTATGCATTCATTGCTTGATTCTTTTTTTAAAAATATATTTTATTGATTTTTTACAGAGAGGAAGGGAGAGAGAGAGAGTCAGAAACATCGATGAGAGAGAAACATCGATTAGCTGCCTCCAACACATCTCCTACTGGGGATGTGCCCACAACCCAGGTACATGCCCTTGACCAGAATCGAACCTGGGCCCTTTCAGTCCGCAGGCCGACGCTCTATCCACTGAGCCAAACCGGTTTTGGCCATTGCTTGATTCTTATACTAGTATGTGCCCTGACCTGGAATCAACCCACAACCTTGGTCTATCAGTCATGGGGGTGGAGGACGGGAGTGCTCAAATCAACTGAGCTACCCAGCCAGTGTTCACTTGTTGATTCTTATCAAGAGGTTGTGTGAAAAGTAACCTCACAGAGTAATGTGATCATAAATTCCTAGATGGGCAGGTCACGCCCCGGAGATATAACTTCTTTAGTAAAAGGTTTATCTTTGCTTTAAACAAGTCCATTGTTTCCATGCATCTAGGTTAACACACCTTTAAAACACCCCTCATCAGACCCCTCAGAAGAGAAACCACCCTCAAAAGCACACATAACCCTGTTAACCATCCTGTAATCCAATCCACACCTTGCTCTCTCTCGTCTTCAGTAATCTTCCCTTCGTTCACTCCTTAATTCCAAATGCAGAAAAGAAGGTGCAATGGTCTTACTGAGAAGCATTTTCCTCAGTCTGTTGAGATCTTGCTTCTAGGCAGATTGTACCCTCTGATTGGCTCAAGTAAATTTTTATAAAAATTCTCTGCAAGTTTTGGATATTCTTAGGTCAACAACAATTAGAGCAGAAAAGAGTGCATATTTAGCCAGGGTATTTGTCCAGCTGGGTCTTTACATTGGACACACATGTATCAGTGACACTCAGAATTCATCTAACATATCTGCCACATCCCACAAAAGAACTTGCTCTTCATTTATCTTTTTCCATACTGTCTTTGTGGTAGATGCCAAACACATGTCTAACTAGATATCAGAACAAGCTCTAACATAAAAAGATTAAGTTGCAAAATTTGTCATTGTGAGCACTTTAAACCTTTGCCAAAAAAAAAAAAGGAAAAAGAAAAAGAAAAGGAGTGCCACTATCTGATAAAATGCACAACATCTCAAACTGAACTTTTCTCCCTGACATTCCCCACACCATTTCTACACCCCGACTGCCTCATTTCCAATGATCACTTTTATCACAGGCTCTCAAGGTAGAAATCTGGGGAGTGACATCTGCTTCTTCTCAATTTTCCTGCCTGCTTTAGCTAAGGATCATCAATGTACCTCAACCCTCATTTCTGCCTTAACATTATTACCCAGGATTTTTTCTCTTCTTTGAATTCCCACTGCCTCCCCTAATCCCAGCCCTTATCATTTACCCTGGACTGTTGCAGCGGCCTCTTACATGGTTTCTCCTCTAATCAAATATGGCTTCATCGTCCCTCTGGGCTTACTTCCTTAAAATCTATTTTATCATGTCATTCTTCAGTTCTCATATCAAAATGACTCCCTATTATCCCCTAAGACAAGCTCAGGTCCCCCTCCTAGTTTTCCAAGCTTCTCTGACTAGGGCCTAGAGCTACTTGTGCAGCCTGATGTGCTGCAGTCCCTCCGAGGCTAGACTCGTTACTGTCCTGAACACTTCCCACAGGAAACCATCCTTCCTTGCTATACTTTTCCCAAGCCCCACAGCCAAGTTCAAGTGTAATCTTCTCTAGGAATCTTTCTCACCTAGTCCAGCCTGCTGGTATCTTTCCCTTTTCTGAACACCCATTGAAATTTCTGTAGTGGCTTTAAATTTTACTCCACAATTTTGGAAAAAGAGAAGTGTCAGATTGAACCTGACTTGAAGCTCCCTCCACCACAGGTTTGGTAAGAAATTGAATCTTGGTTATGCTTGAGAAGTCTCTCCCCTTCTCAGCATCTGGAGGGCTGAGTTTAGGCTCAGTGTACACGGATTCTACTCTGAAGCTCTCTGTCGAAGTCAGTGTGCCAAGCCCAGGGCACAGGGAGTCTTTCACCTCAGGTTGCAAGGCCACGGCTCTTACAGCTTTAACATCCCTATGCAACTCTGTTGGAAGTCCTGTCACCTCGCAAGGGAAGTTACATGGGAATGGGACACGGGTCCCTGATAATAGTGGGACCTGCCAAACATCATCTGTCCCATGGCTTTCTCCTTGGGGAAGTCCTTCCCAATAGTACCACTTTTCCCAGCCACCCTCGCCCTCTAAGCCTTAGAACCCCTCCCAGTCATGGACAGGTCAGCCGAATTCCACTTTGCTTAAATCTGCATTACAGCACATAGCACAGCTCTAAAAAGGCAGTAACACATAACGTTACGAGCACCAGCCTGGGGAGCAAAGAGGACTGGAGTGTTATCCTTGCACTTCCCGCCCACCACTGCGTGACCTCAGTGAGGTAGTTAATTACCCAAGCCTCAGTCACTTATCTGGAAAACTTCATAGGAATGGCATGAGGATTAAATCAGGCCCTAAGAGTAGTAATCCTCGTAGCAATGACTAACATTCGTGTAGCACTATGTGCCAAGCACTACCCTGAGTACTTTACGTACATTAACTCATTTAATCCTCACAACACTTCATGGATTAGCAAACAGGCAGAGAGGGAGTGAGTAACTGGTCCAAGATCACACAGGTGATCAGCAGCAGAGGGAGAAATTAAACCCAGAGTCTATGTTCTAGACCTCAAGACCATATTGCTTCTAATAAGCACCCAATAAATGGTAGCTATCACTGCTATTAATAGAATTATTTGATTTTTTTATTGGTTTGAGAGAGAGAGGGAGAGAGAGAGAGAGAGAGAGAGAGAGAGAGAGAGAGAGAGAGATTTTTTGTTCCACTTATTTATGTACTTACGGGTTGATTTTTGTCTGTGCCCTCACCGGGGATCGAACCCGCAGCCTTGATGTATGGGGACAACATTTTTAATCAACTGAGCTACCTGAGCCAGGGCAATTACTTAATTCTTTTTCTTTTTAATCTATGTTTACTGTTGAAAGTATTCCAGATGTCCCCTCTTTTGATTACTTGATTCTTAACGCACCCTCTCCTTTATGTAAAATGTAAGCTCCTGGAGGACAACGAATGTGCTGACAACATAATAGTTCTGAGAGAGCTGGCTCCAGAGACTCGCTGCCTAGGTTAGAAGCCTGCTTCCTTCACTTGCCAGCTAGCTCCAAAACCTGGAACAAATTGCTTACCCTTCTAGAATGGTTGTAAGGATTAAATGATTTCCTACTTAGCAAGTACTTAGAAAAGTAAATTGTAGCTATGACAATGATAACTGATATATTTCACTATTTGATATGAGATGTGATATTACCATCAGTCTTTCCAGGATCTGGAAGCGTACCAGAATTCTCAACAAACACTTGCTAATCAGCAACTCACCCACATTGTTTTTCCTGTTTCATGTAGGTTCATCTTGTTTCTAAAAGTACTACTTAGAGAAAAGGTTACACCTTCATAATAACAGTAGTAATATCAGCTCACTCTTAATGGACTTACTCTGCATTAAGGACTATTCTGTGACTGCTTACAGATGTTTATCATTTTAAAACTCACAGCACCCCAGTGTGGTAGATACTGTCATCACCTTCAGATTTATGTGTGAGGAAACCAAAGCAAAGAAACGTTAATTTCGTTCACCTGATGTCACATTATCACACATCTGTATGTGGCGGAGTGTGTGCACTTAATGACTTGCACTTTTGTTGTCCTTTTGTAACTTGGTCCATATTCCCCAGGATATCTGGTAGAGTTCAATATATATGAAGAAGCACCACAAACATTTGTCGTTTGAAATAGCATGAATAATAGAAAGTTTGAAATATCTAATTGTTTGAGATATCTAAAAAGCCATACAAAACTTAAAAGCCAGAATTTCTTTTTAAAATCACATGTATTTAATCTTTAAAAACAAGTGCATCAATTAAGCTGAATCACGAAGCTGAGGTCCAAGTTTTCCAGCTGTGAATGACTCAAACATAATTCACATACTGAACATCCTATTCCGATGGACACATAGCACAGAAATGAAGCCTCTAAAAGAAGACAGAGGCCAGAGGGCTGTTACAAAATCTAACCCCAAATAAAGACTAACCGTGCTTTAGGAAGTAAACTTTCTTTCAATTCCCTTTCTCACTTTCAGGCCTCTTTCCACAAACCTCTTTCCATGAAGCGCAACAACTGCAAACTTTAAAAAGTCTCCAGGATAAACCAAACGGAGACTCCTCTAAGTAAAATGGAATCAAAGCCTCATACATTTAATAATTATTTTTCTGGCATTAAAAGGCCTCATAGGTAAACAAACCAGTTGAGCTAGCCTGGTCCTAAAGCCAGTTAAATGGAAGAGTGAATTTTCATAGCCTTGGGAAAATCTGGGTTTACAGGGCAAACTCTGCAGGGTTGAGCTCATTGTGGAGACATGTTCCTTTTCATTGGCAAAAGAGGGAAGGAAGTGAGCCATGCCCTTGAAAAAAAAAAGAAAGAAAGAAAATAGCACCAGAGACATTCCAGCCGCTACTTGATAAGGACTGGGATGGTTGCCATCAACTCATGGCTAGAAGAAGGAAAATTTGGATCAGAGAGCAGCTGACCAAGAGAAACCATGCTGGATATGGGAGAGTTCCCATTAAACTACAGACTTTCAATAAGGGAGTCATTTAAACCAGTGGCTTTCAAATGTTTTTTGCAATGACACAGAGTGAGAAATATGTGCATTATATCATGACCCATATGTATACAATATCTATATCTAGGTAGATAGCAATAAATACACACACATTTATATGTATAATACCCCAATATGCCAATAGACCAAACGGCGAAACAACTGAACAACCGGTCACTATGACGTGTGCTGACCACCAGGGGGCACACACGGAACATGGTGGGTGTTGGCAACAGGCAGCAGAGCGTGGAACATGGCGGGCAGGCGGCCACAGCAGGATGGTGGAAAAGGCGAGCAGGGGCTCCAGACAAAGGTGGGGCACCAGTCACTGTCATCAGGGCGAGTCTCTGGTGGTTATTGAAAATTCTTTGCTTCTGCACACCACAGTCCCGCCCAGCACTCGCACCTGCTGCTGGCGCCATCAGCAGGTGCAAGTGGAGGCTGCTGGCCCCAATTGACCCTCAGAGCTTCTCCACCTCCCCCTGCTCCTGAGGGGTAATCAAGGCCCCCTACCTAAAACCCAACAACTCAAAGAGTAAAGGAGAATTTATTTTCCTCGCCTATAGAGAAATAGGCCATAACATGTAGCTTAGGTGTGTAGTAGGCTATACCATCTACGTTTGTGCAAGTGCACTCTGATATTAGCACAACCACAAAGTCGCCTAATAACACTTCTCAAACTGTATCCCTGTTGTTAAACAGCATACACCTGTACTCATAAATCCCATTCCCTAGACCCTGTTCTCAACATCCATCTACCTCTTGCACATTTCCAACTGAATTGCCCCACAGATTTCAAATTCTTAAGGTCCAAAATTGTACTATAAGTTTAACCTCTTCTCTATCTCCTCACTCAAATCTTTTTTTAAAGAATTCCTCATTTCAAAAAATAGCACCACACTCAGTCCCTCACACAAGCAAAAAATCTGTGAGTCATCATTTGCAATTTCTTTTCCTTTACCTCTACTTCCAATGGGTAACTAATTCTACCTTCTTAACATCGAGTGGTATGCAGGTAAATATTTAACAATCACCTCTCCAGGCTACAAAGCTCCAATTTACAGCACTTGCTCATTTCTGTGATGTAAACACCCCACCATAGCCAATTTTAAACAACTAACTTGATGTCATTGAACATGAAGCTGAAAAGAGGTATGCACAAATGGCTCCAGCAAACTATTGTCTATTCCTCCAAACCATTTCTTATTTCCATGTCTAAGTTTATAATTTCATTTTCTTCTCCTCAAGTAACACAATTGAATCTTTATGGATTTCCTAACCTCTATCTCATAGCCCCTCCCACAGTCGGACATAGTCTTCAAAAAATCTTTCTAAAATCCAAGTCCCATCATGTTACTCCCCTACCTAAAATCCTTCACTAGTTTTCCATTGCCTACTCTTTACCTATAATAATAAAAGCATATTATGCAAATCAACCTAACAGCCAAACAGCTTAATGACCCTCCGATGACCTTCCAGACAACCTTCTGGACGAAGCTGGGGCTGCAAAGGCCTACTCTTGCACAAATTATTTCATAATAAGACCCTTGATAATTAGGGGCCCACTGACTCTTGAGCTTCATTTCTTGCCACACCACCACCTATAACCTGTATTCCAATCACATTGGCATGCATCATCATATTCCCAGATACTGCTCCAGACCTTTGCATATTTGCTTATTCTGTTCCTACTCCCTAGGCCAACCTTCCCTAATTTGTTCATTGAGCAAGCCTCTTTTAAGATTCAGCTCAGCCCTAACCAGTTTGGCTCAGTGGATAGAGCATCGGCCTGCAGACTGAAGGGTTCCAGGTTCGATTCCAGTCAAGGGCATGTACCTTGGTTGCGGGCACATCCCCAGTAGGGAGTGTGCAGGAGGCAGCTGATTGATGTTTCTCTCTCATTGATGTTTCTAACTCTCTATCCCTCTCCCTTCGTCTCTGTAAAAAATCAATAAAATATATATATTTTTTAATCTTGACACATGTAATGGCCCCTAGAAGTGGGATATGACTAGTGGTAGACCTAATTATGGAAACAGGAGCAGGTAGGAAGGATGCCCCTCTTCATAGCTGAGTTGTGTTCATCATCCATGTTACTCCATTACAAGGCAGTTAACTACACTACTCCCTCCTGTATTTTGGGACACACAGTTCACATGCTTCTGAGGCTAAATCTTTAGGGAAATTGGTAGGAAAATACTGGAGCGTATGACCATTTCTCTCAGCTTTTGGTAAAATCCCAGAAATGACTTAGCTTCAGCCAATATGGACTATTTGAATCAGAAAAAAGAAAATTCTACCTCACCTAGACTGGCCCTTTCTCCTGGTAGAAATCCAAGATGGCAGAGAGTCAAATAATTATTTAAAATAAAAACAAAATGTGAAATTTGAGTCAATGCATCAAGGATAATGCTAGAAAAACAAAGGGAGGAAGAAAACATAGCAAAAAGTAAGATTAGGACCAAGAGAATTAGGGGAAGCCTAGTCACCAAGTACCTCCAGATGTATATATGCTCTCTCCCTGGCAAAGAGCGACGTGCTGAGATGAAGCCAGAGGACGTGGAACAAACTAGTGTTGCCTTTATCTCAGAGGCAAAAAGATAAACTGCAAAATTAAGGGCTGAAGAATGGGCAGTGCAGTAAGGCCTACATCTAAGAGGAAAGTCCCCAGGCTGGGGCCCAGAGGCAAGGACCAGACCACAGAGTGGAAAATGCATGTCAACCAGCAGGCTTATGTTGTGTTAAGATAAACTGCCATAGAAGCCTTGGAAAACGAAAATCTGTCACTGCTCCAATATCAACCTCCAGGTATCCTAACCCACAGCACCAGCAGAATTTAGGATGCTGAAATAATACACCTTCTTTAGGAAAATCGTACCCAGTGTTCTTCTCAAGTCTATTCATGGAATTCTTAGGAGGCAATAAAGAAAACATAGGAAAAGGTTAACTCTGGGAAACAAGATTATGAGGCAGAGATAAATGTAGAAAGGAAATTATATTCCTTGGGCTGTACTATGAGAATGACTTTGATTTACAGAGTCTAAATCAAATACTATTTCTGCCCAGCCAGCATGGCTCAGTGGTTGAGCGTCGACCTATGAACCAGGAGGTCACGGTTCGATTCAAGGTCATGGCATATGCCTGGGTTGTGTACTCAGTCCCCAGTGTGGGGCATGCAGGAGGCAGTTGATCAATAATTCTCTCTCATCATTGATGTTTCTATCTCTCCCTCTCCCTTCCTCTCTGTAATCAATAAAATATTTTTAAATATAAATCAATCAATCAAATACTATTTCTCTCAAACTGTTTACGTGCTATCAATTTATGTACTGTGACACCTGGGAAGTTGGTTACCAAGCAAAGCCACTTCAAAAGGAACAAGTGCTGGCCCACCTTCCTCTGTGAGAAGCGAGCTCAGATGCTACAATGCACCACGCAGCATCACCTTATCATAGCCGGGTTTCTAGAGTGCCCCCCCCCCCCCAGAGCAGCACCGGCATACAGCATTCTTTCCTTAAGTCTTCTTGGAACTCTGTCTCCCACAAGTAATATAACCTATACTGTATTTCTATTAAAAGACACAGAATCACATGGAAGCAGAAAACATTTTCCAATTCCATATGGCTAGGATCTGTCACTTTCATGCTTAAGGAAGAAGCGTAATTCCCAAGACCCACTGCATCCTCCCATCATGGTCATTAACTACCCTGAGAAAACAGCCACTAGGGAAGCCACAGGGAATATTTCTGTTCCCTGAGCAAAGGAAAGAACACCAAGTGGGTGGGGTCATGGATGAGTAAGGGCAGGCCCAGAGTAATTCTGAAGATATTTTCACACTCATGAACACTAGGCCGTCACTTGGCTTATTAAAATAGTGCTGGGTACTGAGAGAAGTTGGCACCTTTTCCTGGAGATGAGATGGCCCTGGGGGTTTGAACAAGAGCTGGAACACAGCTGCCATGGCTAAAACCAAGCAAGTACAGATGTCACACCAAAGTAATTTCATACCATCCCACCCTGCCAATTCAGAATGCCAAAGGAGGAAAAGTCTTTAAAATAGACTAGACAACTATTTTAAATACCACTTCTGTGTGTAACTAAAGTTTTTGCTATTGCGGTCCAGGAATGACAGTTAATATAGTTTAGAGAACTTAATAAAAATCAAACTGCTTAGGAAGATGAACACAACACAATGTGCAGTTCTTGGCTTGGAACAACCACATCAAACTCAAAGACTCTGTAACTCCAAATGCCTTTTTTAGAGAATGTCCTTCTAGGCCTTTTTTTTGTCCTTCAATGTTTGTTTTCCTTATAAATAGTACTATCTATTATTTCCTATGTTCTTAAATGATACGCCAGTAGCACGTGGCACCACACCACAGTACTCATTTCCCTTAGAGAGTTAAGTCAGGGAAACTGGAAATTTCAGGGGGACAAGTATCTAACCACTCCACTGTACATCTGAAACTAATATAAAATAATATTAAATATAAACGGTAATTAAAAACACTTATAAATAGAAAATGTAAAAGAAAAAAACAATTCAGCACAAAGAGAAAAGTATAAGTATGAAAAGTATATAAATAGTGGTAATAAAGGGTAAGGAATATAAACACACACACACACACACATAAAACCAACTTACCAAATGCCTTCTTAGGTTCTATTAAATTCATGGTAAAGAGTTCCTCTTTTTTTAATTCCTTTAACTTCTTAGCAACATCAAAATGACGCCACCCAACAATATTTTCTCCATTTATGGATTCAATATGATCTCCCACACAGATTGTTTTAACTGAGTCAATTATGCTGCCCTCTTTAATTCTCTGGAAAAAAAAATTAAGGATATTGCTTAATGTAAAATAGAACTTTGTAACATTACTTTTCATGTTCTTGAGACATAACATACAATATATTAACATATTAACAATGCAATGCAATGCTCAGTTAAAGATGGAAGACCAAGCAACAAAAGACAACCATCTTACCTCCACCCATTCTTCTTCTTTCTTATCATTCAGAATTCAGCTCCATCCCAGTCACCACCTCCTCTGAGAAGCTCCTCCTGACATCTTCTCCAGCTCACTCCCCCGAGATTAGGTAAGGTACCACTCACATCATGCTTCTGCAGTACTTTTTGCTATATATGCTGAGCTCTAAGCTAAGCACTTTACATTTACTATCTCATTTAATTTTAACAACCTTAATGAGAGTCTCATGTCTCAGGAAAATTGAGACTTAGGGAGATCAAGTAATTTGCCAAGTTCAACATAACCACTATGCAATTGTTTATTTACCTTGGGGATGGAGATGGTCTTATTCACCATTGTATGCCCTGTAGCTAGCACAATGCCTGCAGAGAGGAGTCCCTCCATAAATGATTATTAAATCATTTCAACATGAAGCCCATTACATAAGAACAGAACTTGAGCTTTTTCTACTGGCTATATTTTTTAACCCTTCGCTAGAAATGCGATGACTCAAGACTTCATACAACCTTAGCTAAGAAAATTGACACTTAATAAAAGTCAGGTGTGTTTACCATTTGGGGAGCCAATAAAAATGATTTTTATAGCATCACTAGAAACCCAGTGCATGAAAATTCATGCACTGGAGGGGGAGGGGCCCCTCAGCCCAGCCTGCCCCCTCTCACAGTCCGTGAGCCCTCAGGGTGGGAGGCAACCCTGCGATCAGGGGAAGGCAACACCCCCATCACACCTCTGCTGCTGCCACTGCTGGCAGCGCAAGTCTCGGCTGGCCCTGGTTACCTGAGCCTAGGGCGGCCCTGGATGGCTGCGCAGCCAACATCAGAGGCTTTCCTGCACCTCAGGCATCAGTTGGGCAGCCGACATCCAAGGCTTGCCTACACCTTGGGCCGGCCCTAGGTGGCTGGGGGGCTGAGGGCGGGTCCGGCCGCACCAAGCACCTGCCACCCTCCCCCACCCTGGCATGGTTGAAAGGACTTGGGGACTCCGACAGGGCTGAGGGGATTGGGCGCCACCATATTATGGCTATGAGTGCCGCCATCTTTCTGACAGTGTGATGTTCAATTTGCATATTCCCTCTTTATTAGATAGGATTTTCCACATATATTTTAGGTGAGAACTTAGGAGTCAAAGAGAAATTTCAATTGATTATTCTTAAATCTATCTTACCCAGATACCATACTACAGCCTCAAAATGAGGGCTAAGACTCCCTAAGAGAGCACTAAGAATTTCTGAAGAAATTTTAGGAACGCCAGAAAACTGCACAAGTGACAACCCTGCAAAGGATGGACAAGTTCCTCCACAGAGGTAAGGAATGGAGCAAAATGAAGACCATGATCAGCCTCAGATGTCACAAATCCTTCCTGGGGATAATAGGATAGGAATACCAGGGGCTGCTGCTATCTTATATAATAGAAGCCTAATATGCTAAGTGTCCAGTTGATCGGTCATCTGTTTAACCAATCAAAGCATAATATGCTAATGATATGCTAAGGCTGCTCAACCGCTCGCTATGATGTGCACTGGTCAACAGGGGGCAGACAGTCAACCAGTCGACCAGTCACTTTGACGTGCACTGACCACCAGGGGGCAGACACTCTGACTGGTAGGTTACCTTGCTGCTGGGGTCTGGCTGATTGGGACTGAGCAAGACAGACCGGACATGCCCTGGAGCCCTACCGCAGTCCCTCCCTGGTTGGCCAACCTCCCGTGTTTCTCCCCAGCCCCAATCATGCACCGGTGGGGTCCCTCGGCCTGGCCTGTGCCCTCTTGCAATCTGGAACCCCTCGAGGAGTGTCAGAGAGCCGGTTTCGATTTGATCCCGGAGGCATAAAAGGCTAATATGCAAATTGACCAAACGGCAGAACAACTGGTCACTATGATGCACACTGACCACCAGGGGGCAGATGCTCAATGTAGGAGCTGCCCCCTGGTGGTTGGTCAGTGCACTCCCACAAGGGGAGCACTGCTCATCCAGAAGCCGAGCTCACGGCTGGCGAGCCCAGCGGCAGTGGTGGGAGCCTCTCCCACCTCCGCAGCAGCACTAAGGATGTCCAACTGCCAGCTTAGGCCCGCTCCCCTACAAGAGGGCACAGGCCCGGCTGAGGGACCCCCTCCCCCCCAGTATACAAATTTCATGCACTGGGCCTCTCTTCACTCTTGCCAGGTGGAAGAATAACATCTGAATTAGCTGGCTAATGGATCACTGTGTACAATAGTTAAGAGAGAAATTGATCTAATGTACCCCAGCTTCTCCATAATATTGCCAAAAGAAAAAAAGTTGTAAAAGACTAACCTGGGAAGTTGGGCATTTTTAATTTTTAAATTTTATTACTAATATTCCAAAACTCACAACAGGTTTCTTTTTTACCCTGAAATTTTAAAAGTACTGCTATGTTCACTGTAATAGTTACTATGCTTTATGCCAATGACACAAAAATGCTGATTCAAACAGAACTTATCAATATTATTGCAATAGTTCATTATAAACCAAAGAAACCAGAAATTTCATAATCTAACTGGCATTGTTTTATTATAAGTGCACATTAGCCTTATAAGCTATGGAAACAAAGAAGGGTAACTACAACATACTACTCACAGAAACATAAGCCAGATTAAACAGAACACTAGAATCCAAAGATCAAACAAACAAAAAATCTCCATAGCCCATAAACACAGACAATGGTGAGGTAAAAGGCCTAGGGTGGGGTGGGAGCCAGGAGGAGGGAGCAAAGAGGGGGAAATGGGGGACATCTGTAATACTCTCAACCAAAGAAATCCCTAATATTCTGTCACCTAACCATTCTTAAAGCACTAGAGAATGTGAAAATCTGTAACTCTTGACTTTTTTCTTAATTTTTATTCTAAGTTATTTCTTGATACATTCTGAACCTATTTTTTCTCAATCAACTGTACCATACAGTTTTCAGTTTTACATCTAATTTTTCATTTAAGACATGGTTATAATTTTGTTAAAAATAAGTGTTATATAAAACTAAATAAATAAAACTCTTTAAAGACCTGTATGAATCTTACCGGTAAATTAAAGGGCAGAGCAACAGAAATGTAGGGTCACCTGGCCCTGTGAGTAGGCACGGAAGCCACCAGAAGAGCGCCCAGACAGAGGGAGGAGAGGCAGAATTCAGCAGGTGAGAATCCAGGGGAGCAAGAGAAAAGTCAAAGCATATGTAATCATCACGGGCAGCAGATACGGATCTGGGAGGAAGAGACAGGAAAGTCAACATAAGAAACTTGGAGGAAGAGTACCATAAGGTGAACCAGATACAGAAGCAACGTGGGAGACATTAATTATATGTACCTGAGCCTTAGCTTCCTAAGTAGATAAAGAAGGAAGTGGCAATTGAGACAAATTTCTGAAATCTAATATGCTTTGATAATCATAACCATAATTTGATAGAGATTAATAATATTGCTAAAAGAGCTGCTCAGGCACCAAGGACTAGGAAGGGGTAAAAAGAGGCATTAATTCTATACTTATATTTACTGCATCACTTAATATCATTCACTATAACACTCAGAACTTTCCTTCACCTGACTTTGGAGGTTGATGCTAAAAAAAGCAAAGAAGACATTAAATATATTTTTGGGAGATAGGAATTTACAACATTATTAAACTTAGAGATTCCCAACCATTTCAGACATTATGATAGTATCTTCCATTATTACACCCCATATATTTACAGAACTCTGTCTTCTCATCACAGGTATCAGCAGAACTCTAAGGTGGCCTCCCACCCCCGCCCCTCAACCCCCCGAAAGTCTTAAGCACCAGATTCAAAGTTGTTTGAGCTGCAGGCCCCACCGCCATGGTCAGCAACTTTGAGATCTGTGCTGACCCTCCCAATACTGTCCTGAAACCTTATTCACATTTGTAAATAATTATTTCATTTAGTCCTCTCAACAAATCTAGGAGGGGAATATTTAATATCCCATTAGTAGATGAGGAAATCAAAGCACAATGAAACATGGCTTACCCAAAATAACACAGCTAATAAACAACAGAATTGGGTTTCATATGGAAGTGGTATAACTATAAAATGCCGTGCTCTTTCCACAAAACACTAAGAATCAGACAGATCTAACTAACCCAAGATCAAATATCTAGTTTAAAAAAAAAAAAAAGGCAGATGAGATGACCCCAAGAGCAGAGTTTTGGGTTATAGCTATTCAAAATGATCTATCACTTTGGTAATCATTTGGCAATATATAAATGTATCAAATCAATATGCTGTGCATATTAAACTTACATAATGTTATGTATGTCAATTATATCTCAAAAAAGCTGGGGGAGAAAATGACCTATCACCTTTGAACTCTGCAATCTCTTTTTTGACAACCCCACCTTTCCACTTTACTTTTGCTCACTTCTCCTAAAGCTGCTCTTCATCCATATCACAGCTTCTGGACCTCAAACATTAGCTAATTCCTCGGATCACTACTTCTCTTCTGGCTTTACATGCCTCTTCTCATGGGTTCTAACTTCCATCCTAGAACCCTCTGACCCCTTGAACTTGCATGTTTCCAACCTTGCTGATTATTAGTTCTGGATAATTAAGTAATCAAAAAGTTAGAAATATCTAAGTACCATATTTCTCAAAATAATGATCATGCTACATAAAATGTGATTGACTTAATTCTACTAATGTAAAAGTACCCCAAATCATAAAGATTTCTACAAAAGGATATTCTATAATGACCATTTTGTGTTTATTTATAAATCACCTAATTCAAAATAAATTTAGTTTTCTTAAGTCAATTTAGCCTCATTCCTTAATCACCTGGTATAATCCCTTATTTCTATTTTGAATCAAAGTTTAAGTCTTCTCTTAAACTAGGGAAGCAGCTAACAATGGCTCATATAGCCACTTGTTTTTATATAGCTCATGAGATATGAGTAATTTTTACATTTTAAATGGTTGGGGGGAGAATAATTGTGACATGTGAAAATTATACTAAATTCAAATTACAGTGCCTATAGATAAGGTTGTACTTATTTAGAATACATCTATGCTCATCATTTAAGTGTTGTATATAACTGCTTCTGTGCTGCAATGGCTGAGCTGAGTAGTTGCAACAGAGAGGATGTGATCCTAAATTATAATGAACCCTGAAGTATTTACTATCTGGCCCTTTATAGAAAATGTTTGCCAAATCCAGTCTTAAAATGTTATAGGAATGTAAAAATTTTGTTCTTTATATATATAATTTTTCCTGGGAAATGTTGAGACTTCAGTACTAAAATCATAAATGTTTAAGTCTGTTGTCTTTTCACCTGAAGAGTTTGGACCATGCAGAACTATTCAATATATTTATCTGCATTGATCTCATCTCTTAATTGTGTGATGATGTGTTATTATTACTATTATTTAGGTACTAACTATCTATAATAATAGAAGGGTAATATGCTAGTTAGACCAGACGACCTTCCCAACGAAGCCAGGTCTGTGAGGGAAGCCTGGGTCCCGGGTGCCTGCTGGCAGCCGCAGGTAAGCCCAAGTCCTGGGTGCCAGAGAGAAGCCGGTGCCAGCAGCAAGGGGAAGGAAGGCCTACTCCTGCACGATTTTCATGCATTGGGCCTCTAGTCAATTATAAGTATGTAAAACATTTCATATGTGTCATCATTTTATACCTAATAATCCTATAAAGTAGGTGCTAATATTCCCATTTAAGAGAAGGCATAGAGAGGTTTAATGACTTGTCCAAGGTCACACAGCAAGTTAATGAGTGGTTAAACCTAGACTAAAAGCAGGCCTATCTGAATGTAAGTCATGTTCCTACACATTATACTACACTGCCTTCCTAGGCATGGAATCCTCCCTTCTGACCTTCCCCTTGTCTGAAGCCCTACCACACTCTCCTACTCTGACTTCAACCTGCCCAACTTCCAGCCACCACTAAAAGCATATCCACTACTCACTTCAGCAGCACATACACTAAAACTGGAACTATCCAGAGAAGATTGCATATCATCCTTGCACAGGGACCATGCTAAACTCTTGCAAAGTCCCTTTTTTTCCTGCAGATCTTGGCAAAAATAAACTCGGGAATGGTGAGCCAGAAATTAATGAAATTGATTACTTCTACCGAGTGGGGGAAATGAGTAGTGGGATAGAAGGGGTGAGAGGGTGGGGGGGAAGAGTAACACATCTCTGAATATCTTTTAACATAGTTTTGACTTTTGAATCATGTTAATATTTTACATATTCAGAAAAAAATAAGTCAACAAGAATGAGAGGAATAATTCAACCTCAATTGAGAGAACCAATTGGAATCAACAGTATTTCAAATGAATAACAATTATGGGGGCCGTGGGAGCAGGAGAAAACCAATTCCCAGAAACTTTTGAATAGAATCCTTTGATTATATACATCCATTTAGTTTAAAGACAAAAGATGCATACAAATCCTAAACTCTTCTTAATAGGCCTATTTTTCACAGTGTGAATATAGCAATTCTAAAACTATTCTGAGAAAGTATTTCAATGATTTTGAAAAGTATGGGGAAGCCTAGAAGAACTCTGCAAGACAGGAATATAATTGGAAGTATAATAATCTACAATAATAAAAGCGTAATATGCTAATTAGACCGGACACCCTTCCAGGACGAAGCTGGGGCTGCAGCCACCGTGGCTGCAAGAGAGGGGTCCAGGCATCTGCGACTGCGAGGGAGGACTGAGGCAGCTGCCTCAGCTGCAAGGGGCGGATCGAGGCAGTGAAGGCCTCTAGTAAATTTATAAATTCTAAAATGCTTGTTTTCTAACCCTGCCCCTGAAAGGACCTAGAAACAGTGGCACTCCAGCAGCAATGAATGAGTACAAGTATCCAATTCTGATTTTGAAATATCAGTCCTCACTGAAAAAACAAGAGCCCCTTACAGAAATGGTTGGTTCCAGACCTGGGGAAAGAACGTATAAGATGAAACTAGAACATCTTGTGCCAAAAGGAAGGAACTGCTCACCAAAATGACAGGAGCTATGTCAAACGGATACAGGAGCAGCTGAAGGGGCTTCCTGCAGGCCACTCTCAGAGAATTTCAGCATCAAAGTAAACAATAGTAATGGACCGTAACCCATTGAATAAAATAAGAAACCACCTGTCCGTGCTGATAATAGATAAGCCAAAAAATAAGTGAAGTGCTTTTATCATTAAGAAGGTTTTAAAGATACTCTGGTTTCTCTTCAGATCGCATAAAGAAGGTTTTAAAGAAATATATAAGGAATGATGAAATTAGAAAAACTGCCATTTTGCAACAATTATAGTAAAGACTGATTCAGGCAAAACTTACCAATAGATGCAAAATCTGTGGGGTACAAGTAAGAGAACAGGATATTTTCATAATCTCAAAGTATCTCCCTACGAATTGTTGGAAAAAATTTAACTCTGCAGTGTAGAAGACTGGCAGACACTAACTTAGACAAGTGACAAAAATTAACGTCATAAATGAGACAAACCAACACAACACACCTTCTGATGTAGTACACTGAGAAGGACACACATCACTTATCTAATTTTCCTGCCAAAAATGCGTAACTTGCTTTTCAACATGAGGAAAAATCAGAAAAGCCCAAATTGAGGGCTAGTATATAAAAGGCTGTGGAACTTTTCTAGAATAAAGATGACTAAAAAGACATGACAACTAAACGAAACCCATGATCCTATATTGGACCTATACTGGGGAAGGGGGGGGGAGCTATAGAGGAATTTATTAGGACAACTGATAAAATTGCAATATGGACACATTAGATTAGTTTTAAAGCATTTGTCACTGACAGGTTTCCTGAATTTCATAGTTGTAATATCTATACCAATAAAAGGGTAATATGCTAATTAGACCAGATGTCTTCTGGATGACCTTCCGGACATCCTTCTTGACAAAGCCGGGCCCTGGTGAAGCTGCCCTGCCCCTGGTCCTGGGTGCCTGTGGCTGTGGCCCAGGTAAAGCCACCCCAATCCCAGATTGTGAGAGGCATGTCCGACTATCAGACACCCCCCAAGGGGTCCCAGATTAGAAAGGGTGCAGGCTGGGCTGAGGGACACCCCACCCCTCTTGTGCATGAATTCCATGTACCGGGCCTCTAGTAGTCATATATAAGAGAACATCATTGTACTCAGTAACTACATTCTGAAGTATTAAGGGATAAAGAGATGACATATGCAATCCACTTTTTCAAATGGTTCAGGAAAATTACATATATGTCTATGAGTGTGCCTGTACATATAATACATGTGTGAGAGAGAGAAGAAGAAAGCAAAGGTAGTATATGGTAAAAATTGGAGATCTGAGTAAAGGGCTTTATAGGAATTCTTCATGTTCCTATTACATTCTTTCAGTAAGTTGGAAATTATCCCCCCTCAATTTTTAGAAAATCCCACCAACCATGTACATAGTATAATACTCATTTCTCTTCTAAGTTGAACTATATGTCAGCAGTTTGGTGTACGTACCACCTCTTTTTGCCATCATGTTCTCTGTCTCTACAGGGCCAGTGACTAGAGCTCTGAGGCAGGCACATGTTTGACAAGGCATTAAATAAAAAATAGAAACACAAGCTCTGAACATCAGAGGCTAAGATATAAAAAATCCACGCATGTTTGCAAAACGTCCAAGCCCTTCCCTGCTGACATTAGAAAGGCACTGCTGCATGTGCCCCATGTCCTGAGCTTCCCCCAGATAATCCCACATGACTTTCCAACTCACAGATTTTCCATTTGGTCACCCACTCAACCTTCAGCACTGTCATATCTTTTGCAGAGCTAAAAATAGCCATTCCATCAAACGGGAAGTTAAATAAGGTACTATTTACAATTAAGAAGATAACTTCCCTAAGACTATTTTTTTAATGGTGACAGTGCATCAGCAAATCCAGGATTCTGACAAAATACAGGCATGGAAGCATGCTCTATTCATGAAGTTTATCATGTATTCTTAGCTCGGTAGGAGGATTGCCAGCTCTGGAGTCAGATCTCTTGGAGTCAAATCCTGAATTTGTCCAGCTGGAAAAGTTAGAGCAAGCTACTTAAACCTCCTGGTCCTGTTTTCTACATCTGTAAAGCAGAGGTTGATAACAGTGCCCGTGGATGAATCTCAGACATTATGTTGAACAGAAGAAGCCAGGAACAGTAGAGTACATAATATATGATGCTACCTATATGATGTTCAAGAACAAGCAAAACAAACTATGGTGATAGAGGTCAGAAGAGTGGCTATCTTTGTGGGGAAGAGCTAAAAATACTGATGGGAAGGGGCACAAGGGAGCCTTCTGGGTGGTAGAAATTAAATTTTCCTTCATTTGGGTGGTGGTGACATATGAGTAAGTATATAAATATTCATCAAGCTGTACATTAAAAATTTGTTACACCTCAACAAAAAAGTAAATAAAATGAAAAACACAGTACCAACCAAATAGAACTATTATAAGGATTAAATGAGAAAACGTATGCAAAGTGCCAGGTTCACGATAAGTCAGTGTTCTTACAACTACTTATTACAATAATATAACTGTTATTTTTAAGAGATGAATCTACTTTTCTTTTTGCCACTCCTCAGTTCTTACATTTTTTTTATACCATTTCAAACTCCCTTCTCTTGCCTTTGCAGCTCCATGGTGCTCTCTTTCTATTTTGATAAAAGAATTATAACATTTAGAAAAGTTTGAAGAGCTTTTTTAAAGAAGTAAATAAGATGGCCAAAAGTACATGCACTTGGAAATAACACTAAATCAGGAAATCGCATGGAAACCATCAGATGTTAATGAACTACAGACCTAAGAGAGTTCATATGGATGAGTAGGCACCAGGGCCAGATTTTCAGTAAGTTCTAAATTCTAGAGGAAGTTTAAACTGAACAGAAGAAACTCAAGGAAAGGGTAAACAAAAAATGATGTCTTTAAAACATTTTTTAATGAAACATTACCAATCTATCCATCCCTTCTTAAAGGGCTCCCACCCTGAAGTTCTTTTCCAACTGTCTTGGACCTGGTAGATTTTCTGAAGTGTTACTCCCAGGTCACACAGGAATTTTTTCAGACTTACCTTTATGAAAGCACAGCCAGTACCATTATCTGTAATGGTGAGACCAAGTGAATCCTCAGATTTATACACGTTCACACTTTTTTTGATCCCTTTCACGTGGGCAAATATGAAATCCTCAAGACCTATTTGTGATCCTAAGAGTTTTTCCATGTCAACTTTAGGTGTGTTTAAAGTGCAATATAAGATCTGCAAGAAGAAAAAAAACATTTCAGGTCAGTTTCCATCAGAAAAACATTCTGGTCATTAATTTACTTAATAAATATTTGAATGACATAGTCCCTGATTTATGACATAAGAGGTTAGTTACATCAATAAAGTACAGGGTAGGAAATATTGTCAATAGCATGGTCAGGTGCTGGAAATTTCAAGGGAACACTTTGTAGGGTATGGGATTGTCTAACTACACCTGAAACGAATACAAAATAACATTAAATGTAAACGGTAATTGGAAAAAAAAACAATTTTGAAAAAAGGTCATATCAACAACATTAGGTACTTTTTATTGTTCCCCATAAACCAGACTCTGTGCTAGGTAAATTACATCCATTATCTGCTTTAATGCTCACAATAACTTTATAAATACATTATCATCTCCATATCACAGATGAGGAAATTGAGTCTTAGTAAGAGTAAATAATTTGCCTTAGGTCACTAAGCCAGTACTTGTCAGTCAAGATTGAGTTCAGGTCTTGCCAATTTCAAAGTGGTTTAATCTTCTGTCACCTCCCATTGACGGTGCTGAAATCAAAGGTTGTGTTCCCAAAGGTCAGGTCATGCTATCTATGCCACAATGAAAATACATGCAAGACTATTTTTAAAAACTGGTAACAAAATGCTAATGAGGAAAATTTTATAGTGCTATTCTCAAATTCGTCAACCATCCTTTGGGTAATTTGTGGGCCCAAATACAAAACTATGAATGAGGACAATGAGGATTGAAAACATGGCCTTGGTTTAGAAACAATGTACCAAACCGAAGAAGGACATTTTAACAGGACAGTTTTATACCAAAATAGCTAAATGAAAAATGTTTTTAATTTTCAGAAAAAGTGGGAGAGGGACAGAGAGAAAGAAACATCGATGTGAGTACAACATGGATCGATCGGCTGCTTCCAGCACGCCCCCCGCCAGGGATGGAGCCCACAACCTGGGCATGTGCCCTAACCCTAAATTTAACCGGCAACCTCCTGATGCATGGGATGACACTCAACCCACTGAGCCACACTGGCCAGGGCTTAACTTTTTATTAAGTAATATTTGCCACAAAATATGGTTAGTCCTTTCATCCCAGAGCCTTGCTCAAGCCTTCTCCCTATAGTTCTAAGTTTCACACCATTCCTAATTCCCACTGGAACCTTGAGCCTTAACATAGCCATAAAACTCAGAAGCCTCGTGAATCTCAGACATGGTATAAATACTACTTATTAAATTGTTTTTTAAGCCACATCAAAATGTATCTGAATAGAAACAGCTCCCGCTGCTATACAATTAAAAGTCCAGCGTGGCCTGCACAGCTCTGACCCAACTTCAGAGGGGTGTGAAAGAAGCTAGTGATGAGGACAGGGGAAGAGGCCCGCAAGGTACCAAATAAGAGCCTACAAGGAAAACTACTGCCCCCACCCTTTCTTCTTTCATCCAAGTCTATGAGCTGTGCTAACTGGTTGGCTTTTAGATTTAACCCTTTGTGTTCTCATGGAGGACATAATATATTTGACTTGGAAGTTAGTAAGTTTTTGCAAATGTTCCCTACTGTAAAAATTGTATTATTCACAGGGGAAAAAAGTCATTCAAGACAAGAATGGGTCATATTTCCTATTCTAATGGTAAAATCAATGGTTTAATTTAGTCCACTATCAAAAATCATTAATCATGGGTGGAGGGTGAAAGGAGTATGCATAGAAAACAGCTTTTCCTGGCTTCCTTTCTCAAAATGATGAGAATAAAGAAATAAACCTGGCTTTCTCCTTGTTCTTTTCCCATGAATCTGTTCATGGTATTCATAGTGGATCCAAAACACCAGTAATATAAAAGCAAATTAGCAGGTAGACAGGAAATAAAACATTAAAACATACTGATAATTTAACAGAGCGGGGGGGCAGGGGGGAGAGACCTAAAAAGGAAATCGCACACAAAATGAAATTCTAATTCGTAAGCTGCTTCCTTTCTTTCCATTTTTCACATGCTTCACTGCAGAGCAATTAGATGTAGGTATACCCCTTTTCCACTGTGCTCTCTCCCCTGCAAAATAATGTTCCATTCCAGGTAGCCAACAGTTGGCAGGGAAGGTGTCATTTTGTTCTGGAGGAAGGAGTGGAGCCAGCTATACCCTTCATGGAATGGAGCCCCACGGAAGCGGTGCTGCAGGAACTTAACGGTCCCTGGGAAGTGGAGTAAGAGCCAGCCATCAGCAGCAGCAGGTAAATAAAGCTCATGGCTTCGGATCAGCTCTTCGCGGGAGAATAAAAACCTAGCACCCACACAACCGCAATGCACAACTATCAGCAAATCTATCTGTAAGTATGTGATAAAGATCTAGAAATTCAAACACATCCTCTGTACTGTATTTTGAACTAAAAAATAAGAAAGTGAAACACCACGTTCTAAATGTTGCATTCATCTACTCACCACTTGGGGCCCCTGCCTTTGCCAGGCTCTGAGCTGCACTCTGGATGTACAAAGAGGAGTATGACCAGTCCCCATAGGCAAGGCACTGCCTGGCTGGCAGATGCTCCACTGAGGTACCATGAGGCAACATGAGCCAGTTGTCATTTATTAAAATCCATGAATATTTAAACCAAAGGAAACTCAAATACATATTGTAAACTTTCCTGCTTTCATTCATTTCCTTCCATCCAAAATCTAAAATGCCTGTCTGCCCATCAATCCCTATGCCCTTATTCATTGACACTGTTCAAATGTGACTGCCCAGGTAGAATCGATCATGCTTTCCACTTTTCTCACATCATTTAAATCTCGTAGCTCACTGCAGTGTCTGAGTCACCTTGCCTTGAAGTCCAGTTGCTGTAACACATATTTGTCACTCTCACTCTGAGAGAGATGAGAACCTGGTCATCTTCCTCTCTCCTAGAATGTCTAACAGTTCCCTGCTCAGGTTATATCCCAATGGCATTCACAGTACACATTCACTTATCTCATTGAATACAACATACCTGTGTCCTCAGTTGTATTATCCTCATTTTGTAGATGAGAAAATTATGATTTTATACAGTTTAACAGTTACAAATGCTTAATGGTAAAATATTTTTTAAATATATTTTATTGATTTTTTACAGAAAGGAAGGGAGAGAGAAAGGGATACAGAGTTAGAAACATCGATGAGAGAGAAACATCGATTCAGCTGCCTCCTGCATGCCCCCTACCAGAGATGTACCCGCAACCCAGGTACACGCCCTTGACTGGAATCGAACCCAGGACCCTTCAGTCCGCAGGCCGACGCTCCATACGCTGAGCCAAACTGGATAGGGCAATGGTAAAATATTTTTTAAAACTAACAAGAAAAAATAAAGTGAGGCATTATCAATAATAAAGTGAATCAAAAATAAAAATAAAGTGAACATTATCAATGTTCCTTTAAGAAATATTTGCTTCCAGAGTATATGTATACTAGATAAGATGTAGTACTCTCAAGGCAAGGTGTCATATAAGGAAAAATATCTATCCATTAGATAAACCTTTCTGCGGTTTTTCATTATAAACTGTAATGGTTAACATCTTCTGGGGTATCTACTGTGTATTTGGTGTTGTACCACCATCATTGCCAATATTCATAGGCGAGATGGAGTACTCATGACTGCTCAGTTTTCTAGAGCAGCAATGCCCAATAGAAGTGTCACGCAAGCCACATAATTCAATGTTCTAACAATCACATTAACAAAAGTAAATAAATGACTAATCTAAATTCCTCAATTATATAATCCCATACACCCAAAATAGAATTTCAACATATAATAAATATAAAAATTGAGATACTTTTTAAAAATTTTTTTATTGATTTCAGAGAGGAAGGTATAGAGAGAGAGAGAGAGAAACATCAATGATGAGAGAGAATCATCGATAGGCTGCCTCCTATATTCCCCCTACTGGGGATCGAGCCAACAGCCCGGGTATGTGCCCTGACCAGGAATCAAACTGTGACCTCCTGGTTCATAGATCAATGCTCAACCACTGAGCCACGCTGGCCAGGTGTATATAAAAGTGCTGTTTAAACTAGAAAGTTCTTTATAAAAGTTATTGTTATTATTCCTGGAATGCAGGTGCTTCTTGAATAATATACCTACGCTTAACAGCTTCTTAAATTGCATTACTTTTCCTAAAGATAACAGATTTTGCTGCTTTTTAATGTCACAACCAGAATAAATTTCATTTCCCCACATAAATTACATTATCCTTCAATTTTTATTGTTGTTGAAGATAATTCATAGACAGTAATCTTACCATGCCTTTATATACCAATTGCTGCTATACAGTTCTTCTCACAGAGTTATGGTTATTCATCCTTGAAACTCAATATGGCTAGGATGATAAAAGTCTGAATTAAGTTAGAGCCCATTAACATACCACAAACAGATTACAAATGTCTCAAAAACACATTTCTAAAACTCCAGGAAGTTCATTTTCAACTTTCTTTTGTTTAATGCTTTCCTTAAACAGGAACTGGGTTGGCCCAAGATTCCACATGTTCCAAAAATCTCTGGAAGAAATGATGGGTTTGTGTAGCTGGCATTGCTTATATTACATTATTTGTGGATATGATTTTAAGTATAAGCAATTGGAACAGTTACCTCTTGTGGTTATCTGAAACAGCAGTGTTACTAAATATTTTAATACTACTTTTCTACATCTCAATCTACCCCCAAGAACCTTGCTACCTTTTTACATTTTCTAAAATAAGCATTATAGAAATACCAGCCAATGTCATTATAGAAAACAAAAAAAAGGAAGTGCATAATCTACACTAATAAAAGAGAAAAATGGTAATTGGCGTACGGCGCTACCGTTTTCATTGGCTAATCAGGGCTATATGCAAATTAACTGCCAACTAAGATTGGCAGTTAACTGCCAACAAAATGGCGGTTAATTTGCATATGTAGGCACAATGCAGGGAGGCGAAAGGGAAAG
>NW_006299220.1:1098713-1103501 GCF_000327345.1 Myotis davidii | reverse complement strand
GAAGCAAGCTCATGGCTGGCCAGCACAGCAGTGGTGGCGGGAGCCTCTCCCACCTCTGTGGCAGTGCTAAGGATGCCGGACATCTCCTGGGGGCTCCTGGGTTTCCAGAGGGATGTCTGACTGCCAACTTAGGTCCGCTCCCTCAAGGAGCGGGCCTAAGCCAGCAGGTGGACATCCCCCGAGAGGTACCAGACTGCGAGAGGGCACAGGCTGGGCTGAGAGACCCCCCTCCCAAGTGCACAAGTTTTTGTGCACTGGGCCTCTAGTAATAATAATAAACCTGGTAATTAACTAAACCATACTTTCATCAGAAGTTAATACCACATCTTTATACCCAAGAAAACCACTTAGATTATATTTCCTTTGTTAATGACCATGGTTTTTATCTGGGCTGTTTTTATTACCTAGGTCTCAAAGACTTTTTCTCAAAAAAAGAAAAAAACTTATCTTACCTCTGTCTGGTTAATTACCCTTAAAACATCAGGCATTAAAAACAACCTGAAACTAAGAACAAAATCATTATTGGGGGGAAAGGTTACCCATTTACTCTGAATGCTTGAACAGAGGAAGTAACTTTAGCCAAGCCACGGTGGCAGACTTGTGTTACTCAAAACTCTTCCCTAAAGCTCTGTGTGTCTTATCCAACATGACTCCCAAAAAATATTTGATAAATGTGTTGTATCAAGGAACTTCTAGAACTCAAACCATTCTTCAGTTACAGTCACAGGCTGGGGCACCCGCTCATCTCTCTTAGCTATACACAGTGTACATATGGCTCCCACTTCCAGTAAAGTACTGTGAGAGGGAAGGAACTGGGGAGATAAAGTTCTAGAAGAATTTTTTTTTAATCAAAAGTAAGGTCAAAGAAACACTAATTGATTATTTATGTACACCAGGTACTTTCACATATTATCTCATTTAATTTTTACAGCAATTCTGTGAGTGGTATTAGTATACTATTTTTTTACAGATTAGAAAATAAAAGCTTATAAAGGTAAACTGGCTTGTGGTGAAGTAGCATTTGGTACAAATGTAACCACAGCCCTAATGGTTCAACTCCAGGCTCTTTTCCTGGCAATTTTGCCTCTCTGCCACCTAATATCTTCTTTCGGACACCTAAATTACTGATCACTTCCTAAAGCACCAGCTCAACTCGTCTTGTGAGTCAGGTTATAAGGCAGGCATTACCATGCCCTGTGTGCACAGGAGAAAACCAGCTCAGACCCATTAGGTAATTTGTCTAGGGTCACAAGACTAGTCCATAACAGAGTCAAAACTGGAATTCGGACTTTTGGGCTTTTCTAACCCATAACACTGTACCGGTGATGTAAATATAAATTCAGCTCTGAATTTAAAACCTCTAGAAGGCAGGGACTACACAGTTTTAGTTTTTTACCTATATGGAGTCAAATACACTGTTTACTTAGTAAACCAGCCACTTCCTAAAAATGGTGAAGACAGCTTACAAAAAGTATCTATGCATAATTGGACTTTAAAAGTCAAATGCATTAGGTGATTAGTAAATATAAAAATATTAATAACATTATTTAATTTGATCTATTTTAAATAAGTAATTTTTAAATTATTTCTTCCAGTTAAATCATTTTAAAACTGAGAAGTTATGCCCTGGCTGGTGTGGTTCAGTTGGTTGCATCATCTGTATACCAAAAGTTTGCGGGTTCGATACCCAGTCGGGGCACATAAAGAAGGCAACCAACAATGTTCTCTCTCACAAAGATGTTCCTCTCTCTCTCTCCCTCTCTCTAAAATCAATATTCATATCCTCAGGTGAGGATTAAAATATAAAATAAAACTTACAATAAGTTTATTTGTATTATAATTTATTTGTATTATAAACACAGACATTTAAAATCTCTGTATAATACACATAATAAATTCCTAAGATTTGTTATTAAAAATACATTTTTTCATCATACAGTGCCTTTGCCTTAACCTTGTCAACAGTCACAGTCATCTAGAAATAAGTTTCACTGTTTAGAAAAGATATAAAATTGGCTCCAAGACAGAGATTTAGAAACCTGATACTGTATGCTCTATTTAGACCTTCACAAGGATATAGTACAAAGCCCTGCCTCGAACTGTGTAGAACTTTCTGTAAATGATTCACTTCTAAATTAGGCGTGGGTCAGCAGTGGCCAGCCTTAAATAAAAGGTGAATCATCCTTTGTACTCTTCCTTCTCTGGTACCACTACTTTCCTTCCCCCAGTATTTTTAATAAGCAAAATAATTTGACAAAATAAATTTATCCAAAAAAAGAGGGGGGGGGAATCAAATTCACATTTTTTAATCTACCAAATAACTTCCCAGGGTAAGCAAAATAATTATTTTATTTTGTTAATGAAGTCTAATCAAAGCAACTATGTAACAAAGGAAGTCAAAATCTCCAATCAATTCTTGAAACACAGAAAAGGTTAAAGGATTAGGACATAGGATTTAGTCTTGCCTTTGTGGACATTACACA
The DNA here is from genome assembly GCF_000327345.1 of Myotis davidii. Taxonomy (NCBI): domain Eukaryota; kingdom Metazoa; phylum Chordata; class Mammalia; order Chiroptera; family Vespertilionidae; genus Myotis; species Myotis davidii. The sequence goes on along the minus strand of NW_006299220.1, from coordinate 1,101,018 downwards.
GACACTAACCCAACAAGTAAGATAAATCCAATGCGTGTCGCTATAAATAGCATCCTCTTCCACAATATTCTTCCAGTCAGAGGAGTTATCTGAGCTCCATCCTAGTCTAATAATGCTACAAGGTTACCTGCCAACTTTAAAGACGTCATAAATCACTACTATTCCCCCTGTCAGGTGCAGCCTCAAAGTTTCCAGCTTTCTAACCCACTTTTTTTCTCAAAAGCCTCCTCCTGCTGGACACTTAGGAAGGAAGAAAACAGGAAGGGCAAGGAGAGACTGGCAAGGAGACATTTCACATCTCCATGTGAACAGTGAGAGCAGCGCAGTCGGGCGGTTTGTGAAACATGGTATTATAAATTATCATTGCTAGTAAAGAGACCTGTGGTCAAACGTTCCAGTTTACCAAATAAATACACAAATACAATTTACTTTAACATGGCCATTGGATCCCATAGGGTCCTTAAACACAATTTTAAGGTTTGACAGAATGCTCAGCACTGTTTTCATATTAGCCCAGGAAGCGGACTTATCCGCCTTACCGTGAAATGTCTGCAAAGCATGTGATATTTTACAACCACCCAAATAAATCATGGAAAATTGAAAAGCAAGCATGGTGAGCCGCTCCGGTGTCAAGATGGAGTGACGGGGGAGGGTAGTCTATTCCTTACTATTTCCTAGAACAAAATTTCTGACAATAGAGATGAGCACTTTATGGGGGGAAACTGGGCCATGTGTGAAACTATAAACATCTTGAGAGAGAAAGATTGAAATTGATTTTTTTCTTCTAAAACTAGGACACTTGAAAGAAAATGTACTATAGAGTGACAGGGTGAGAGGTGACAAGGGAAAATGTGCTAGTACTACAAGAAGGTTCCCTAGGTGAGAGGTGACAAAGAGTTGAGGGAAGGGAGTGGAGGCTAGCGCACTGACTACCATAAAGCCTTAAATTGTGCATTAGAAAATTTGAGAAGCATTAAAAAAAAAAAATGTGCCGATGGGCAGGGCCAGTGTGACACAGTGAGTTTAGCCCTACATCTGGAGCGTGAGTGTGAAGATTCTTCTAGGCTCAGGGTCGCCCAATTTTGAACTATCTGCCACCCCAGGGATAGAGTCCCTGGGAACTGAGGCCTGGAAGAGGCGGAGAGGAGCTGCCAAAAATAGAATTCTGACACAGAATCGGAGACACCTAGGCACAGGCCTGGTGGAAAACTGTCACCTTTGCTTGAGTTCTTAGCAGCTCCCGCTCCCCACTCTGAGCAGCTCCTTCCCACCCTTGGCGTGCCAACATTCCTGCCATGCCTGCCTGTGGCACTCCTGGGACTGGGCAGGCAGAGAAGAGGGGAGGGGGACCCAGCAGTGTCAGGAGGCTTCCCGAAGAAGCTGGCAGGTTCCCCCAGGACTCCATCCCAACTCCCAGGAATGTGTCACCACGCCAGAGCCAGGACAAGGAGTACCAGAGTCTCCTGGCTCCCCGCTCAGTGCTGACACTGCGCCCTCACTACCTGCTTCTATTTTTAGGACCGCACTCTCCTCTCCCCACCTCATCCCTAAATGCCTACAGTTCAGAACCTACCTTCCTGCCCAGGAAACTGGGCTTGTGTCTTGCTGGTGCTTAATTAATAAGTGGATGATAAACCTTCTCACATATTTTTCTTCTTTCTCCTTTTTTTAGTGGGCAGTTTGGTTACACTGAGGATAACACAGGCCCCAGTGAGTTCCCCCTTTCACTCTCTGAAGGGAAGGGTCTGGGTTTGGAATATAAATTATGGGACCACCTATTTTGAATGCACCCTCTATCAGAAAGAGGTCGGCAAACTGCGGCTCGTGAGCCACATGCGGCTCTTTGGCCCCTTGAGTGTGGCCAAAGTTTCAATCGCACTGTAAGTGCGCGCCTGCACGTAGTATCTTGTGGAAGAGCCACACTCAAGGGGCCGCAGTTTGCCGACCACTGAGCTCAAATAAACACATTCCCATGTCAGAGTGGTAAGATTAAGACAGCACGAGATTTTAAAATAAAAATAAAAACACAGGATTTGGATGTTGAAGAAAAGGAATGCTGGAGTTTTTCTGTCCCTTAGCATCTAAGTAATCTTTCCCAAAAGCAAAAATCAGTGTCTGTGACTTGAGCACAATTAAGATTCTAGGAGACTTAATAAGTGTGGGGAGAATTGAAAATGAGCTCTAAATGGTCAGTGGGGGAAAGAGAATAGAATAATAGAATTAAATGCTGAGATAAAGCATGTCACAGCAATTCTCTATGCCTAGAAATAGGATACAAAGAAATATGGGGCCCAATCGGGATGGC
>NW_006299220.1:1096602-1098675 GCF_000327345.1 Myotis davidii | reverse complement strand
GGGTGTGTACAGGAGACAGCCGATCGATGATTCTCTCTCGTCATTGATGTTTCTATCTCTCTCTCTCCCTCTCCCTTCCTCTCTGAAATCAATAAAAAATGTTTTTTTCAAAAAGAAATATGAGTTTTACTAAAGAGTTATTTTTGGCTCAGGAGAAATAAGCACTGACAAATGCAATGCAAAACAATTCTGAATAAAGCGGTATATTTAATATTTCTAAAGTTTAATTGGGATCTTCCACTTTGTTGATGGAAATGGTTTATTAGGTTTATACTACACTGTCCTGAAGAAGCCTCATCAGAATAGTCCAGAATAGTTACTATAAAATAGAATTCCACACTGAGAAAGCTCAGTTTGAAGATCATGTATAGAGGTATAGTTTTAAATTTGTTTTCTTTATGTCCTGGGGTTAGGCAAAGGGTAGGAGAATTAAAATTACAGCGATCTAGAAGAGAAAAATTATAAGAAAAAAATTGCAAATATATATATATAAATTGACAAAAAAAAATCCACATCTTTTTTAGGAAAAGAAGGAAAGAGAAGTAACATTTATTGAAACATTGTTCTAGATATCTAACATGTGACTTCATTCCAGTCTCACAATAATCCTATAATGTATTATTTTTATATTTTCCCAGTCAGAAATTGAGGCTATATGGTGGCATCTCCAGGATCAAACCCAGGGCATGCCACCCTACCCTGAAACCCACCTCCCCGCTGGACTGACCTCAAAGCTTTTCCATCTACCGCCCTGACTCTCTAATCTATCATAGGATCCAGTAAACCTGTGAAATTGTCACAAATTTTGAAACATCACAAATTTAACAAACCAACCACATGTTCCACTCTGTATAATTACAATCCTAGAATACTGCTGCTAAAACTAAGACTACAAAACCAACAGGAGGTCTTTCTATTGGTTTCCAAACCTTTTTCTTGCGTTCCCACTTTTTTCCCCTTACCTCCTAACTCCACAGTGTAGAGCAAGGACTTAACCTCAGGCAACCTGGCATAAAGCAGTATTGCTAGGGGGTAGGGTGATATTGGCCTCTAATGAAACAGGTGGAAATTCTGTGGTGGCTTTTTGTTGTTACAATGATTGTGTGACACCACTGGCATTTGGGAGAGACAGGCGATGAGGTAAGAAGCCTATATGAACTCTATCACTCAGATGGCCCACTCAGTGAAGAACTGTCTGGCATTCTACACGATTTTCAAATGTCCCACTAGAGAGTCATGTTGGGAAAAGAAAATATATGTATATCCTATATAATAAAGACCTAATATGTAAATGGTCATCATGCCCTAACGCCAGAACACCGTAACAGCTCAGACACTCAACACTGAGGAGAGAGGAATGGGGACCAGCCAGGCACAAATGAGCTCACAAGAGAGGAATGGGGACCAGCCAGGCTGCAGCCTGGAAGAGGGACAAGCCACCCACACCACAGTCCCGGGTGCCAGCGACTAGGGCTACGGCCCGGGAGAGGAACAAGCCGCCTGCCCCGCAGTCCCGGGTGCCAGTGCCTGCACCTGTAGCCCAAATCAGGCAGGCAGGTAGGCGAGCAGTTAGGAGCCAGTGGTCCCAGATTGCGAGAGGCAGTCGGACATCCCCTAAGGGGTCCCAGATTGGAGAGGATGCAGGCTGGGCTGAGGGACAACACCCACCCCCCATGCACAAATTTCATGCACCAGGCCTCTAGTAATTATATAAGTATAGACCCTAATTCTGTGTTACAGATAAAGTATATTTTGTTAAGAATTTTCCTGAAGTCCTGGCCAGGTAGCGATGTCCTGATATACCAAGATTACAGGTTTCCCCAGTCAAGTCGAAAAGTAGAACAACAAATATCTCATTCTCTCTCTCTCTCTTCCCTCCCCCACCCCCATCACTCCTCCTTCCTCTTTCTCGTTAACTGCAACAATTAATTAATTAATTGATTGATTGGTTTTCTGGGCTGCCTTTGTAAATCAAGGTAATTGAGCAGAACCTTACCAAGGATTGTACATAATTTCAGAAAATCAAGTAACTGACAACAATGCTGATCATGTTATTTGAATTTTCAACATAAA
>NW_006299220.1:1091167-1096568 GCF_000327345.1 Myotis davidii | reverse complement strand
TTCCTGCTGTAGATGCCATCACTCTTCCTTTTGTAGATGTACTGCTCCATTTGGAAGTCAAAGCTGGTGCCACCTACGTGGGTTCCTCCTGCAAGGAATTTGAGGATTCCACCTCCTTCATTGGTAGGACACCAAGGGCTCTGGACTTTGTGAAAATTTCCCTGTAAGTTACGTAGGAACCGAGAACAATGTGATATGGAGCCCTCCCTGGGTAGCATGGAAGCTCTTACTCTGTTTAAATCCAAACTTATTCACTAGAAGTTATACTTATTCACTGACTGCTACATTATGTCTTCTAAGATATATTTTCCAAGTATTTGCATATTAAAGTCCATATTTATTTCTAATATTAGAGGTAAGACATACATTAATTTTTTTTAAATTATGTGTATAGGTAAGTAATATTATTTAAAACTTTATTTCAGGCCCTGACCAGTTTGGCTCAGTGGATAGAGCGTCGGCCTGCAGACTCAAGGGTCCCAGGTTCGATTCCAGTCAAGGGCATGTACCTTGGTAGCAGGCACATCCCCAGTAGGGGGTGTGCAGGAGGCAGCTGATCGACGTTTCTCTCTCATCGATGTTTCTAACTCTCTATCCCTCTCCCTTCCTCTCTGTAAAAAATCAATAAAATATATTTTTTTTAAAAAAACTTTATTTCAGGATAGTAAAAGTGGTGCCATAAAATATTTGATGCCATGGCCAGTGTGGCTCAGTTGGTGGACCATCATCCTATGCATGGAGAAGCTGCCGGTTCGATTCCTGTTCAGGGCAAATGCCCCGGTTCTGGGCCCGGATTGTGGGCTTGGTCCCCAGCAGGGGGTGTGCGGTAGGCAGCTGATCCTTAATGTTTCTCTCTCTCCCTCTCCCTTCCTTGCTCTTTAAAATCAATAAAAACATTTGTTTAAATATTTGTTACTAAAGGAGAATTTTGGGCCCAATAAGGTTAAGAACCACTTATGTAAAGAAACGAACATAGGATTTGGAGTCAGATAAACCTAAGATCAAGACATCTCTTTGAACTGTGTGACGAGTAATTTCCTTTTGCTCTGAGATCCAGCTGCCTCATCTATAGATTGTAATCAGTGATGGGGGTTCTGGTAAGAATTGCTCTTTTAGACAAGATAACACAGGTTACGTGATGATGGTAGGTATTCAACAATAATTTATTTCCTTCTTAATGCTCAAGATATGCTTCTCTCCCCCAGTCACCTTTCAGAAAATTAAGATAGGTTGGGGGGGGGTGTATAAAAGACACAGGAGGAGAAAGGAGGGGACGGGAATCACAACCAGCACCTACTACCTAACCATACCCGGAACCAGCAGAAAGACCTCCTGTTGGTTTTATGCTTTTAGTGAGAAGGTTCAGGTGGTTAAATTGGGTTCTGGCCCTGGGTCATGAACGACACAGTGTTCATACCAACCACATAACCACTGCTACATTAATACAATAAACACATATGTAAATTCTCTCAAGAATGGAACAGAATTACCATTTTCTCAACCTTGTCACAGTGTGTCCCTTACAGTTAACACTGTAACTTAAGAACCTGTGACTTTTACAGACTGAGATGTAGGTCCTGGATTTTAGCCATTTCAAAAAAAAAGCTGGAACTGTTCTTTGGCATGTGATTTGATTATCTCCAGGGAGATGTTTATACAAAGCAAATATACTTTCTAAACGCTCGGATTCTTGAGCCTCTCAGTTACCACTTATCGTGGGTCAGATAAGTTTCTAAAACAACAAAGCCTCTATCATGGACAGGGTCAAAGGTCCCTTCCTGCCTTTCACTGATCCATAGAAGCCACAGGACCTCCTTGGTATTAGTCATGCCCAAGCTTCCACCTCTCACCACACATTTCAATCACCAAAGCCTCAGAAATCTCACCACACCCAAGCAGCAGGGCTAGTTTCTAAGATGAATGACAAAGGCCAGGGGGTTTCAGATTCCAATCCCGAGCAGCAGTGACAGGCCTTGGTTGGCTTCCTCTTTCCTTTGTCTACCTCAGCAAGTATCTAGCCCAGGGGTGGGCAACCCCTGGCACGCATGCCAAACATGGCACGCCAGTAACTTTTGCTGGCACACGAAACCCTCTCTTATAATCTTCCATTTACAATAGTGAATCTTTGTTCTCAGTGATGAATTTTATTAAGTCTCATAATAGGAGTAGCCTGACGGATGAAAGTAGTAGCTCGTGCATATCTCTGAAGGTCACGAAATAGAAATCTGATGTAAAATCTCTGTCATCAGTGATGCAGCAGCAAAAGTCCTACTGATAATATCAAATGGAGTCATAAAGTTTTCTGTTGGACTATCAGTGTACATGTATACATTAAAAAATAAATGTATTTTTCATCATCGTATACTGTGTTTTTGTTGCTCGAATGAATTTTATTATTTCTTCAAGGTTCTTCACATACATACACCTTAAGAGATATCAGGTAGGCGTAACATGTTCTCAAAAAATTAGGGTTGGCACGCAAAAGAATTTTAAGTCAGAGATTTTGCTGGTTTTGGCACGCACTCACAAAAAGGTTGCCCACCCCTGATCTAGCCCAAAGGGTTTCGTGAATCAGTAACATCAATCTGTATATTTCAAGGAACACCTTTGTTTACCTCAGGTGATGGGGGCTTATCCAAGAAGCAAGGAAGCACAGACAACCTTTTCAAGAAGACAAGCAGACTTAAAAATTGGCTCATTGCCATTAAAGACACATACACTGGGGACTCCCTGGGATGCCACCAGGACCCCAGTGACTCTGCCATTCCCAGGTTTCCTCTTTCTTAGGTTCACACCTTTGCTTCTGCTACTATCAACTGTGCAGAACAGAAGTACAGTGTACCTCTAATTGGGTTAAGAGAAAAGTGAGGGGCGGGGGGAGTTATACTCCAGAGATATGCATGTTCCTTTACTCATGCATACCTACTTACAAATTCATACAGTATTCTCTGGAGGGATGGTCCCGAAAGTGCCACAGCAAAAGTTCCTGGAAAAGAGAACTGGGGAACCATGGTAATGGGTGACGCACTTGCTATTCATTTTTACTATGTGCATAGATTATTTTTTTCAATTAAGATAAAAATGGGTTTTAACGTCGTTTTGGCTGTAGCTCCATTGTGGACTTCTGCTTCACAGAGTAATTTCTTTCAGCAGCCTGCAGAAGCAAACCAAAACCTAAACCTGTAAGTGCCCCAAGGTTAAGAAATCAAAATCTAAAGGCAAATAGCCAATGAGGCTTTACCAAATAATTCGACTGCTTAAGCTCTAGCCAATCAAATAATGTTCTTGCTTTGAGTCCACATCTTCTCTATAAAAACCTTGCCCCTAAATCCTGTCTATGGAGGGCACCTAACCACTTGTGGTTTGATGCTGCCCAAATTCTAATCAATTTTCGCTCAAATAAACTCAAGTTTTTTATATGCCTCAGATTATCTTTCAACAGAGTTAACAGGGACAGAGTAGAAGAAAAATTTCCAGGTAAAGAGAAGAACAATGCATAAAAATCATAGGGAACTGAAAAAAAAGTTTCATGTTCTCGATAGGACATGGCAGATACCTGCCAAACCTCTAATTCAAGAAATCTTGCTCATGATCATGCCCATGATCCTCGCCGACAGGACCCCTTTAACCATTGTTCACCTGTCTTTGTACCACATGACCCTGCACACTAGACCAGAGATGAGGCCCTGACTCAGAGGCCCAAGAGTCCTGCCCCACCTGCACTGTCCCCTCACTCACCAACACAGAGACTCTCTCCTAGGGTGTTTCAATTTGACACAGAGTGAGGCACAAAAAAAGTAGAGAGACAAAGGAACAAGAGATACAGAAAATGATGCAATAAGAGCCTTAACGGGGCAAAGTCAAAAGGATGAGAAGAAAGAATCAGTCAAGAACAGAGTTAAGAAGCAGGGAGAGAAAGAGGCCGCGATAGAAGGTGAAGGACACCTTGACATGCTCTTGATTCTCCAGAGTCTAGACTGCAGGGATAGCAAACCTTTTGAGCTCGGCATGTCAGCATTTTGAAAAACCCTAACTTAACTCTGGTGCCGTGTCACATATAGAAATTTTTTGATATTTGCAACCATAGTAAAACATGGATTGATATTTTTGATATTTATTTTATTTTATATATTTAAATGCCATTTAACAAAGAAAAATCAACCAAAAAAATGAGTTCGCGTGTCACCTCTGACACACGTGTCATAGGTTCGCCATCTCTAGTCTAGAGCTACTGTTTTCACCTGGACAGCATGAATCATGTTCTAGATGTCCATGGCACCTGCCTGCCCAGTGCAAAGTCTATCCATGCTTCCTTATCTTCCTGTATCCTAGTAATATAAACAATCAAACACATACATACAATTGCCAAGGTAACCTAAGTGTCCCCATCTCTTGCAACCTATAAGAGCCTTCCATGCCCACTGGAGTGCCGGGGGCCAGTGAGAGAAGGGGCCAGCCCTCAGCTTCTGAGGTAAAAGGGGCTTTGGGAGTAGCCGGCACCCATTCTAGAATTGCCTCCACACTGAAACTTCAGGAGATTTCCAGCACAAAAAACAACAGTCTTATCCAATTCTTTCTTTCTTTTTTTTTAATAATAAATTTTTATTGATTTCAGAGAAGAAGGGAGAAGGATTGATTTCAGAGAGGAAGGGAGAGGGGGAGAGAGATAGAAACATCAATGATGAGAGAGAATCGTTGATCGGCTGCCTCCTGCATGCTCTTACTGGAGATCGAGCCCACAACCTGGGCATGTGCCCTGACCATGAATCAAACCGTGACCTCCTGGTTTGGGTCAACACTCAACCACTGAACCACACTGGACAGGCTTATCCATTTCTTATCTTCCTGTTAGCAATGAGGTTTTGTAAGGTAACTGGTTAGATTACCATCCCAGTTCTCAAAATGAGTCATGTTTGGGTTTGTTCTGTTTTGGGGGGTTTTGTTGCTTGAGTTTTTCATGCAAAAAAATGAGGCTGATGCTCATGAGGGAGAGTAAGCATACATAATGATTGTAATATATTTAGAACATCTCAAACGATACTATGCAATTCCAGAAAATGCCATTATATCCAACTTAAACCAAACATTTATAAAGAAGACATAGTGAATGAATGGTTGATTACATCTCTACACAACATGAGTCACTCTTCTGAAAAACATCTGAACTACTTTCATTGCCTATAGAATAATATATGAACAACTTCAAGGACATTTGTATTCTTACTATCTACATCGTCAGCTTTATCTGCTACTGTATCCACACTTTTTTATTTATCAGACATTTATGGAGCAGCTAAACCATCTACTGACTCTAGGAACAAGCTTTATTTCTAAAGTCTCAGCCTCAGAAAGAAGTAGAGGGACTATTAGACGAAGTTGGAGCAGTAGGCAGGTTTAGGCC
>NW_006299220.1:1080181-1091133 GCF_000327345.1 Myotis davidii | reverse complement strand
TGGCTGGTAGGGGTTATTTGTAAGTGCTATGGTCTGAATGTTTGTATATGCCCAAAACATTTTTTTCAAAATATTGAAATCCTAACTCCCAAAGGGGACAGTAATAGTAGGTAGGGTCTTAGGCAGTTTCTTAAGAAAAGTGTTAGTGCTTCATCAGAGAGGTTCCAGAGAGACCAGCCCCTCCCACCATGTGAGGACATAACAAGAAGGCATCGCTTATGTACCAGAAAGTGGGCCCTCACCAGGTGACCATGCTGGTGTCATGATCTGAGACTCCCCAGCTTCCATAACCATGAGCAATACTTTTTGTTGTGTGTGATCTACCCAGTTCGTGGTATTGTAAGTACTTGAGAGCCCTGAAGTATTTTTTCTGAGATTCATATGATCAGAGCATCAAAATATTAAAATAGAGGAGGGGTGGGATCAAGGAAACCATATTCAGATGCCTCTTTAGAAAGCACCTTGGACTAATACAGCAATGACAACTGTCAATGCTGCCCAGCCAAGGACCATCAGGAATTCTCACCCCTAGCTTTCTTGCGACTTACAACATGGGAGACAGCACACCATGGGGAACTTGGGGGGGAGGGGGGCGGCAGGGGTTCTCAGTAAGAGGGTGTTGGAAAGGATTTGGGCTTGTGCTAGGCGATTTGGGGGCAGGTCCAAGGACATGTGGGTTTGCTCTGGGTAAGGTACTGCCAAGATATGCCAGTCACCTGGTCATTTTTGCGGTTTGGGCTACGCTCATGTCGGTGTCTCTGTTCAAACATGATTACAGAATATCCTTATTTTTGTCTCCATCCATCACAGTCAGAGTGAGCTTATCAGAGGTCAGTGTTCTGTGAAGCCATTTATGTCAAACAGGAGACGTGCAAGGCCTACCTGAGCGTGTCAGGCCAGCTCCCACATATCAGGGGCTGCTTTTCTCCCTCTCACACTTTTTTTTACTCGTCGTGTTGGGCTTCATAGTTCTCAGACCTCAATAGTAATATTCACACTGAATTCCCAATTCCTTCATTTTTGGTGTGTTTTTGTTATTTGTTTTTCCTTGGAGGCCAATATGCAAGCCAGTGACCCCCATTTCACTCTGTTCTTCCCAGAATTCCTATTTATGAAGCAGAAAGCCACGGTTTCCCTTGCCAATTATCTGCCTTGCTGGGAAACGATAAAGTCCGCAGTGCAGTTCATGTTCTCCAGAAGCGCCACATAAATACAGAAGATTGACTTTCACGAGAGCTCCGTGCCAGCAAGTTGAGAAAAGGAAGCAGCTTCTGGGAAGCTTCACAAGGCAGCTCCCCATACCCTGTAATTCATCAGGAAGCAATTTTGCTTGCAAACGGAGCCTCCAAATTCATAATTTCTGGAATTTGTAGAGATGCATTCCACACAAATACCTCTTACTTAGCTTCCCAGTCTCCATCCTTCACCCTCTTACTCCTCCTCCCCTTCAAGATACATGTGATGTTCCTCACTCCAACCCCCTCCCAGACTGGTCTCTTTCCACGCTACAATATTAAAATATTAACACCTACTTAAGATACTGGTATTGTAACCGGTATTAGAGCTTTGTGTTAAAGCTACCGGATTTTAAGTACTATATTTGTGAGGCTTCTTTTATTCAACATATATTTCCTGAGCTCCAACTATGTTTCAGGCCCTTGGGGCTACATCAGTAAACAAAATAGACAAAATCCTCGCCTTTGTGGAGCTTATATTCCAGTACACAGAGTGAGAAAAGACAATAAACAAAATAGATCAGTTAAATATACATGGGATGTTAGTGTCCATGGATCAACATTGAGTGAGGAAGGGAATAGGGGTGTTGTAGTTTTAAATGGGATGATCAGTGCCAGCTGCATTGAGAAGGTGATACTCTCAATGGGAGAGCAATTGCAGGAAGAGGTTCAGGTGAGGCTACAGCCAATGCAAAAGCCCTTAGGCTCCGGAGTTCAAGGAATAGCCAGGAAACTAGCTGAAGAAGAAGGAACAATGATGTTAGAGAGGGAACAGGGCCTGTAGCCCATCATTGGATTTGGGATTTGTGTTCCATATAAGATGGGGTGTTTCAAGCAGAGAGGAGATACAGAATGTATCTCATTGGCGATAGCAAATTTTAAATTTTCCTCTCAGAGAGAAATGGGGTAATAGCATCAGGGACGGGAGCAGGTGGCAAGAGAAGGTCTGTTTCATTTTTCAGAGACATACAGCATGATTTTATGTTAAATATGGAACTTGAAATGACAATCACAATTCTTGCCTTTTCTGCTTCCCAAGTACACAGCTTTATTTGACTGCCTTTATGTATTGAGACGGGGCTATCTTTGCTTGATCCACTTATTCAATGAACTATTTAATATGACCAAGTTAAAGGAAATAATTTCTGAAACATATAAAGAAACTTGAGTTTTCCATTTCTAGACATGTGAAGTATCTAACTACAAAACTGATTTCTTAAAAAGCTCTTTCAAATTCAATACCTTTTTCCTACAATCTTTTCCCATAATAGAGAATTAAGAAAACATGCCATGGCACAAACTACTTGCTAAATAACTACAGAGGTCGATTATTCAAAATGCCTCTTCAATAAATTTTATGACTATGGCTCAAAATTTAATGATCAACTCATTTATATAACCTGGATATTTTTAAATGATAGTAAACTTTTTGTAAAACTGCCCTGCATTAATGTTATGAGTTAACTATTCTTTTAGACAAGATTAATTTACTTTCTCATTTAGTCCTTTAGTAAAAAAAAAAAAACAATGTCAGCTGTAAGGGATTTTTGCATAACTGCCCATCTGTTTCAAGGTAATGATCACAGGCTGTACCCTGCAAGTGAGTCATAGGTTCTGTTAGCTTCTTCCTTCAGGGACCATGAATAGGTGATAAACCACATTTGTCAGTTTCACAACAGCATCTTCTTGAGGCAATAGTTTGAGGCTCTAATTGAAGAGACAATTTTTTTAAAACAGAAGCTTTGCTGGTTTGTTTTTGGAATTTGAGTGCAGTGACCAAGAATCTCACAGTTGCTGTGTAATGGACTTGGAACCAGAAAGCCTGGATTTGAATCTTGGCTCTGTCCTTGACTCTGGACAAGATGCTCAAAGGCTCACTTAGCCAAACTGCAAAGTGAAAAGAATCCTTGCCTCTCTGCTACAGTGAGGACGGAACGATCACACTGCAGACTCACATACCAGCCATCATGGACTCCCAGTAAATTTGCCTGAATCAGCTGCACCAGACATCAGGTCGGGCCACTCCTTCCCTGTTTTCCGCAGTAAAGAGCTCCTCATACAATGCTTTTTATACCTTCGCTAGAGGCCCAATGCACGAAATTCGTGCAAGTGGCTTGGTCCTCACAGGCCGGCTTTGTCCGGAAGGTAGTCCAGAAAGTCATTTGGCTGTCCGGTCTAATTAGCATATTACACTTTTATTATTATAGATAGCCACCTCTCTAGAGAAAAGGTAGGACTTCTGAGTTAACCATACAGTAAGGGGGGAAATTTTTTGTTTTGTCCCCACTGACAGCTCAAAAGTTTACATCATATTTCTCTTGCGGAGAGAATAGGATGGGAAATGGGATCTCATTGGTGTTTGTTTTATTTTAATAAATGACTTCCATTTCAAACTTATTGGGATACTTATGACCTACTATATTATAATAGCCAATACTTTATCTGGATATACTTAACTCTTTTTAATCCAAATGGAAAACATGAATTAATGTTTGGTATATGCATAAACATGCTAATATATTTGAGGCTATAAAAATTTATGAACTTTGATACAGCACATCACCTTGTTTATATTATCTTGGAATTTTATCTTGCAAGTCAGTGCATTGAAAACTGAGAATATTGAACATGGCTGTCAAGCTATGGCTGGGACACCATGGAAAACTTGAGAAGCAATATAGCAATATTATGTCATGGAATTGGGAGCCAGAAAAAAACCTGGGTTTAAATTCAGACTCTGCCACTTGCCATGTGTAATTTTGAAAAATTTTAGAGCCCCAAAGCCTCATTTTCCTCTTTGTAAAGCAGGGATATGAATAATACTTCTCAGGGATTAAGTGGATTGAATAAAATAATGCCATCTTATGATGAGGAAGACTTAATGAAAAGTAAGTAAATCTGGAGTCCCTGGGTACAGGAGAGACAGTTAAAGTATGCTAACAAGTTCACTTAAGTTCCAAATTTAAGTAGCAGCCCAGCTTTTGGGGGGCTGCGGGGGCGTGGGGGGGCACTAGCTACATGTCCTTGGCCAAAGCCCAATCACTTTGTACTTCAGCCCCCTCATTAACTGTTAGGTATTAATATGATTAGTTACAATTTGTGAAGCACTGACCATACACCATGCGATCTGATAGGTTTGGTGGGGGAGAAAGAAACTTTCCTCTACCTTCATGGTTCTTGCAGCTGGACTAACAACCAAATAGACAGGAGGCAGATTCACAAGAGAAAATAACCAAGTTTAATGCATAGGTACATATGGTAACCCCATATACATGAGCTGTTCAAAGACAGAAAGGGCAAAGACAGAAAGGGAAAAGGAAGTGTATATGACATTCTGAGCTAAGAATCACCGTAGGGCTTCAGAGGGAAGGAAGGTCATTGCAGAAGGATAGAAGCAGATATTCAGTAATTAGAAGTTTGCCCAATGGTTACCTCTGATCTATACTAATAAAAGGATAGTATGCTAATTAGACCAGACATCTTCCAGACGACCAGCCGGACATCCTTCCAGATGAAGCTGCAGCAGCCGCCTGAGGCTCAGGCAAGCCATTGATGGCAGCTGCGGCTGCACAGAGACCCAAGGCTCAGGCAGTCGCCACGGCCGGCAGTGGCAGAAGCAGAAGCATGATGGGGGCATCGCCTTCCCCTTATCTTCCAGTAGCCTCCCACAGAGGGAGGCCAGAGGCGGCAGCAGCAAGGGGATGATGGGGACGGTGCCTTCCCCTGATTGCCTGTCGCTCCCTGTGGGGTGGGCCTAAGCCCTGAGTAGAACCCCTGAGGGCTCCTGGACTGTGAGAGGGGGCAGGCTGGGCTGAGGGCCCCCCTCCAGTGCATGAATTTTCGTGCACCGGGCCTCTAGTAATATTATAAACAAGGCCCCTATTCAAGTTCTTCTAGGTAGTTAAGGGAAGGCAAAAGTTTCTCTTGAGCCAGCAGGGTTTTGGCTGTCTTTAGCTCAAACAATCCTCATATACCACAGAGGCACATCTTGGGGTGACTGGTTCTGAACCCCTACAGTTAATATGTAAACTTCAGTCTTTACAATCACCCTTCGTAGTAGATGTTCTAATCTCCATTGCATAGGTGGCTGAAACTAAGGGACTACATCTCTGCAAGGCCCCACAGCCAATGAGTGCTAGAGCCTGACTCCACAGCCAGGCTTATCAGCCTCCCAATCCTGTCCTTAGGGACCCAAGAAACTACCAGACACCAGCCTCTTCTAGACAGGATCAAAGGACATTATTCCTGGGAAAGTGCTTTTTGAACCGAAACGTCCTACTACAAAGAAAACCTCCTAGGACTTACTCCTCTACATGAACATACACAATTCACAGAGGTCTGTGGTTTACCCCAGTGCCTGGGAACCCTGACAGAACAAAAGGTTACACTTCCAGCTTTCTTTCATCTCCTCCTGGAATTTTGCCCTGACCTCAATTTCGCCGGAACAGACCTGATAAACAACATTAAAGATCAGATCTCCAAATGCCGCTCGCTCCGTGCCACTCCAAGTCCGCCCCCTGCTCTCGGGAGTACAGGGCAACGAGATCTTGTGCTTTTCCTTGAAAGGTGGACACACACTTTCCGGGGCTAACGTCTCACGCCTACCTGTGCAGCTCGCTTGGGCAAGCGTCAATGACGCGGCCGCATCACCGTCCACATAAACTAGTGCTTTCGAAATCACGCTGATACCGAACCCCAGTTCCTGGCACCATGCAGTCCATCTAATGAAGGCAAACTTCGGTCCATTTTCGAGGATACGGTGTAAAGTTTAGAGCTGATTTCCTCTGAAAATGTTAACTGATCCCACGTAGTGAAGTATAACTCTGTTGCCCACCCTTATTGGAAATAATAAGCTTGTTGGAAATACCACCAAAGGGTTTCTGGTATTAGTGACATGAGGGGCCAACTGGGTCCAAGTGGGCCTCGGCTTGGTAGCCTTTGAAAGGCACGTCGTTCTCCCCTCTCCTGAGAGATGCTCAGCGAGGCCCCCTCACCCCTGAAGAGGAAGCAGGAGAGTCAAGTCCAGATAAAGTGGAGGCGCTCATCGGCGCAGCTAGAACTCAACTCTGGGAAGGCGCTCGGGCCCCGTTTGCGTAAGAAAGAAAGGTCTCTGGTTTCCCAAAAGCCGGGTCTCCGAGCACCGGGACTGCCCCGTTCTCGGGCCCTGGGACTGACCGTTCCCGCCCAGACTCTCTCCCTTCCCCCGGGCGCTCCCCGCGCGCTCCCCGCCGCCTCCGACGCGGAGCCCCAGCACCCGGCCAGTTTCCGCCAGCGCCGCAGCGGGAGAGGCGGGGCGAGGGCGAGCGGCTGCGCCCGGGCACCTGGCCTTACCTCGGACGGCGAGATCTCAAACACGCCGGCGATCTTGGCGTAGAGCTCCCGGATGTTGGAGAAATTCTCCACTCGGCCCGTGGCGCTGCCGTGCGCCAGCTGCGTGTAGAAAACCAGCCTGGCCGGGGAGCGCGGGGGCGCCGGGAGGTGGCTGCCGTCCGCGCCCTCGGGCTCGCCCTCCACCAGCGCGCAGCTCTCCTTGGACTTGTCTTTCTTCTTGACCCGCAGTCCCAGGGGCATCGTGTCTGACCTCGGGCCGGGGCCCACCTGCGCTGCCGGCCGCCTTCTCCTCGGCCCGGCGCCGCGGACTTTGCGCTCGCGGTCCCTAGGGCTCCGCGCAGGTGGGAGCGGCCGCTGGACCAATGGCACAGGTGCTTCCGCCTGGTTGCTGCGGGGCAGGGCCCCTTTCTCCACCCCGAGGAGCGGCGTCTGGACCCGGAGCAGCCATCTGTCATCCCTCCGGATGAATCTGGAGAGAGGAAAAGTTCTACCCATTCTCGCATCTCATCTCCAGGTTTCTCCCCAACAACCCCAACCCCCCTTTTTATAATTGGCTGGATTTCCTTAAAAGCCTTGGGATGCTGAAGCTACAGAACAACACGTCTTAGAATACAAACATGCTGGCCCTTGCGGTGCCTTTCATAAATGTGTGGTAGGCACTCACAGGATTGGGACACGCACCTTGGTGTCTGTACGTCTGAGCCATTGGGGATGTGAATTTTAAAGTTCAAGTCCACCTTCATCTGCCTTCTCTGCGCCTTACTTCACCGTGCAGGGCAGAATTGGAAGGGAAAGTTTTGAGATCGGTGCCACATTAAATTCATATTCAAATACCCTCCATGCCTCTCGGTAACCTTTTTTCACTTTTTCCTTCCTGGCAGCTTTCTCTGTCCAATGTTCAGCACTCTCCCCAAGTCACAGCTCCACCTACGCCCTTCTAGGTCTACACAGTGGACCTGCCTGAGGGCCCTACTCAAAGTATTGTGTAAACTCCCTTAATTCCCCACCCCTTGTCTGTAACTCCTCCCACTGCCCTGAATCATTGATTGGCTGCCTCCTGCACGCCCCCCACTGGGGATGGAGTCCGCATCCCAGGCATGTGCCCTTGACTGGAACCCGGGACCCTTCGGTCCCCAGGCTGATGCTCTACCCACTGAGCCAAATCAGCTAGGCTGAGCCAAACCGATTAGGACGAGAAACCTCTTTTTATTTGACCCTTGATCTGTCTTCACTCCTAAAGAACCTCTATTTTTAAGGACTCTAGTCCTTCCCCACCTGATGCCATCATTGATAGCCAAAAGCCAAATCTCTTACACTGTTTTCAAATCGTCCTCCATCTCTGCAGCTGCCTCTGGCTACATTTTCACAACAAAGCAAAACTGTCTTGAATTATTAGCTGCATTTCCTCACTTCCCCCTTTACTCTTAAGCTCCCTGTGATCAGACTTTGCCCCCACACTCCACTGAAATTGCTCTGACTCTGGTCAGCACTTCCTAATCCATCAGCTATGATTCACTCTTTTCCACCTTTATCTTACTTGACCTTTGAAAGTTTCTGACTGCAATAACCATTTCACTCTTAAGTCAGGCCTCTGTTTTGACTTCCTTACCTCTTCTCTTTAACTGCTACTCTGCAGAAACTGTGTTCTCCAAGGCTATTTTTCTTTGGCCATTTTTTTTGTTCTTTGCATACTGTTCTCCCTGAATGACCACATCTATTGTCTTGGTTGGGTTTTTTATATATATATGTTGATTTCAGAGAGTAAGGGAGAGGGAGAGAGAGAAACATCAATGATGAGAGAATCTTTGATCAGCTACCTCCGGCACACCCCCTACTGGGATCAAGCCCCCAACCCAGACATGTGACCTGACCAGGAATCAAACTGTAACCTCCTGGTTCATAGGTTGACGCTCAATCACTGACCCACACTGGCCAGGCTTCTTTGTTTGTTTGTTTGTGAATCCTTCAAGAATATGTGTTTGATTTTACTTTTGTGTTTTTATTTATTTTAAAGAGAGAGGATAGAAGAGAGAGAGAAACATCAATTGGTTGCCTCCCCTATGCACCCTAACTGGGGATGGAACCCACATATTTTGGTGCACAGGACAATGATACAACTAGCTGAGCCACCCGGTCAGGGCTTGACCTTTTTTGTTGTTGAACTCCAAATTTATATCCACAGTCCAGTCTACCAGAAAGGGAATGTACCGCAGGAAACTCAAAATGAGAAACTGAGATTATACAAATCATCCTTTCTCCTGAAAGCACCTTTTTTTTTTTATTCCTGATTTTAGTAAATAGGATCACATACCCAGTGGCCCAGGCCAGCATCTTTGAGTCATCATACCAAATATTTTTCTTTTCCCTCACCTCTCACATCAATTCAGTCCTAAAAGTTCATGTTTCTAAAAATAAGGTTAGCAGTTATACTGGAAGAAGAGAGGAGAGCCTACTTTCTTTAGAGTACCTTTAAAATTTTTGTGTTTTGTTTCCGTGATTTATAATATAAACATATCCTGTGGGTCATTTCAAAGAGAGCTTATGGGACTAAAACCAGGAGCTCTTAACGCTGTGACCTAAAATTGAAGTTCTCCATAGGATGTAATAGACACTCAATAGTGTCTATTTTGTCCTGAAGAGATATATGATTTAGCTACAAATATCAGTGATTAGTGAGGTGGGAAAGTAAATAAATTTTCCAAGTTTAACCACTGCCAAAAAAAATAAAAAATAAATGAACATATCTTGGTTCATATGTTGGTTCATACTCACTGAAAATGGAATAGTGCCTCAGGACCTCAGGGCCTGAATTTGCCTTTATGTTTATGATTGCTGTAGCACCAAATAGTATTACCTTAACTATCTTGGGATAATGAAAAAAAGAGTAGAGAAAACCTAATAAGTAAATGATGCATTCCCATCAAGTGAGAGCCAACTAACTTCACAATGTAGTGTATGGATAAAAAGTTCACTGAGGTTTGATTAAAGAAAAGTAGGAAGAGAAGTGAGTCACCATATGGTATATGGCAGGTACATTACCAATGCCTACACAATATGAGGGAACACTAGAGTGTATGAAATTAAGAAAAACTTCAAAAAGAAGACTATCTTTAAGCTGTGCCAAATAAAATCTTACCTAATAATAGACAAACATGTAAATTAACCATCCCTCTGCTACGCTCACCAGCCAATCAGGAAAGTATGCAAATTAACCCAACAAAGATGGCGGTTAATTTGCATACGTAGGGGCGAAGCAGCGAAGTAAAGACTGAAGGCTCCGTCTGGAGTGAAGGCCTGGGTCCCGGGTGCCCGAGGAAAACCAGTGCCGGCAGCCAGGGGAAGGGAAGGCCTATTGCACGAATCTCTTCCTGCAATGGGCCTCTAGTATCAAATAAATAGGGCAAAAGATTGGCATGTAGAGGAGCACAGGAGACTTGGAAAGTTTATAAAGAGGACATTCCGAAAAGGGAAGTGTGCTGAAGGTGGCCCACTCTGTTTATCGGAATTCTGACTTAGGGGAGTGCAGGAGGTGGTGCCCCTAATTGTTCCTTGACCTTTCCAATCAAGTCTGTGCATGTGCGGAGCCTCGGGTGTGTACTGGAATCCTTATGCTTAATCTTTAGGTGTCCTTGCTTAAAGGACACTGCAGACACATATGTCCCCCCAAGATTACTTACCCTACTGATTGTATCTAAAAGCTAAACTTTATCTCAAACTGCTGTTACAATAAAAACCTAATGAGGCAGGTGATTGAGGCTGTCTGGTTCCTTTAGCCAGGCAGTCCCTTAGTCCTCTCTTTCACAGCAATCCTATGTCAGAGTAATCATTCATCTGTCGCTCAGCATCTTCTGGTCAGCCCAGCATTGGCATAGATAGGAACATTAAAATCCATACCCTTTCAATTTCCTTTAATTTCTAAATTCTCTTATTCTTGGCCTAGAAAGTGAAAGTTTCCCTCAAGGCCTATGTCAAGTTTACCTTTACTGTAAATCTCATTGAAGGAGCCAGCTATATCAGCTATAGCTACAGAAGGAAACTGATGGTACAGTCAAGAATATCTGGCAATGGTTTAATAAAGGGATCTGGCAAGATGGTGGTCAAGGTATACTCATAACATAACCTGACCCAAAATTACCATTACATGTGAGCAACAGGCACACCTGCTCTGGCCCTACAAGGTGCACCAAACCCTACAAGGTACAAAGTCCACAGGGTCAAGAGGCATGGTCACCCAGAACTCATGCCCTTCCTTCTAGACCAGTGATGGTGAACCTATGACACGCGTGTCAGAGGTGACATGCGAACTCATTTTTTTGGTTGATTTTTTTTTGTTAAATGGCATTTAAATATATAAAATAAATATCAAAAATATAAGTCTTTGTTTTA
>NW_006299220.1:1065429-1078251 GCF_000327345.1 Myotis davidii | reverse complement strand
TTTAAATATATAAAATAAATATCAAAAATATAAGTCTTTGTTTTACTATGGTTGCAAATATCAAAAAAAATTCTACATGTGACACAGCACCAGAGTTAAGTTAGGGTTTTTCAAAATGCTGACACGCCGAGCTCAAAAGGTTCGCCATCACTGTTCTAGACCTTGCTCTGGGTACCTAGGATCCTGGATTTCCCTACCCAAATAGCCCCAAGTGTGCTTGCATAGGCTTTCCCAGGATCCAGGCAGCCAGCACCACTGGTATGCACAAACCTATGCCTGGGAGTGGCCAAGGAGCAGCTCTTTGCCAGGGTGGGGAGGGAGGGTTGCAGAACAGAAAAAGAATGGGATAGGCTACAGTCTTGGGGGTGACTCCTACAGTAGAAACCCTGTTTTATACTCCTCTTTAGTCTCCTCTCAGATTTTCATATGGTACTATGTAGTAGTAGATTTCAGTAAATATGACTGCATAAAATAAAGTGACCTTTGTTACTAAGATAAATGAATTGACAATTAATCAAAAGTAGTAAATCTTCATTTTACATCTAGGTTTACAGTTCAACCCAGATTATTGATCTACAGTATTTCCACTCAGTAGCATTTGATGTTTCTAACAGCCTAAAAGTATCAACTATAAAATCAAATATGCATTAGTCTAAAAAAATACCAGGATTAAATTAGTATAACCTTATATGTCTGCCAAAAGCAATAATATTACTTTGTTGATAAAAAACAAACATGTAATCATCAAATGAATCATAAGATAAATTTACTAACTTGTTTTTTCCAGCAAATATAGCTTCTAATTACAACATGTAACGTTAGTTCTGAAGAAATGAACACTGCCACCCCACCCCCACTGACATCCTTACCCTCCCCCACCCCAGTTATGTATGTATCCAGTAAGCAAATACTTGGGAGAAAATAAACACAGGATTTGTTAAATCATGTGCAGTTTTCTCGGGAACTAAAGAGCCTGTTTTATAGTTGCATGGCAACAATAAACACTTGGAGATGACAAGTGGGCAAAGAAATAACCCTTAATTCGCTGAAATTCAAAGACTTTTTAAGGAATAATTGGAAATAGAGAACTGGAAAATGGGAAGAGGAAATGAAGATGAAGTGATATAGTTGGAAACATAAAGTTAATAATCAGTAATAATAAGTAGTTCATTGAGCACCTACTGGGTGTCTGGCTCAATGCTCAGTATTTTATATGCATTATTCTCCATGGATGCTTGGAGGAAACCATCTGGCAAGGAATTCAAATTATTCTGCATCACCAAGGTAATGGTAAATGAAACAGTAAAGAAGCAAGACCAGATGTGAACAGTAAGCTAATTTAATATAAGTTATTCTACAATAAAATAAATATGAAAGGACTGCATGGGATTTAGAAAGCAGCCACATTCAGAAGTCACATATTTTAATCATTCAAGAGCTGTATATGAAAATAATAACAGCAAATAATTTCCTCTATACAGAACCCAAATAGTACATAGATTAAAACAAATATTTTCAGTGAAAACAATAACCTGAATAACCCTTTGAAGATAATCATAATGATTTTAAGGTCAAGATATAGCAAAGATAAAAAGAAATATAAATTCTGTAAGGAAAAATATTCACGTAAGAGTAGAAAGCCTAGAGCCGTGGTTGGCAAACTGCAGCTTGCGAGCCACATGTGGCTCTTTGGCCCCTTGAGTGTGGCTCTTCCTAAGCCTTAGGAGTATCTTAATTAAGTTAATAACAATGTACCTACCTATATAGTTTAAGTTTAAAAAATTTGGCTCTCAAAAGAAATTTCAATTGTTTTACTGTTGATATTTGGCTCTGTTGACTAATGAGTTTGCCGACCACTGGAGAGTAATGACATTATTTTTCAAAAATATGAAATCTGGGGTCACAGTACTATCCATCCATTTGCTGGGGGTAAAGGTAAAAGATTGTCAGGACATGTCCAGCCAGTGTGGCTCAGTGGTTGGGTGGCAACCCAAGAACCAAGGGGTCACCTGTTCGATTCCCAGTCAGGGCACAGGCCTGGTTGCGGCTTGGACCCCTGTGGGGGGCGTGCAGGAGGCAGTGGATCAATGTTGCTATCTCTCTATCCCTCTCTTTTCCTCTCTCTCTAAGTCAATAAAAACATATTTTTAAAAAAGGTTGTTAGGACATGAGACTAATAGCTGATTATGAGATTATTGTTTTTCAGCTGCTCCATTTTAAACTTGAATACATGCAAATGATAGGCTCTCAAACATGCCAAATATTTTTTTTATTTTGTTCCTTAGTGTTATTGGATAAATTATACTAGTAAATGTTATCCAAAAATATTTTGCCACATTTGGTAATTAAAATTAGAACACTGAATTTACCCAGCAAGTTTAATTTTAATATGAAAACTTACCATTATAATATAATCTCAGTAATTTAAGATAAAATAATTCAGGTTTTGCTGTAATTTTAGCGAGAAAGGGCTGAAGTTTTTAACTGCCAAACAGAATGCAGAGAATGTTGATTTACATGGCATAGATATAACCTGAAGATCCAAATGGAATTTTTAAGTGGGCATCCTGCTTTACACTTTCCTTTCAAAGGTCAAGGAAACAAATAGGAATGGTGAATATGTACACACTAGAAGCCCATTGCACAAATTCATGCACGGGTGGGGTCCGGCCAACCCACCCCAATCCAGGCTGATCTTGCTGGGCCTGCCGGGAGGAGGAGCCATGGGCAGTTGGGGAGCTGGCCCTGCCCATGATCGGGGTGGGAGGGGGCCGATCAGGGGTGGGGCTGGCCAGGGGGAAGGGTCTCAGGTTGTTGGCCACAGGCCCCACTCCCTGGTTGAACTCCCGGTAGAGGGGACAATTTGCATATTAGCCTTTTATTATATAGGATTATATAGGATATGGGAAAAATCAGCCAAAAGGAAATGTTATACAGAGATGGTATCATTTCCTATACTTTCCACAACTGTTGTAAATCAGGGGAGTTGTTATTCAAGATATTGATTAAGTGCCTGAGTTTGGGATCAAGAGTCCTGGTGTGGCCTTAGCTGGTTTGGCTCAGTGGAAGGGTACCAGGTTTGATTCTGGTCAAGGGCACATGCCCAGGTTACCAAGTTTGTGGGCTTAATCCCCAGTAGGGGATGTGCAGGAGGCACCCAATCAATTATTCTCTCTCGTCATTGGTGTTTCTATCCGTCTCTACCTTTCCCTCCTTCTCTGAAATCAATAAAAATATATTTTTTTAAAAAAAAGAAGAGCTGTAGCTTGTTTGGCTCAGTGAATAGAGCATTGACCTGTGGACTACAGGGTCCCAGGTTCGATTCCAGTCAAGGGCACATGCCTGGGTTGCCGGGGTTGTGGGCTCGATACCCAATAGGGGGCAGCTGGAGGAAGCCAATCAATGATTCTCTCTCATCATTGATGTTTCTGTCTCTCTTTCCATCTCCCTTCCTCTCTGAAATCAATAAAAATATATTTAAGAAAAGAAAGAGTCCTGGTGCGGCTCAGCAGTTGAGCACCAACCCGGGAACCAGGAGGTCACTGGTTCGATTCCCCTCCAGGGCACATGCCCAGGTTGTGGGCTCCATCCCGGTGGGGGGCATGCAGGCAGCAGCCAATCAAGGGTGTTTCTCTCTCATCAATGTTTCTATATCTCTATCCCTCTCTTTTCCTCTCTCTCTAAAAATCAATAGAAACATATTTTTTTAAAAGAAGAGTCCTGATTCAAATCATTTTGGTATTATATAATACAAGGGCCCAATGCATGAATTTGTGCACCTTGAAAGGAACTGTGGGCCACGAGGCTGCAGTAGGCACAGGGGTGGGTCTCGGCCCTGCCTAAAATAAATCAGAGAAGGACAAATATGGTACAATCACACTTATATGTGGAACAAAAAAAGAAAAAACAACAACAAAAACTGAGCTCATAGGTACAGAAAATAAATTGGTAGTTTTCAGATGCTAGTGCTGACCCTGCTCGCACCCACTGACAGCGTGGAGTGATTGGGGCCAGTGCCAGCAGTGGGTGAGAGTGGGGCCAATGCCGTCAGCAGGTGGTGGCTGCTGCCTCGATCACCCCTCAGGATCAGGGGGAGGTGGAGAAGCCCTCAGGGGCGATCAGGGCTGGAAGCCGCTGCTCACACCCAATGATGGCACCAAGCGATCGGGACCAGTGCCAGACACTGGCAGCAGGTGCACACAGCGGCTTTGGCGTGGGAGTGGGCACAGGGGCAGGTCTCAGCCCCTCCCACCGAGGCCCCCGGTCCCCTGTCTGCCAGCAGCCCCGCTCCCGCTACCACCAGTCCCATACACTGACAGTGCTGACCCTGCTCGCACCCACTGACAGCGTGGAGTGATTGGGGCCAGTGCCAGCAGTGGGTGAGAGTGGGGCCAATGCCGTCAGCAGGTGGTGGCTGCTGCCTCGAAGCAGGTGGGGGCTGGTGCCCCGATCACCCCTCAGGATCAGGGGGAGGTGGAGAAGCCCTCAGGGGCGATCAGGGCTGGAAGCCGCTGCTCACACCCAATGATGGCACCAAGCGATCGGGACCAGTGCCAGACACTGGCAGCAGGTGCACACAGCGGCTTTGGCGTGGGCTGCAGGTGCAAGCAGGGCTGGTGCTGGCAGTGGGTGGGAGTGGCGGCTCCTGTGGCAGCAGTGGGTGCAAGCAGGGCCAGTGCCAGTAGCAGGTGCAAGTGCTGGGTGGGACCGCGGCGTGCAAAAGCAAAGAATTTTCAGTAACCACCAGAGGCTCGCCCCGATGATGGCAACTGGTGCCCCACCTTGTCTGGCACCCCCACTCACCTGCTCCACCATCTGGCTGCAGCCGGTGCCCCACCATGTTCCACACACGCCCCCTGATGATCAGTGCACATCATAACCACACCTTGTTCGGTTGTTCGGTTGTTCGGTTGTTCGGTTGTTTCGATTGTTCCGCTATTCGATCTATTTGCAATTAGCATTTTATTATATAGGATAATTTATATGATATTATCTATACTAATAAAAGGGTAATATGCTAATTAGACCAGGTGACCGGACATCTTCTGGACATCCAACTTCCTTCTGGACAGTTAGGGGGTGGACAGGCAGGCCGGCAGGGGGGGCAGTTGGGGGGTGGCCAGGCAGTCAGTCAGGCAAGTGGTGAGGAGCAAGAAGTCCCTGATTGCAAGAGAGATGTCCAACTGCCAGTTGCGGGATCGGGCCTAAACCGGCAGTCAGAAATCCCCCGAGGGGTCCCTGATTGGAGAGGTTGCAGGCCGGGCTGGGGAACGCCCCCATGCACATATTTTTTATATCTATACTAATAATAGAGGAATATGCAAATTGTCTGGGACGCCGTCACAGTAACAGTAACAACCAGACAGCAGGCTGGCAAGCTGCATAGGGCAACAAGGCTGGCAGGGGGGTTAGTGAGGGATGACCAAATGACTGAACAGCAGGCTGTGTGGGACGACCAGGCCGGCACGGGAAGGGCAGTTGGAAGCAACCCTGTAGGGGGGGCAGTAGGGGTAACCAGGCCAGCGTGGGGGGGGGGCAGTTAAGGGTGATCAGGCCACCAGGCAGAGGTGGTGGGGGGCGACCAGTAAGGCAGGCAGATGAGCAGTTAGGAGCCAGCAGTCCCGGATTGTGAGAGGAATGTCTGACTGCCGGTTTAGGCCAATCCCTGGGATCGGACCTAAACTGGCAATCGGACATCCCCTGAGGGGTCCCGGATTGGAGAGGGTGCAGGCTGGGCTGAGGGGACCCTCCCCCCTTACACAAATTTCGTGCACCAGGCCTTTAGCATAATATATGACTCTGATTTTAGGTGAATCTTGTAATTTCTCTTAGCTAATTTATTACTTGTAAAAAAGATATTAACTTCTTACAGTTAATATGGGGGTTACATGAAATAACATTTGTAGATCAGATGGTACAGTACCTAGCACATAGTAAATGATTAAGAAATATTAGTTATGCTCAGTGGATAGAGCGTCAGCCTGCGGACTGAAGGGTCCCAGGTTCGATTCCAGTCAAGGGCATGTACCTTGGTTGTGGGCACATCCCCAGTTGGGGGTGTGCAGGAGGCAGCTGATCGATGTTTCTCTCTCATCGATGTTTCTAGCTCTCTATCCCTCTCCCTTCCTCTCTGTAACAAATCAATACAATATATTTTTTAAAAAAGAAAAAATATATTAGTTACTATTACACATTAGGTGTTCATGATGAAAATTAATGACTTACTGTAAAATCCTATAGTATTTTTTGAACAAAGTACATGTTCTGTGTTTGATAATAGCCTTCATGTGGCATATTTCATTGTATTCTTAAACTTTGAAAATAGACTATCTAAACATGATGTATATTTAATTATTCAAAATAATGAATCAGAACATTTTATCTCAAACATTTTAGATCAAGAAAAGTTGGTATAAATAGTGAATTTCTATATATAAAACTCTAATATGCAAATAGACTGAACCGCAGAACTACTGGTCGCTATGACATGTGCTGACCACCAGGGGGTACACGGAACATAGCAGACATCAGCAGCAGGTGGCAGAGCACAGAACATGGCAGGTGTCGGCTGCGGTGGGATGGTGGAGCAGGTGAGCGGGGCCGCCAGACCAGAGAGCCTCTGGTGGTTACTGAAAATTCTTTGCTCCCATGCACCACGGTCCTGCCCTGCGTTCGCACCTGCTGCCGGTGCCGGCCCCACTCACACCTGCTGCTGGCACCAGAGCTGCCGCTTGCACTTGCTGTCAATGCCCAGCACCGCCCTGATTGCTCGGCACCATCAGCGGGTGTGAGCAGCGGCTGTTGACTCTGATCGCCCCTGAGGGCTTCTCCACCTCCCCCTGCTCCTGAGGGGGCATTGGGGCAGCAGCCGCCACTTGCACTCCCTGACAGTTCTGGCCCCAATCGCTCCATGCCACCAGCAGGTGCACGTGGGACCTGCACTGTCAGCATGTAGGAGCAGGGACGGTGGGAGCAGGGCTGCCGACAGACAGGGGACTGGGGGCCACAGCAGAAGGGGCTGGGCAGGGGTGCAGAGGATGGGCTGAGACCCCGCCCCTGTGCCCACCACAGCGTCATGGACCACAGTTTCTTTCAAGGTGCACGAATTCGTGCACTGGGCCCCTAGTAAAGTTATAAGAGAAATGTTAAAAACACTTGCAATCCAATCATTTTACAGTATAGTAGAAATTTTCAGCAATTGATTACACTAATCACCACATTTTTATCTGCTCATTAAATCAAATCCTGAAGTACATTTACTTAGAAAATAAGTATTTCAAGTTTTAAACTAAACTGGAAAGTAAACTATCTTTATGATACACTATATTTTAATATTTAATTCAGAATAGTCAGTCTACTTCTTCCAAATTGTTTCAATTTATTATGCTTTAAGACTATTTTGTGCCCTAACCGGTTCGGATCAGTGGATAGAGCGTCAGCCTAAGGACTGAAGTGTCCCAGGTTCAATTCTGGTCAAGGGCATGTACCTTGGTTGTGGGCATACCCCCTCTCCCTTCCTCTCTGTAAAAAATCAATAAAATATATATTTAAAAAAAGACTATTTTGCATAATCTGCCTCCTTGGACATTTTTCTTAAATAAAAACATTAAAAAATAGCCCAAGCCAGTTTGGCTCAGTGGATAGAGCATTGGTGTGCAGACTGAAGGGTCACAGGTTCGATTCTGGTCAAGGGTGATCCCCAGTGGGGGCTGTGCAGGAAGCAGTTGATCAGTGATTGAATCAGTGATTCTCTCTCATTGATGTTTCTGTCTCTCCCTCTCCCTTTCTCTCTGATATATTAAATATATCAATAAAAATATATTTTAAAAAATAGATATCACAAAATGTCTGCTATTATAAATTATTTAGCACAAATTCAACCCAAAATTTATTAAGAAATTGCTTTGTATAAGACCTGACCTAAATGCTGGGGGGGGGGGGTCTATTTTTAAGTCTAGTGAGAAAGATTAAGACTACTTTAACTTTCTTATCAATCTTTATCATTTAGAAGGTGAAAATGTATTTCCCTATTTAAATAGAAAATTTAAATTGAACCATCCTTATGGTGGTTAAGATACAAGATGGTTTCCTTTTGCTGACATCTAATTCTAACAAGCAGACATTTTTTTCTGGGAATTAAGATGTATTCCCCCAAAGAAAGTTTATTGCATCCTCTATCATGAAAGCACCTGCTTATCTGCCAGGATCTCAAATATTTTGAAAAGATCCAGAGTGCCATAAAGGTTCAAGGCAAAATACTTAGGTATAGTAGCTGGCACCTAATAAGTGCTAAATTTTTGTTGAAATAAATTGTCCCTTCCTTTCCATTTCTATTGCCAACTTTAACTCAAGCCCTCATAATATCTTAACACAATCCTTTTGATTGTCTTCCAACTGGGCTCATTTCTCCTGTGCTTTATCTTTCCTATTCATCTACCACACCTTTATCTATGAGTGATCTTAGTAAATTTAAATCGGATTGTGCTGCTTCACTGCTTCCATTGCTTTCAACGGTAGTTCTCCAAGTGTGGTCCCCAGATGAGCACCATCAACATCACCCAGGAACTTTTTATAGATGCAGATTCTCAGGCCCTACCCCAAACCCACAATCCATGTTTTAAGAAGCTCTGCAGGTGTCTCTGATGCACCCTACATTTGGGGACCACTGGCTTACAGGATAAAATACAAACACCTGAGGATAGCTTATAGCAGTGATGGTGAACCTATGACATGCGTGTCAAAGGTGATACGCGAACTCATTTTTTTGGTTGATTTTTCTTTGTTAAATGGCATTTAAATATATAAAATAAATATCAAAAACATAAGTGTTTTAGTATGGTTGCAAAGAGCAAAAAATTTCTATATGTGACACGGCACCAGAGTTAAGTTAGGGTTTTCCAAAATGCTGGCACGCCGAGCTCAAAAGGTTCGCCATCACTGGCCCATAGCTAGCACCGGTCCTCCCCCACCCCCTCCTCTGTATCACACCGTACATTTTAACCCTGCTAAAGCGCTGGCTGTTCCCTAAATACTACTGCCCTTTGCTCATGGTACTCCTAGAAAGCCCTTTCCTAATGTGGCAGCCTGATAGCCCCTCCTCACTTTTCAAAATTCATCTCAGGGTTGTCTGAAGTAGCAGTTAGATACATGGAGTATCTGATAAGTCCCAATAGAAAAATCAGAGAGCAAAGCCTTAGGACTTTGGAGTCAGGGCATGTCCTCTGTGGCCAACAGCCATTTTCCCTTTGAAAAGCTCCTGACTTGCTGGCAGAGGCTCACCAGCTGATGGTGGGACACCATGTGATTATGCAACCTAAGCTGCTCCTCGTGAACTGAATGTTACTTGGTCAACCAAATCATCAAGTTGAAACATGCGCTCCATTATTAATGGAATTAATAATGCGTCCCATTAAATAGAAATTATATGGCAAGACTGATGCCAAGTAAAGGAGGAAAAAGCACAGGCCGGGATCTTCACACTATACAGGCACCAGCCAGAAATGGAGAGAGAGCTACTGCCTTATATCCCACCACTGCCCTGAAGGATATGGTAAAGGAAAATCCCCCCAGTAGGCAGAACTTTGGGCAGTTCACTTTGCGTGGAAAGAGAAATGATATGATATCTATTTACTTTGGCCACATACCCCGAGCCATTTTAGCTGATAATGTAAATTGACAAGAGAATCTTTAAGGTCTTGGGAGGAGCCCAAGGGCACAGAACCCCAGGCCCTGCCTAGTAAACACTATTGATCATTCTTGTTTGCTGTTATCCATTAGGCAACAACATTGTAGGAGTTTTACCTTTAAATCCTTGATGAGCAGTACATTGAGAGAAATATTCACCAGTCGCAGGGCTTTAACGTGAAAGAAAAGGAGGAATAAATAGCTGGGACTATCAGTCAGTCTGATGTATTCTCATCAACACTTCCTAACACCAAGGCCTGGGGACACTCTGCCATTATCCGCCTCTGCAACCTGGGCTACTGCTTTCAATTTCAGAAGTGAAGCTTCCTGCAGTGTCTGTTACAAGATGACACAGGAGAAAAGCGAGAGTAGACTTAAGCTTTCCTCCAACTAATCCTCTCACTCCTCACCAACCTGCCATGCATCACCCCTGGCAGACTAGTTCAAGGGCACCCAAATCTCTATTGGGTTCCTCCTGTTTCCATCTAACCCTACAGTTACTCTAGGGTTGGTTATCAGAGAGGGAGGTTGCAGCTTCTGCTGCTTTCCTACCATTCTGGCCAGGAACTCGAAACCCTCAATTCTCATGAATCTAATGCCTGGCATATAGTTTGCTCTTAAATGTTTAATTAATATTGAATGGATAGACCCTCGCACTGAGGCCTGGTATTAGGATTCTAAATTCACTTTCAATGGAAAGATGCTATGACTCAGAAAATTTAATATTTACTGTTGAGCTAGACATGCTTATACGTGCTTACTTAAGTGAGGTAATCCATTTAGTAAATGAAAACGACAATTTCCTTTTGTGTTCTGAGTGGGAAATAAGAAACATACTTCTTTATGATAATAACATGATTTATGTGCTTACTATGTGTGATGGTTAATCTGTGTCAACTTGGATAGGCTAAAGAACAGCTGGCAAAACATTATCCCGGGTGTGTCTGTAAGGAAGTTTCTGGAAAAGAGA
Organism: Myotis davidii; assembly: GCF_000327345.1. NCBI lineage: Eukaryota > Metazoa > Chordata > Mammalia > Chiroptera > Vespertilionidae > Myotis > Myotis davidii. The sequence continues at coordinate 1,067,597 of NW_006299220.1, read as the reverse complement.
CACTGAAAAAGAGATTGCCCTCACCAGTGTAAGTAGGCATCATCCAATCCATTGAGGGCTACCATGGAACAAGAAGGGGAAGGAAGGGCAAATCTCTTTCTCTCCTTGAGCTGGGATGTCCATTTTTCCCTGCCATGGTACATCGTGGCACCTGGTGCTGGCGCCTTCAAATTCTGGAATTTATTCCTGGGGTCCCCTGGTTTCTCAGGCCTTCCAACTTGGACTGAATTATACCACCAGCTTTCCTGGTTCTCTAGCTTGCTTACAGCAGATTGTGGAACTTCTCCATAACTACTTATTAATCTCTTCGAATATCTATCCTATTTCTCTCAATATCCTATTGGTTCTATTTCTCTGAAGAATCCTAATACACCATATACAATGATTTACCTAATAAGGCTAATATCTTTAATCAACTAATACTCTGATGTGTTTTTTTCTAGAAAAAAGAAGAACCTTTCATTTTTTCTGAACCTTTCTATATTTTTGTGCCTTTGGCAATTAGACACAGACACACAAAACCCTGAATGCAAATTAATTTTCTAATAATTTCCAATTTTTATAAAAATAGTTATTAGACAATGTCCTGGCTGATGCCTTAGAGATATATGTATGTGGCCCATTTACTTATATCCCAGAAGCAGACCTTGGACTGAAATAGCAGTAAAAAAGAGGACACTTACATGAAGGTCTATGAATTCCAACAGACTAAACATAAATAGTGTATGTACAGTGCCCTAAAACATTAAGATTACACTTAATGGTTGCAAATGAAAATCATTGCATATATCAATCTGGGAAACATATTTTTCCCGACATTCTTTTGGTGGTCACTAATGATGAGCATCAAATTAAATAATATCAAAATAGAATTCACACAGACACTTTTAATGGCATTTTGTTTTCTCATATATAATCCTAAGAGGAATGGTTGTGATGCTGGCAAATAAAATAAAAAAATTTGAAAGTAAAAGTGTTTCATTTAAAAGTTCTCTTCCCTGCAATTAGGATAAAGCAAACACTTCAGAATTATTTAAGCTCACTCAAATCCATTCCAAACTAATATTGCAAATATTTCTAATGAGAAATTAAAACACTTCCATGTTTCTTACTAAAACAACCATCTCTTTATATAAGATCTTCATAAAGTCTTCGGTTTGTAAATTAAATTTTTAAAAATATTACCAACTAATATGCTAAAATAATGTATAAAGAGAATTTGAAAGAAATCGGAATGCTATTGTCACAGTTGATACAGGCCTTTAATATGGAAAATTTAATACAAATGCACATTCTAATCTACAATTATCTTAAGTTTTGAGGGAGGGAGAGGAATGATCTCCATCTATAAATTGATTGAAATAGTATGGTCTTTGTTAGAATTTGCCTCATGACCAGAAAAGAGCTGTATCTATTGCTGTTTTGACTATCAAGTAATGAGTTAAGCGCTTCCAAACAATAGTTGTAAAGTGAATTGAAGCATATTGAGAGTTAAGTTTTAAATTTTGGCAATCACTACATTTATATCCTCATGAGAATACCTAGGAGTGTTTTTCAAATTGTACAGCCTTTTCACAAATGTAATTCTGAAAGAAATGTAGAGGGTTACAATTAGAAAAAAAATGTAATGAACTAGAGTAAAATAGAAAATATCTGAGCCACTCCATCTAAGAAGTGTAGGTGATGTTTTATGAAACTTTAGTTTCATACACATATTTGCATATATATTTGTATATATATATGAGATTATTTTTATAGGTCAAAAATTCAGATAATTTAAATTGCTATTTTTATAGATTTAAAGAATTGTATACAATTTCATATGGTTCAAGCTATCTATATATATAAAAGCCTGAGCGACCATTATGACCAGATAACCGGCCAGTAGCTATGATGCTCACTGACCACCAGGAGGCAGATGATCAACACAGGAACTGCCCCCTGGTCAGTGCACTCTCACAACCTACCTCCTGCGGCCAGCCAACCTCCCGCAGTCCCTCCCTCTGGCCGGCCAGTTCCAATTGGCCTGATCAGGACTGAGTGAGATGCCCTGATTGGCCTGATCACTGGCCAGGCCAAGGAACCCCACCAGTGTACAAATTCATGCACCAGGCCTCTAGTTATATATAAACATTTATACACAAATGTAACCAATTAGATGATAGTAC
>NW_006299220.1:1040325-1065322 GCF_000327345.1 Myotis davidii | reverse complement strand
AAAAAAAGCATGAAACAATATAAAACAAAACATTGTTATAAATTACATATTTCTAGAAAATAGCCTAATATTTAAGAATTTTTATTTCTAACAGAGTAGTTTTGCTTATTTGTGAACTTTTTATAGTTAATTAACTTTTACACTATGTCATAGAGTGCATTGATAGTTGAAAATGAACTCAAACAAATTTGTTTTTTTTTAAATCCTCACCTGAGGATATTTTTTTCATTGATTTTTAGAGAGAGTGAAAGGAAAGGAGGAGGGAGAGATAGAGAGAGAAAGAGCAACATCGATGTGAGAAAGACACATTGACTGGTTGCCTCCTATACTCTCCCCAACTTGGGCTGGGATCAAACCTGCAACCCAGGTACATGCCCTTGACCAGGAATGGAACCTGAGACCCTTTGGTCCATAGGCCAACACTCTAACCACTGAGAAAACTGGCCAGGGTTTAAACAAGCTTTTTAATATAGAAATATTTTAAAGTTTCTAAATTTCTATAATTTTTATTATCTCTAGTAACGCCTTTTAGGGAAAATATGGTTAGGTTAAGAGAAAAATAGTCAAAAGAGGTGGGCAAATTAATTTTCTAATTTTGTTCCCTGTACCAACTTTCCAAAGACAGTTTATTCTTATTAGTTTGAATTTCAAAGCATTATGAAACAGTAACATTACCAAATTTAAGTTCCATGAATCATTTACTAAGATTTGTTTTAATTATAAAGGGAATGCACTATTCTTTTCTGTTCTTCCACTATTAGTACTTTTTTTCTTAAGAAACTGTGGAACCTTTCAAAGTTGTTAGCAGTACAAATAAACTTCTGGCTCATGATTACTATTATAACTACCTTGAAAAACAAGTTGTCATGTAAACTTGAACACATCCTAAGACACAAGCATACTCTTCTGGGTATTTACCGTAAAGAAATATGGGCACATGTGTGCCAGGGAAAATGGACAAGAATCTTCTTGACAGCATTGTTCATGGTAGAGAAGATCTGAAGGCAACCCACACATCCATCGTTGGTAAAATGGACACTGTGTGTTTATAAAGTGGAATATTATCTGTAATGAAAATGAACTCCAGTTCCAGGCAACAATATGGATAAATCTCATAGTCATGTTATGTGATAATAAAATACACACAAAAAGTATAAATGTAATCATGTAATACTCAAAAACAGGCAACTCAATATCTTACTTAAGAGTGCAGAGGAAATTATGTAAAAAGCCAGAAAACTATTAGTGCAAAATCAGGTCAGTGGTTACCTGTAAGGGAGGGAGAGAAGAGGTTAATATTGGGAAGGACAAACAAGGTGCACCCGGGTCCTAGCAGTGTTCTAATTCTTATCTTGGTAAGAAAAAGAAGCTGAATTCTAAGAAGGCAGAGCACTGCTCACATTCCCTGGGTGAGATTTACTCATGTGTCCACACCTAACTGCAAGGGAAGCTGAGAAGAAATATATGCCAGCTATCTGTGTCTACTGCCAGAACAGCACCTGGCATCAGAGTAGGTACCAGCCAGCTGTGGAATGAATGAATACTGGCTGTGTGACTTGGTTTTGTTTTTAAATTTATCTTTATTGTTGAAATATTACAGATGTCCCCCTTTTTCCCCCCATTTGCCCCCTCCTCCCTGCACCTGCCTTCCCCAGGCCTTCATCATACTATTGTCTGTGTCCATGGGTTATGCATATCTATACTAATAAAAGGGCCACATGCTAATTAGACCAGGTGACTGGAAATCTTCCAGACATCTGGCTTCCTTCTGGACAAAGCCACAGTGGTGGGGACCAAGGCAGAGGTGGTTAGGGACAATCAGGCCAGCAGGGGATGGCAGTTGGGGACCATCAGGTTGGCAGGGGAGCGGTTAGGTGGTGATCAGGCTGGCATTGTGAGAGAGATGTCCAATTGCCAGTTTAGGCCTCATCCCACAGGGACCCTCTAGGAGTCCCGAATTGGAGAGGGTGCAGGGGCCGGGCTGAGGGATGCCCCTCCACGTGCACAAATTTTGTGCACTGGGCCTCTAGTATGCATATAAGTTCTTTGGTTAATCTCTTCCCACACCCACCTTCTGAGATTTGTCGGTCTGTTCCATGCTTCTGTATCTCATGATCTATTTTGTTCATCACTTTATTTTGTTCATTAGATTCCCCGTATGAGTGAGATCATGTGATACTTGTCTTTCTATGACTAGCTTATTTCACTTTGCATAATACTTTCCAGATCCTTCCATGCTGCCCATGGTGAGACCAAGGGTGACTGTTGTTTTCATTTCATGATTGGAAACAGCCCAAGTGCCCATCAGTAGATGAGTGGATAAAAAAAAGTAGTGGTACACTTACACCATAGAATACTATGCAGTTCTAAAAAAGAAGGAGTTGACTTGTGCATGCGCGATACTTATAAAGCTCTGGCTGGCGCCAATCACACGTGTCTCGATCTGTCATTGTCAGTCGTGAATTTGGTTGACACTTCTATTATAGAGAAAGGGCAAATGGTGATATCAAAATATTTCTTCTAATTAATTTCCTTTCAATGTGCACGAATGCATGCATAGGGTGCTGGTGATTTATAAAAGCCTAATTTTCCAAGCTGAGAGGGTTAAGTTTCTGAAAGCATTCTGGTAGGAAGATGATTAGCTGAGGAATTTAAGTTGTTATGGGAAAAAAATAGTTTTAGGCAGAACACTAAAAAGTCAGTTTTTAGGCTCATTAAAATGAAGATCATATTAAATTAAAAGAATGATAGTCCATATAGTATTTAATAAGTAATAAGTATTATATGATGTACCATCCCTTGCTCACTAGAAACTTTCCAAGGAACTCCCATTCACAGCTTCAATAAGATACTTGCAAATTTATTTTTGCTTTGTTAGACACATAATAGGCATAGTGAGGCAATGAAGAAAAAAATTAGTCTAATTTCATTTCAAATGTCTCATACTTTTCAGATCTTATGATTTGCAATTAATCCCATCTCTTGAACCCCTCCATTCCCAATCCTAGAGATGCCAAATATGTACTTGAGATTAAAAATATTGTGCAATATTTCTCAAGCTCTTCTCTAATATAGACTTCCTATTATAACTTAATGTCACAATAGTACTACTTTTCTTTCTATAATTCTCCAAAAAGAGGGAGGATGGAATATACATATATCCAGTACACTGCATTACACATTACTGGATAAGCATTGTGTGGGTTAGACTACAGATAATGTTTAACCTTAACTCTGAGGTTAACAAGAAAAATAAATAAAAACTCAGACATAGACAATAGTATTATGATTACCAGAGGGAAGGGGGTTGGGGAGTAGTAAAGGGTAAAGGGGGTCAAATATATGGTGATGAAAGATTTGACTTTGGGTAGTGGGAACACAATGCAATATACAGATGATGTATTATAGAGTTGTATACTTGAAACCTATATAATTTTTTAAAATATGTTTTTACTGATTTTAGAGAGAGAGGAAGGAAGGAGAGAGAAACATCGAGAGAAAAACATTGATTGGCGTGTGCCCTGACCTGGAATCGAACCACAACCTCTTGGTGCCTGGGACAACACTCAACTAACTAGCCACACCAGCCAGGGCAAAACCTATATAATTTTATTACCTAATGTCAGTCAATAATTTTTTTAAAATCATCCTTGATATATAAGGATATGGTATCATTACTTTGCCATTTACCAAGTCCAATCACATATTAATTTTATTTTATCCGTCATAACTAATCAAATGATAGTTTCTTAAAAATAAGCAAGCAAAAGCATTTTCAACTCCTTTTCCTCAAGAAAAGCTAATAGTAGGCAGACGTGATGAGATAAAAAGTAAAGTAGGGGTCACAAACTCAGACGCTTTTCAAGGCGGTGAGGCAAATGTACTAAGTATGTGAAGCGGCTTTATGTAGCACAATACAGTGGTAGGTCCATTACAAAGGAATAGGGCACACCTTGCCTAAAAACATCCTAATTAAAAAAAACAAGCAACTTGTGGTTTTCTTTTTTTTAATATATTTTATTGATTTTTTACAGAGAGGAAGGGAGAGGGATAGAGTTAGAAACATCGATGAGAGAGAAACATCAATCAGCTGCCTCCTGCACACTCCCTACTGAGGATGTGCCCACAACCAAGGCACATGCCCTTGACCAGAATCAAACCTGGGACCCTTGAATCTGCAGGCCAATTCTCTATCCACTGAGCCAAACCGGTGGTTTTCTTGTAGGAAAGACAGATAAACATCGTTATCAATTAGCTTACTAGGATTTACAGTTCTTCAAAACTATTCCAGGTATCCAAGAACCTGGTTGAATTTAAAGAAAATATTTAAAAATAAAAAATACTTTCATAATTTAAATAAGAAAACTTTAAACCTCTTTTAACAAAAATTGGGCATTTCGTGCTAAGGTATTATCAATATCCTTAAAGATAAGATAGATACTGGTATACAGTTTTTACTAGTATATGCCAATGCAAATTAATTTTTTACTACTAAAATGATTCTATACTTTAAAAATACTTTTTTAATCAAAGATTATTCACCTATATAATCTATAAATCCTTTATCTAATTTAGGAGAAAATACTTAATCAAGGAAATTTCAATAAAAGACAGTGGGTTTAAAATAGAAACTAGTCTGGTAGGTGTGGCTCAGTGGTTGAACGTCAACCTATGAACTGGGAGGTCACTGTTCAATTCCGAGTCAGGACAAATGCCCAGGTGTAGGGCTTGATCCCCAGTAGGGGGCATGCAGGAGGCAGCTAATCAGTGATTCTCTCTCATCATTGATGTTTCTATTTCTCTCTCGCTCTTCCTTCCTCTCTGAAATCAGTAAGAATATACTTAAAAAAAATAAAAATAAATGAGTAAAATAGAAACCACATCTACCGCTCAGTTCTTTAAACCTGTGAGAAAATTTTCTTGATATTTATCCTTTCCTAAGGACATCCTATATAATAAAAGCCTAGGTGGCATCACGTGCAATGTCATCACAAGACGGCCACCACAAGATGGCCGGCAGGGGAGGGCAGTTGTGGGTGAACAGGTCAGCAGGGGAGAGCAGCTAGTGGGGAGATCAGGCCGGCAGGGAGAGCAGCTGGGTGCGACCAGACCTGCAGAGGAGGACAGTTAGGGGCGACCAGGCAGGCAAGAGAGGGCAGTTGGGGGCAAGATAAGGCCAGCAGGGGAGGGCAGCTGGGGGCGATCAGGCCGGCAGGGGAGGGCAGTTGGGGGCAATCGGGTTGGCAAGGGAGCAGTTAGGTGTCAATCTGGCCAGCAAGGGAGCAGTTAGAGGGCAATCAGGCTGGCAGGCAGAAGTGGTTAGGGGCAATCAGGCAGGCAGGCAGACAAGTGGTTAGGAGCCAGCAGTCCTGGATTGTGAGAGGGATGTCTGACTGCCGGTTTTTAGGGATTGAGCCTAAACCAGCAGCCGGACATCCTCCAAGGGGTCCCAGATTGGAGATGGTGCAAGCTGGGCTGAGGGACACCTCCCTACCCCTGCACAAATTTCGTGCACCAGGCCTCTAGTCTATAAATAAGATGGAATAATAAGTATAATTAGCTGAATTCTCTGGCATTTTCCTTACAACTAAAATATATGGTTATCCCCAGCAATTCTATTTTAGATATATATCTAACAAAACTGAAAAATTATACACACAAAAATGTGTATAAATATACTCATAGCATTATTAATAATAGCCAAAAAGTGGAAATAACCAAAACACCTATAAACTAATGAATTTTTAAACAAATTTTGGTATATCCATACAATGGAATATTATTGTTATAAAAAAGAAAACGAAATCTTGATAGTGTAACATGGATGTATCTTGAAAACATTATGGCTAAGTGACAGAAGCCAAGCAAAAAAAGTAATATATCATTTGCTCCCATTTATATGAAATGTTCAGAATAGACAAATCCATAGAGACAGAAGTAGATCAGTGTTTGTCAGGAGCTGGAGGAATGGAAGGTGAGAGCTTATGGATATAGAATTTCTTTTGGGGGTGATTTAAATGTTTTGGAAATAGAGAATGGTTGATAACTCTGCTTGCATAACTCTGTGAATATCCTAAAACCATAGATTTTAAAATAATGAACGTAAAAAAAATAAATTTAAAAAATAAAAGGGTAAATGTTATGTCATGTGACTTATCTATAATAATAAAAGCATAATATGCAAATCGACCGGATAGCCAAACAGAGGAACAACCATCCAGACGACCTTCCAGGCAAAGCCAGGGCTGGGATGGTGGCAGAGGCAGCCAGGGCTGCAAGAGTGGCTGAGGCATCCAGAGCTGCAAAGGCCTACTCTTGTACAAATTTCGTGCATCAGGCCTCTAGTATGTCAATAAAGCCATAAAATAAATGGCAATTGCAACCTACTTCTTGAATTTCTAAAAGAAGATTTCATATTCTGCTAAAGAGTGATAGGATCCAGTGTACCCTGTGAGTGTGTGTATCATCCTGAAAATTACTTTTGAGCCAAACGCTGTTTCAAAACATCATTCTCACTAGAGTTACAAAACAGAAAACAAAACAATTTTTAGATGTAAATATATTTTAAAAAATTAAAACACCTAAGAAATGCAATCTATGCATATGAAAAAGTAAAATATTTATATGCATAACAAGTAGTAGTAACATCATTCATAAGCAGCAGTTAGTGTTTATTTTCCCCATATTTTGGCTTAACACCATAGTGGTAGTTTATTCTTTTTTAGGGAAATTGCATAAGGTACATGTAGCATATTATGAGTAAGTATAGAAGACTGTGTAATTGGAAAATTAATTCCAAGTAACAACATTTCCTCTAAAAACATATTTATTATTAAACAAACTAGTTTAAACTAGTGGACCATAAAATGTGCCTATAATTTATTAAGTCCAAGATATATAATCAACTTGCATAAAATTACATATGGCATTTTAAAAACAGCCTATTTCTAAAATATCAGTAATTCAGACAATTGGGATTTCCACAGGAGATAAATTGCCATGAATTTTCTTTTTATGGAGAAAAGGTCCATCTTAAGAACATTACAACTATGTTATTAACAAACATTATAGCATATTTTAAAAATCAAAATGATGAAATATATGCATTTGGATATTCTTTTATGGGTACCAGCCCTATAGCAGCATTTCAGATAGTGATTTAAATCTAGTTAACCACATTTCCAAATGACTTGGGTTTTTATTTTCTAGAAATACATACACATGTATAGTTGTTAAGAATTTAAATTTCCATTATAAATGAGCGCCTACCATATTGATAATGTAAAGATATAAGAAATAAAGTACTTGGATAGTCTAGTACTTTATTAGAAATATATCTACTAACTCCACAAAAACAAATTTTACATGTAAGCAAAATACTAAAAATTTCTGACTTGGGAAAAATAAAATAGAGTGAATGATTTCTCTTCATCTCTAACTGTAAAAATCCCTTTTGCCTATTTATTTGACCCGTCTCTATTCATGCAATTTAATGAACCCTCAAAATAATTTATACATCTTTATACAGAATTCACATCTACATCAATAAACAGCCAGTCCTTTTATATTTTCAGTGCCTTATCAAAATATGAGTAGCAAAGTTTTTCATTCTATGAGGCAGGGAGATGTTTTCTAAGTACTTCTTTGGATGATGAGGATATAGAATCTGGGAAGGACACCTCAAATTCTATTAGAAGGTCACCACGTTGCTCAGGATTTTTTGGAAATGGCAGCCCATATCCAATAATTCTTCTCCTCATTCCAGGTTTCACAATATCATTTACTGACATAGGTATGGTTCTTCCATCCATTGTTGGAACATTAATTGAGCAGCCACACAATGCCTAAAAAGTGCACAAAATAAAATTAAACAACTTAAAATTCTAAACAATAATATTACCAATTGTAAAGGATGATACCAACCAGTATGGCAAAATTTTAATCTCCAAAAGAATATCAATAATTATAAAATTATTTCCCCCATTAGAAAATCCCTTTAGGACATGTACAAGCAGGCATGCTAAAAAAAAAAAAAAAAAAAAAAAAAAAAAAAAAAAAAAAAAAGAAAGAAAAGAAAAGAGAAGGAGAAGGGGAAGGGGGAAGGAAAAGGAAAACAGAAGTAAAGCATGTCTTTCACACTGCCCTGGACTGAAATGGACAGTTCGAGTCTGCTATTGCAACATTCAAGATGCAGGGATGGAATGGGAGAAGAAAGAGGGAGAAATTCAGGGCTGGAAAGAACATGATAGGAGCAACTACCTACTCCTCTGGAGGGAAAATGTTAGAATAAAAAATACATTTATTGTTTTAGTCAATAAATGTTTACTGAGTACCTACTATATGCCACACATTCCTGATAGATGCTGAGCATATATAGGGACCATGAATACCGACCCCACTTCAAGGAATGCACAAGGACCACAGAAGCAAACTAGTAATTAAAATACAATACAATGTTGGCACAGTGATATGTGCAGAAGTCTTTTGTGAGAGAAAAGGCACCCAACATACCCTCTTAGCTTCTGGGAATACCAAATGCTTAAAGTAAGCATTGGACTAATAGCTGGTATTGAGGCAGAGTGGGGGCACAATAGTGTTCTACAGAGTAGAGCTCAGACAATGACACAGATATATATAAGATAATAATAGAGCAAACTTAGGGAGATGCATATACAGTTATGGGTGGAAATCAGATTAAAAATGATCTTTTATGTTAAGCTAAAGAGTTTGAACTTTATAATAGATGCTATGTGTAGTCATTTAAGAATTTTAAGCAGGGAACTGACATAGCCATATTTGTTAGATTATAATCTAACTTGAGAAATAATGCCTAAAAATAGAACAAAATCAACACTCATGTACCAAATCAGTAGCCTTATAAATTATTTTGTCTTTTAACACATTTTTTTGTTATATAATTACTCCAAACTAACAATTTTTTTAAAAATCTTACACATGGACTAAGGTGAGGAGATTACAATGCAGGTCTCATAAACCACACTTATAAAAACAGAGTAGAGTTAATTCATCATTGGGCCTCATAGTACATAATCTAGGTAGCACTTAAAATTAGCATTTAAATTGTTCATATAGGTAACTAAACTTAGAATGTACAATTTTATTCATAAAAGAAGTATAATAGCAGTACTACCTCAGAGGATTCTTAGGATAATTTAAAAAATAATGTATAGTAAGCATTAAATAAATCTTAGCTATTATTTAAATACCTTAAAATCAAAAAAAAAATTCCCTAAAATCAAATGCATAAATGTTTGGTTTCAAAATCCTAGCTTTTACTAACTTACCTCTCGTAAACTAATTTTAGCAGTATAAATTATATTTGATCCATCCCTTTTAAATTTTGGGTGATCTTTATCTTTAATAATAAAAACAATGTCTGCTGGAATACTAGTTGGTGTTTCATCTCCTTCCCTTGGAAAAGTAATTTTGGTGCCTTCTTTCCATCCTTTTTTTATCTCAATGGTGAGAATTTTGTCCTCAGATCTGTAACTCCTTCCATCAGGGTTTAACCTTTTTCGAGAAATCTTCATCCGTTTGGTACAACCACTATATATTTCTTCAAGTGATACTCTAAGTTCATGAATAATTGGAGGATCTTGTTTGAGGCGGGATGGCCCCACAGAATTCCTGTCTCTTGGATATCCATTCATGCTGAATCCAAAGGCACTAAAAGGATCTCCATCTATTTCCATATCTTCAGAATCTCTACCACCACCCATCCGTCTTCCAAAGAAAATTTCAAAGGGATTGGAACCTCCGAAAAATGCTGCAAATGTGGCATGAGGATCACCATGAAAGGTGTACCGGAAGGTACCTCCTTGTCCATCAGTACCTCCTGCTCCTCCTTTCAACCCTAAGTGAAGAAATAAGCACGATTAGAATAAAGCTTTCAACTACTGAAAGTTTAACTTTCAAAAATTGCATCACTAATAAACTTTGACAACTTTAGATTGTAATTTATTAAGTTGGCCAGAAATGCCATTATAACTAAATACAGAACAGCTACATAACTCTAGATCATTCTCTCTAAAGTTAAAATTTTTGCTTCAAATTCTTCCTCCAAATACCCATCTTTAATGATAATTTATCCCTTAATCACTGTTCTACAGATAAATAAGAAAATAGAAGTCTGGAACCTCTTATCTCATAAGCTACTGGTTGACAACCTGAAGTATATAAAGTTAAGTTCTTAACAGATGTCAATTGAAAGGTCTTCAGTAATCAATGCAAAATTATAATCTAAATCTTTAAGTAGCATTATCATCAACGAGCACAACAATCAACAATATAAAATACCATATTCATATTAACAAATTTTATTTCAGACCATCTTTTACTGCTTAAAAATTAAAACAGAACTCTTTCTGTAGCTGAAAAACTTTAATAGTACGAAAAATGTTTTTTACACACTAATATTGTTATCACTATCCCAGATAACAAAATTGTTCCTCTAGGCATACCATGTGATTAGATTAATTTCAACACCACTTAAAAAGAAGACTGAAATCAAGAGCTGTAAATCCTCTTGATATATAAGGCCTTTGGACTGGTTATTTCTGTCTATTATGGACAACCTGTTTCACCCACCAAGTTAGTGACCCTCTGACCCTGTTCTTTAGGCTCAACTAAGTAATATATAGCTTACAAAAGATTATATATTTGAAGCATCATGACCACCACCTACCAAAGGAAGATCCTACTAAAACTCACAAACTATAGTACAGGAATCTTTTTTTCTTTCTCTCTCTTTTTTTTTTTTTTTTTTTTGGTGGCAGCGGTGGGATTACAGTGATCTTTTAAGGGAGCAATACTGACAAGGATTTACATCATTACAATATCAATAAACTTTCTGAATGAGCCTTATGAGAATTCCTGACCAAAAAAACAAGCAGGAGCAGAATCTAAAAATTATAAAACTGATACATTCCAGAGATTTAACTAAGAGATCCCAATATGTTCAAATAGTAGTAATTTGAGGACAGAAAATATTTTATTCATTTCTGCATTGTTCAATGCATACTGGGCTGAAAAATGACAGGTGCTCATGTTTACTGAATAAAGGGAATGATCTATTCTTAGTCTCCTAAATCGAAACTTTAAAAGGTATATCTTGAATGTCAGGATAGAGAAGAGGCAGAAACAAAATCACACATGTACATAGAAGAGTTATTTAATAATAATAAATTCTACTGGAATCATTAAGCATACTTTCAAAGAGACTTAGTTTTGCATGTCTTGTTCTATTTGAGCTATTCCATTAAAAGGTATACATGAATTCTACTTCATCCAACAGTCTTAGCTGGTGTTTAAATTTTTACCTTCATACATGAATAAAAATCTGGAGAGACCAAGAGCAATATAACAAGAAAATTGTCAAAATATGTATTGAATGATACATCCAAATAGCAGTTAGAGACATTCCTTGTAGGAACAGGATGACAAGTATAAACAGGACAAGAACTTTTAACATGTAGCTCATCCAAACTTATTTTAGTTAAATTTTAGTGGTATTGTTATAGTTCCAAATGTTTAAAAAAATACACACACACAAAAACCTAGTAACAGATTTTTTTTTAATGATAGAATATGTATACAACTCAGGGTCATGATCAATGTGACTAAACCATTAAATTATTTAAATCATTTCATCTTTTGTCCCATAAATATAACACAGTATAATAATTTAACAGAGTTAATAAAGTAAATTGAGTAAATAAGCTGCCAAAATAGTTTAATTTTGTCAGCAAGACAAAAATCTAAATGTTTGAGCCCATACTGAATTCATGAAAAGAATATTTTAAGTTATTATATCATGCCCACTTGACTTAGTAATCCCACTTCTAGGAATATATCCCAAGAAGTCAGAAACATCAATCAGAAAGAATACACCCGTATGTTCATAGCAGCACAATTTACAATAGCTAAGATTTGGAAACAACCTAAGTGCCCATCAGCAGGAGAGTGGATTAAAAAACAGTGGTACATCTACACAATGGAATACTACGCTGCTGTAAAAAAAGAAGGAACTCTTACCATTTGCAATAGCATGGATGGACCTAGAGAGCATTATGGTAAGTGAAATAAGCTAGTCAGAGAAAGATAAATATCACATGATCTCACTCATTTATGGAATATAATGATCAACATAAACTGATGAACAAAAATATATCCAGAGACATAGAAACACTGAACAGACTGTCCAACCTCAGGGGGAAGGCAGGAAGATAATACTTTAAACAATAAAGAATTTAAATTTTAAAAAGTTATTATATCATGGGTTTGGCTTTTCCCTAAAATCCCTTTCCTCCTCTGCCAAAAATAGTAACTCTATCAGGATTACAGAGTTCCTGAGATTTACATACTGTATAAAATGACATGTATCAAAGATGACAAAAAGTCCCCAACAGGGCTTTGAAATTTTCTTTGACACTAGTCAACTACATCGCTCAGATATATGACAAGGCTACTATAATGACTGAGAGAAATCGAACCAAAATTCATACTGCTCCAATATAACATGAATTACTATGCAAATATCACTTGCACTGCTGAGCACTTGAATTATAATTTGCATGTCATCAACTATACAGTCAATTCTTTTATTTTGTACATTTCAACTGCTTGTGGAAAATCTTAAAATTCAACTGGATTCCTTCTGCTGTCCAAAATGTTTCCCAGATACCATATCACTCTGTGTTACCAAGGAATGCACTCTTAGAGTCAACAACATCTGCCTGTGCTTTAGAAAGACTGCTATTATTTAAAAAACAACTAAGCACCCTGGTTGGGTGGCTCAGTAGGTTGGAGCATTGTCCTGTGCACCAGAAGTTTGCAAGTTCAATTCAGGGTTGGGGCACATACCTAGGCTGTGGGTTCAATCCTTGTCGAGATGTGGAGTGAAGGTAACAGATCAATATTTCTCTCTCACATCGATGTTTCTTTCTTTCTCTCTCTCTGTCTCTCTCTCTCTAAGCATATCCTCACGTGAGGATTAAAAAAAACAGCAACCAACCAACCAATGTGCAATCCAAAAACCAATATGTGCTTGGGATACATACCATAAAAATGATTTCTAACAGTTCATTGACTAAAAGTTTATCAAAAGAAACAGCATTGGAGAAGAATTAGGACTTCAAAGAAAAAAATTATAAGACTTTAATAACTCTTACTTTAAGGAGATTTAACATATAAATATCCAGATTGATAGCAAGTTTTAGAGTTACTACGAGAACCTTTAAAAAGTTTTGATTCATAAAAACCCAATTTATTTATTTTTAGAAATATATAAATAAAAAGATCCAGTTGATTTAAAACAATAACTGAAGAAGCAAGCTAGTATAGAGATTAATGTACTAAATAAAAGTCTTATCATATAAATACTACCTTCCTTTTTTATATATATTTTCTTATTGATCTCAGAGAGGAAAGGAGAGGGAGAGAGTTAGAAACATCAATAATGAGAAAGAATCATTGATCGGCTGCCTCCTGCACACCTCCTTCTGGAAATCGAGCCCGTAACCCGGGCATGTGCCCTTGACTCTGGACCCTTTAGTCCGCAGGCTGACACTCTATCCACTAATCCAAACCAGCCAGGGCTAAATACTGCCTTTCAGTATTTAAAGTAAGTTATTGATTGAACCATAAACAAGCAAAAAAAGAAGGCATAAAGAAATGTTAGAGAACTAGAATACTATAAGGATATGTTACTTAAAAAAAATTTTTTTAGTCTTTTAATACAAACTTGTGTTGACAACTACTAAACAATTCAGAACTAAACCTAAATTTTTTCAGAGAGACTGATTCAAAATCCAATTTTAAATTTCTGTAGTTCTGTGTTTTTTGTTTTTCAATGATTCAACTATGTGGAAAATTTCTGTTTTTTAAAATAACGTTATTTACTACATACCATAAAATTAACCCATCGAATGTACAATTCGATGAGTTTAGTAAAGTTGTAGAATTGTGCGACCATCACAATAATCAGAACATTTATCTCTAGTTGCTATTTGTAGCTAATCCTTGTTCCTACCTCTATCCCTAGGCACCCACTGGTCTGCTTTCTTTCTTTACAAATTTACCTTTTCTATGTAATTCATATAAATGGAACCATAGCCTATATAGTCTTTTACATCCAACTTTTTTTATTTACCATAGTTTTTAAATTTCATCCATGATATAGAAGACTTAATTAAATTGGTAATTTTAATTGCTAAATAGTATTTCAGTGTGTGTGTGTGTGTGTGTGTGCGTGTGTGTGTATGCGAGCACGCGCACGCACACACTCTCGCACATACATAGTATTTATCACATTTTGTTTATCCATTCACCAAATGATAGTACTTTTGACTTGTCTCTAGTCGGGGACCATTACAAATAATGCTGCTATGAACATTCACATACATGTCTTTGGGTGGACGTATATTTTCATTTCTCTTTTATAGATTCCTAGGAGTAGTACTGCTGGGCCATATAATAAATTTAAAACATCTCTATTTTTATCCAGTTTTTAAAAACACAGCATTTAAGGCCCTGGTCGGGTAGCTCAGTTGGTTAGAGCATCAGATACTCCAAGGTTGCGGGTTTGATCTGTCAGGACACATACAAGAATCAACCAATGAATGCATAAATAAGTGGAACAAATTGATGTTTCTCTCTTTTCTTTCTCTTTCTCTCTCTCTCCTCTCTAAAAATCAATCAATAATTTTTTTAAAACCCCAGCATTTAAAATTGTGGATATTAGAGATTTTCAAACCATGAACAAACTGGATCACTAGATTCTCTTAGTTCCTAAATACATAATTTAGCATGTTTCACTCATACACTTCTCAGTTCATGGTTCCTTCCCACTGTCCCAAGCCTTGAAACAGTGCAATAATGGGGGGGGGGGGGGGGAGTACATCAGGTAAATTAGTAATGGCTCCAATCATAAAATTCAGTGTTTTGTTACTGCTAGAGAAAGCCATAGGGCTATGGAACCAGGCCTGCAGGCATGAACAGATATGAAAAACAAAGAGAAAAATGTTTTCCCACATTTTCACAGTACTATAGCCAAAGGGATTTTTTTAAAAGAGACATTCTGAATAAAAGGCAAATATAATCCTTTTCTGTAAAGAAAGATTTTTTTAAAAGAATCAAATATAGTAACTTTTATTTTAACTATTTTCAAGTAGCATAACTAGAAAATGGTATTTCTGAGTAACATATTTTAAAGCATTGAAGAGCTTTAAAATATATTATTTAAAAACTTATCCCCCCCCCCACTATTACCTATTGTTTATATAAATTATCTGAGTCAAGAACAACAACAAAAATTCAGGGTAAAAAAAAAACACAAAAATAAAAACGAAAAGGAAAAAAAAAAATCCGGGGTACATAGATGATCCCACTTCAGTTTTTTTGTTTGTTTGTTTTTTGGTGTTTTTAAATTCACTCACTGATGACAATCAGTAAAAATCAAACTAGAGAAATATCACACAATGAAAACACTACTAAAAGGTAACGTTAAACCAAAAAAAAAAATGTGTATTATTTGGTGACTTGAAATTTCTGAAGACAAATATTCTCAGTCCTATGGCCAAGTCAGTTATCAATGAGATGTGGAGTAAAGCAGTGGGTATCTGGTTTTCCATGGAAATTTATATTTGTGGATTTCTTTTTTTAAATTTTTAATTGGCTTTATTGAGGTGAGAATGGTTAATAAAACTATATAGTTTTCATGTGTAAATTTTATAATATATCATCTGCATATTATATTGTGTGTTCACCACCAAAAGTCAAGTCTCCCTCCATCACCATTTATCCCCTCTATTTATGGATTTCTTTACAAAATAAGTTCTTTGGAAATAGTACACTGTTAGTAGTACCTGAGAATCCTGCTTAGCTTTTATGATGAACCGAACCATAGTATTTTGAGTAGTGTGGCCACAGGAGCCAGCAGGATTAAACTGCCAACTATTTGCCTTTTTCAATATTACTTTACAGGAACCTGACAATGCAGGTCCTCATCACACCAAAGCTAGCAGCAAAAGCTGCTATTTTTGGCAACTCAGATCAAAAAGAAAAATAAAACAAAGAAAAAAGCCTTAATACATAATCACCCTGCTTATCTAAATTTAATTTTTAACTTAAAATGAATAGTCACTTTTTCACTGTTTTAGGATATATTTCTAATTAGGAAAAGTTAACACTAAATGCAATAAAGAATGCAAAGACATAACAGAAAAGTTTTCATAACTTAAACTTTCATAATTTATAAGAATTTAAAAGAGAACACTTTGGGTGAAACTAAAATAACTAAGTTCTGATTTTTAAAAATGTAGGAATTAAAGTATTTTTGTTGTTAACTACCAATTTAAAATAGACTTACTTTATAGCTATGGAGATGATAACAACCTTAATTTAAAATCTAGAGTGATAAAATAATCTTAAAAATATCTCATCTACTGTATTCAACTAGTTTCTGATCTCACAATGCAAGAAACAAAAGTACGGCAGGGACAGGAAAGGGAAGTTGTCATGCTTTTCTCTATAGCTAGACAGTAAAATTTCAAAGGAAATAGTGCTACCTAAAAGTAAATCAATAATTATGCTAAGTGGCCATTTTAGGTCAAAAATTGTATTTCTGAGATCTCATTTTCTTGGCAACAATTACTGTTTACAATTAAGCTAAAAACTTGTTCTGGTATTTTATGACATCAGGAAAATTCTTTCCTCTCCAGGCGGAATGCCAAAAACAACTAGAGCTAAATGCCTAGGCCTTCTTCTCAGAGAGACGACTTTCTCTTGTTCAAGCTAAACTAGCTTTGCTATAAGAAAGGCAAAAAACTTCTTTTTTATGAATAAAATAGAAACTAAGCAGAATTTGAACTGCCAATCTTAAGATTTTAAATGATGGAAGGATCTTTACTGGTTCTGGCAGAAAACTCATTAAAAAATAAAACAGGTTGCATAAGACTTTTGACACAATCATTAATGTGTATGAGAATTTAAGGTTTCTTTTCAAATATAAATGTTAACAATATAAATCTAGTGGTAGAATACGGATATTACAAAATGCCAAAATCTTTAAAAAATGCAAACAAGTATATTTGATTGACAGCTATGTAATATTCATTCATATCATCAGAGATAAAATTTTGTTTTTATTCATTATTTATCTTTCTACATTGATATGTCTGATAATTTGATGTAATGACAGCCAGAAAGCTGAGAGAGAACGGGGAAAGAGAGAGAGACACACAGAGCTGGAGAGACAGAAAGATATACACCAAATTCTTACCTTCCTCCCCAAACTGATCATATATTTCTCTCTTTTTAGGATCACTCAATACTTCATAAGCTTCTGCGACCTCTTTAAATTTTTCCTCTGCCTGAGGAGATTTGTTCTTGTCCGGATGAAATTTGAGGGCTTGTTTTCGGTAAGCCTTTTTAATATCTTCATCTGACGCTCCTTTTTCAATTCCCAAAATGCAATAATAGTCTTTCCCCATTTCGAATGCCTTGAAATGAACTTAGATTTCCCTTTGTGAAAGAAAACTGCGTCCCCAGTCTTAGCAATACAAGGATTCTAAGGAAAATAAACCAAGCAGGGTATTTTAAAAGTTAAAGCAATTAGCAATTCAGCCTCGCTGTCTTAAGGCAGCAAGCAGACAGCATATCCGTATTTAATTCCTTCCCCAACAGCTCACTTACAGATAAATATACACTACACAGGAGACAGCCTTCTAGATCCTCCCATTCTCACTACGTGTCTCTGTACTTTCTAGAACAGCAAATGCTACAGGACGTCACTTCCCCAGCTGCCGCTAGTCAAAGATCTGAGCTAGGTTTTCTCCTCCTCCACGATTAACTATTCATTTTCCTTCTGGCTCTACCATCTGTATTTCCTTTTTAAGAGGCCAAATAGATTAAGACACCAATATTTCAGCATACAATGTCATAACTACGTTTTTTCATTTACTCCATTCTAGGTGAAAAGTAACAAAAATAATTACAGCTATTAGGCATCCTATGTTAAAATAAGTTAAACTTATTACGAAAATAAAAGTACACATGGGTACTTATTTTAGGTATTTTCACTTCAATTTCAAGTTATTCAAGTGTAAGATATACAATACTAAAATATGGTTTGTCTAAATTAAAATTTTCAAAAAATTTGTGTCATTTTCAAAATTTCTGGGGTTTATCAATCAAAATGCTAGGAAGTCAATATATAAATTTCACATTGTAAAAAGGCTATATCATAAACTTCAAAAAATATTTGAAAAATAACTAGAGGACTTAAATATTATTTTAGCTAATGATTTTAAATGGTCTTTTTATATAATTAAAAGTTAATGGTTCTGGCAAACTAATATTTATGAAATCTTCATATCTGATTTTAGTTACTTCAACTAAAATAGAACGAGACACCTCTAATTCCTTAGAGTCACTGAAGACCTTTTGTGCTGCAGGACAGAGAGGAGAAAAGTATCAGGTTACCAACAGTAAATACTCATGTTTCTTTCAAGACCTTAACTGGATCAGCTTAAAATCTGGATATGCTATTTTTGGGGCAATAGTATGGAGAAATATTTTTTCTTTTAAGAACACATTTCCCTAATTATAAATATAAATTATTGTTAAAGATTTTGGAAAACAGAAAGGAAAAAGATTAAAATAAAAACCTCCCTATCATACCACTTTAGATGATTCCCTGCTAAATGTTAGTGTATTTCCTTCTAATCCTTTTTTTCTTAGGAATATATGTTTATTTATTTATTGTAGTTTGGTATATTTATCAACAAATTTTATGTCATATCACTTATATACCCTTTTGATGTCTGCTCTTATATATTTTGGATATTTATGAGTCATAATTTAAATGCATATAACTAATCTCTTATTTCCTGTATGGTTTCCTCATCTTTGCAAAGTGTTCCTATTTCTAATATAATATTGAAAGATAGACTGATAAGAAAATGTCAAAAGAATTGCATAGAAAAAAATTACATAGAGCCTTATACTTAAGTATTTTAAGTCTGTAAACTTAAAAAAGAACATTTATGAAGAAAAGTAAATGTACATAATGTTTAGAGTATAGTGAAAAGGTGATGATCATGTGTTAACCTTTTAAGGTATGGGAACACCTACTGTATACGCCAAATCGCTTTACATTAATGATTCAGCATTTCTTTCAGATGTCCATTTTTGTGCATTCTGATAGCTTTCCTATTTCTCAAAACTCTCTATTTTAAAAACACTTTGACATTAGAAATTTATAACATCCATATAGCCTAGTTACAGGTTATAGAGGTTTGTCAGATATTCAACAAAATTTTTAGTCCCATCAAGAAATACTTAATGTCAAAAATTAAATTTTCAAAAATTCAAAAATACATAGAAAACAGTACTAATATACAAAGTCACTTTAAGACTCCTACTTAAAAAAAAAAAAAAAAAGTAAATTGGAGTCCACTGCAGGGATCAACAATTACTTACCAAAGGAACACTGACATTACTATCTATGAAAAGCCTAAATTATTCTGGTGGGTAACACTGAGAAGAAACAAAAGTAAATTTTCATCTGATTTGATAATTTTCAGAGAGCTAGAAATATTATAAGGACTTGGCATATTTAATGATTTTAAAAACCAAAGACTAGGTTTTTCACGTTTTTGAGAAATGAATTATTTATTAACAAATGAAATCAGGCTCTCCATACATAGAGAAGGGTGATAAAAGGATTTTCATAGTTCTTCAAATATCTTAAACACATAAAAGAATAATGGTGTAAAGTCAAAAGGCCAGAATTCACCTCAAATTGGAAATTTCAAGTTAATAAGGAAACAATTATAATTTTTAAGACTTCAAATAATAAAATAACCTAGTAGCTTTTGACAAAATGACCAGATGCTTGTACACTTACAGTTTTAAAAAATATTTTTATTGATTTTTAGAGACAGAGGAAGGGAGAGGGACAAAAGGGGAGAAACATCAATGTGAGAGAGCAGCATGAATCCCCCTACTGGAGACCCATAACCCAGGAGTATGCCCTGACTGGGAATCAAACCAGCTACTCTTGGTGCTCCAACCAACTGAGTCACACTGGCGAGGGTGGGTAATAGCTTTGTAAATAATTCTTTTAAATATTTGGAAACAGTTATTAGAAGTGGTTTTAAAATCCCTGTATATTACATACTGGGAAATTTGTCCTTAGAAAGTAATTCATAGGATAAAATGATTACATATACAAATATACTCATTGCAATTAGATGCAATAGGGTAACGGGTCAATATGATCATTTTTAAACTACATAATATTTTAGAGACATTTCACACTTACATTCACTTAGGGGTTGAAATTTCCTTACACAATCACTTTACATTAAATATTCGTCATCCAAGTTTGCATGAGATAAATGTGGGGTTTTTTGGGGGTTGAGGGAGGCAAGCAATTATCATCCCTGTAAATAATTATCATAACAAAAATAGAATATATAAAGGGAACAGTAGTGGCAGCCTTTTGGGAAAATGGAGCAGAAAAAAAAGTGAATAAAACTCATTTAATTGTTTTCAAAATGAAAAGGAAAAAGGAAACCTAAAATAGAGTCTATTTGCAACATTATTTAGAAATCACATAAATCCCTGCTTATTTGATACTAGAGGCCCATTGCATAAAATTCGTGCACGGGCAGGGTGTGTCCCTCATCCCAGCCTGCACCCTCTACAATCTGGGACCCCTCGAGGGATATCTGACTGCCCTCTCAGACAGTTGGACATCCCTCTCAAAATCCGGGACTGCTGGCTCCCAACTGCTCACCTGCCTGCCTGCCTGATTGCCCCTAACCGCTTCTGTCTGCCAGCCTGATCACCCCCCTAACTACTGCCCTGTCAGCCTGATCGACACCTAACTGCTCCCCCGCCAGCCCGATTTCCCCTAACTGCTCTCCCCGCCGACCTGCTTGCCCCCAACTGCCCTCTTCTGCTGGCCTGGTCACCCCCAACTGTCCTCCTCTGCAGGCCTGGTGGCCCCCAACTGTCCTCCCATGCTGGTCTGATCGCCCACAACTGCCCTCCCCTGCAGGCTTGGTCCCTCCCAACTGCCCTCCCATGCTGGTCTGATCGCCCACAACTGCCCTCTCCTACTGGCCATCTTGTGGTGGCCATCTTTGACCACATGGGGCAGCCATCTTGTGTGTTGGAGTGATGGTCAATTTGCATATTACCTCTTTATTATATAGGATTACAGGTATATGTATGTGTGACAGAAAATTTGAGAACAAAATCTAGCTAGAGTTTATAAGTTATTTTTTTCCTTAAATACCTTTAAGGTTCCTTTATAGCTATTTAAAGTATCTTTCATTGATTTTTTTAGAGAGGAAGGGAGAGGGAGAGAGAGAGAGAAACATCAATGTGGGAGTGAAACATTGATCGGATGCCTCCGGTACACCCCCTACCTGGGGATAGAGCCTGCAATCTGGGCATGTGCCCTTACCAGGAATCAAATTGCCAACCTTTTGGTGCACTGAATGATACCCAACCAACCGAGCCACAGCAGCCAGAGCTAGTCTGCTATATTTTTAACAAAGATGAAACTAGTGTTTGTATTTTTTTAAATATATATATTTTTTTTTATTTCAGAAAGGAAGGCAGAGGTAGAGAGAGATAGAAACATCAATTTTTGAATGGCTGCCTCCTGCATGCCCCACACAGGGGATTTACCCCAAAACCTGGGCTTATGCCCTGACCAGGAATTGAACTGTGACCTCCTATTTCATAGGTCAACGCTCAAATACTGAGCCACGTCGGCTGGGCCGTGTTTGTACTTTTAAATTTTTACCTTACTACTCAAACACTGATGAGATTATTCCATGAAAACACAATTATTTCCTTTATTAAAAGAATGTTACAAAGAATCAGATTCTTCTCAATATTTAGTTTATAAGGTCAAGTTCTCATGCTGAGAATAAGTCATCTGTGACTGAAGGCAAGTTACAATATATGTTAAAGAAATGATTTTTCAGCCCTAACCAGTTTGGCTCAGTGGATAGAGCATCGACCTGCAGACTGAAGGGTCCCAGGTTCAATTCCGGTCATGTACCTTGGTTGCAGGCACATCCCCACTAGGAGGTGTGCAGGAGACAGCTGATTTGATGTTTCTCTCTCATTGATGTTTCTAGCTCTCTATCCCTTTCCCTTCCTCTCTGTAAAAAAAATCAATAAAATATTTTTTAAAAAAGAAATCATTTTCATTTTTTTCAACCAAATCAGAAATCTTAAGTGTGTTTATTACTTTGTTTATAAAAGTTAATAGCAACAAACTTTTTGTGCTTAATAATATATTTAGGGGGAAAGTGTCACTCTATTTAAGAGAGCCATGCATGGGCCAGGATTAAGTAAAAAAATTAATGATACTATATCTTGTTTTTTATAACTTTACAAAACTTCCTTATTTGGCTTATTATGCTCTTTAATAAATATAGAAAAATTATTTTTATAAAACTATGAGATTTTTATTTTATAATCATATTTCAAATACTAAATATAAAATAAGAAAAACATAAATATTAAATATATTTAGATGAGAGATAAAGATCATTTTAATCACAAAAAACTAAAAGTATATTACTAGTCATTCAACTAATGCTATCTTAACCTTCTAATTTGGCTTTATTCATATACAATAAAAATGTTTTCTTTCTCCAACTCACAAATCATTTCTCAGTTTATAATAAATTAGTATAGCGAAAGGCAACATGCCTTCTAGAGCTTCAGAAAAAAGATCATTATTAAAATTCAGATCATCATACTTAAATACTCAAAGACAAATGACTTCTAATATTTTACCTATGTTCCTATTGAAAACTTTTCTGTCAATAATTTATTCTTAAATGAGTAAATTTAGTCCTGAAATTTCTCAGTAATTGGTTTTAAAAAATTATGACTTCCATTCCCTGCTACTTCTTCAAGAATAAGAAAACTGAGATTCTTTTATTCCTTTTTAATAGTAGTTTAGATATTGAATATAATCTCAAATATAAGTACGTAACAGTATTTGTAAAGCTTGCTAAGATGGCACCAGGGAATATTGATAGTGTCGTTAAAAGCACAGACTTCGGAGCCAGACAATCTGGGTTAGAATCCTGGTAATACCACTTACTAGCTGTGTGGCCTTGGATTTCACTTCTCTGTGCTTCAGGTTCCTTATCTCTCAAATGAAATTAATATTAATACTAACTTCATAGGGTTGTTGTGAGAATTAAATGAGAGAAATGTATGATGCACTTCCATGTGACTGGCACATAGTGAGGACTATGGAAGTGTTATCCACTGTGATGACAATGATTTCATCATATGAAACAAAAATTTTAGAAAAAATATTACTATACAATATGTATAGCAAAATATCCTTTTTAAAAAATATTTTTTATTGATTTTTACAGAGAGGAAGGGAGAGGGATAGAGAGTTAGAAACATCAATCAGCTGCCTCCTGCACACTCCCTACTGGGTATGTGCCCACAACCAAGGTACATACCCTTGACCAGAATCGAACCTGGGACCCATGAGTCCGCATGCCAACAACGCTCTATCCACTGAGCCAAACCAGTTAGGGCGCAAAATATCCTTTTTACACGCATACACATACACACACACACAAAAAAAAAAAAACCTGTCCAACTAAGGATTAATGGCTCTTTCCAAATATTCCAGTTAATATTTGCTACTTACCCATCTTGACTCTATTCAAATTTCATCATTAAAACTTCACATAGGTAGTATTCACTGTATTGAAAATATATTCATTTGTATTTCAAGTGCATTCATTGTATTTCAAGTACATTCATTGTATTTCAAGTGCTTTGTGTTTCAAATACAGTAATCAAAACAGTGTGGTATTGGTGAAAGAATAGGCAAATAGATCAATGGAAGGGAATAGGGAATCCAGAAATAGACCCATAATCACCATTATAGTCAACTGATCTTTGACAAAGGAACAAAGGCTAAATAGCACTGGAACAACTGGACATCCACTTGCAAAGAAATAAATCTAGACACAGACTTTAAATTATACCCTTCACAGAAATTAACTCAAAATGGATCTACAGACCTAAAAATAAAATGCAAAATTATAAAACTTCTAGAACATAGGAAAAATCTAATGACCTTGGGGTTTAGCAATGACTTTTTTCGTGTATTAATCTTCACCCAAGGATATTTTTTCCATTGATTTTTTTTTTTTTTAGAGCAATGTAAAGAAGGGAGGGAGGGAGGAGGAGGAGGAGAAAGAGAGAGAGAGAAACATCTATGCGAGACACATTGATTGGCTGTCTCCCACATGTGTCCCGACAGGTGCTAGGGATCAAACCTGTAACCCAGGTACATATGTGCCCTTAACTGGGAATCAAACCTGCGACCATTTGGTGCACAAGCCAATGCTCTAACCATTGAGAACACCAGCCAGGGCTGCAATGACTTTTTTTTCATCTTCACCCAAGGATATGTTTGTTGATGTTTATTAATTTTAGAGAGAGGAAGGGAGAGAGAGACAGAGAGAGAAAGACATCCATGTGAGAAAACATCTATCGGGTGCCTCCCCTATGGGCACAGACCGGGGATTGAACCCACAACTTTTGGTGTATAGGTTGATGCTCCAACCAACTGAGCCACTCAGCCAGGGGTGACAATTACTTTTTAAATATAATACCGAAGGCGTACTTCATGGAAGAACTGATAAGCTGGACTTCATTAAAATTAAATTTTCTGCTGAGAAAGACACTGTCAAAGAATGAAAAAGACAAGCCACAGATGGAGAAAATAATTCAGAAGTCATCCAATAAAAAACTGTTATCCAAAGTATATAAAGAACTTTTAGAGCTCAACAATTAGAAAACAAGTCAATTAAAACATGGGCCAAATATCTTAACAGACATCTCACCAAAGAAGATATTCAGATGGCAAATAAGTATATAAAATGTCTCTCCAGCCCAGCCGCGT